>NC_082368.1:5852876-6152876 GCF_027477595.1 Haemorhous mexicanus
AAGCCAAAGGGAATCAGCAATATTGGATATTTCAGATTAAAAAGAGGAGGGAAATGAGAAATATCGGGTATTTCAGAGAAAAATGGGGAGGGGAATGAGAAATATTTCAAATTTCAGATTAAAGGGGGGAGGGAAATGTGAAATATTTCAAATTTCAGAGAAAAATAGGGAGGGAAATCAGCAATATTGGATATTTTGGATTTAAAATGGGGAGGGAAATGTGCAATATTGGGTATTTTGGATTGAAAAAGGGAGGGAAATGAGCAATATTGGATATTTCAGGTTAAAATAAGGAGGGAAATAAGAAATATTGGATATTTTGGATTTAAAAAGGGAGGGAAATGAGAAATATTGGATATTTCAGATTAAAATAAGGAGGGAAATGAGAAATATTGGATATTTTGGATTTAAAAAGGGAGGGAAATGAGAAATATTGGATATTTCAGATTAAAATAAGGAGGGAAATGAGAAATATTGGATATTTTGGATTTAAAAATGGAGGGAAATGAGAAATATTGGATATTTTGGATTAAAAAAGGGAGGGAAATGTGCAATATTGGATATTTCAGGTTAAAATGAGGAGGGAAATGTGCAATATTGGATATTTTGGATTAAAAAAGGGAGGGAAATGAGAAATATTGGATATTTTGGATTAAAAAAGGGAGGGAAATGAGAAATATTGGATATTTTGGATTTAAAGAGGGTGGGAAATGTGCAATATTGGATATTTTGGATTAAAAAAGGGAGGGAAATGAGAAATATTTGACATTTCTGATGATTTTGGGGCCGGTTTTGGGCGCTCCTGCCGTCGGAGTGGGGTCAGCCCGGGAGGGTCAAAAGTTGAACCCGGAGTGGGAGAGGAAAAAACTCGAAAAGAAAAAAGAGAAAAAAGAGAAAAAAGAGAAAAAAGAGAAAAAAGAGAAAAAAGAGAAAAAAAGAGGGGGAGGAAATGGGGAAAAATTGGGTGGGGAGGGGTAAAAATGGGAGGGAAAGTTCAAAAAGGGAATTTCAATGGGAAGGGAATTTCGAATAAAAGGAAATTTGGAATTAAGGGGAAATGGGGATTGGGAATAACGATGGAAATTGGGAATTGGAAATGGGAATGGGAATGGGGAGGGAAATGATGGATAAAAATAGAAATGGGGATAAATGAAAGGGAAATAAATTGGGAATGGGAATGGGAAACTGGGAATGGGAAACTGGGAATGGGATTGGGATTGGGGGATGGGAATGGGGGATGGGAATGGGAATGGGAATGGGGGATGGGGATGGGAATGGGAATGGGGATGGGAATGGGGGATGGGGATGGGGATGGGGATGGGGATGGGAAACTGGGAATGGGAACTGGGAATGGGATTGGGGATGGGGGATGGGGATGGGGACGGGAAACTGGGAATGGGATTGGGAATGGGGGATGGGAACTGGGAATGGGAATGGGAATGGGAATGGGAATGGGAATGGGAATGGGAATGGGAATGGGGATGGGAATGGGGATGGGAATGGGGATGGGAATGGGGATGGGAAACTGGGAATGGGGATGGGAATGGGGGATGGGGATGGGGGATGGGGATGGGGAATGGGAAACTGGGAATGGGAATGGGATTGGGAATGGGAACTGGGAATGGGATGGGAAAATGGGAATGGGAATGGGAATGGGAATGGGAATGGGAATGGGAATGGGAATGGGATTGGGAATGGGAAACTGGGAATGGGAATGGGGATGGGAATGGGGATGGGATTGGGAAACTGGGAATGGGAATGGGAACTGGGAATGGGAAACTGGGAATGGGAATGGGAATGGGAACTGGGAATGGGAATGGGAATGGGAATGGGATTGGGAATGGGGATGGGAATGGGAATGGGAACTGGGAATGGGAACTGGGAATGGGAACTGGGAATGGGAACGGGGATGGGAATGGGAATGGGAATGGGAATGGGAATGGGGGTGGGGGATGGGAATGGAATGGGATTGGGAATGGGAATGGGGCATGGGAATGGGGATGGGAAACTGGGAATGGGGGATGGGGATGGGAATGGGAATGGGGATGGGGAATGGGAATGGGAGTGGGGATGGGATTGGGAATGGGAATGAAAATGAAAAATAAATTGAAAATGAGAATGAGAATGAAAATTAAAATAAAAATAAAATGAAAATGAAAAATAAAAGTAAAATTAAATTGAAAATGAGAATGAGAATGAGAAATTAAAGTAAAAATAAAAATAAAAATAAAAATAAAAATAAAAATAAAAATAAAAATAAAAATAAAAATAAAAATAAAAATAAAAATAAAAATTAAATAAAGAATAAAAAATTAAAGATAAAGAATAAAGAATGAAAATAAATTAAACAAAAATTTAAATTATTTAAATAATGAAAAAGAAACACCAGCACAACTTGAGAAGAGAAATGCAAGTTCAGAATAATAAAAATTCAAATAGGGAAGGAATTCAGAGGAAAAGCGATTTTTGGGAGCTGTGGGGGCTGAGGAAAGGAAAAGGAAAGGGAAAGGGAAAGGGAAAGGGGAAAAGGGGAAAAGGGAAAGGGAAAGGGAAAGGGAAAGGGAAAGGGAAAGGGAAAGGGAAAGGGAAAAGGAAAGGGAAAGGGAAAGGGAAAGGGGAAAAGGGGAAAAGGGAAAGGGGAAGGGAAAGGGAAAGGGGAAGGGAAAGGGGAAGGGAAAGGGGAAGGGGAAGGGGAAGGGGAAGGAGCCAGGGATGGGGAAATCTGCTCGGAAATGCCTCCAGAGCCCGGGAGAAAAAAGGAATGGGGAAAAATGGGATAAAAATGGGATTAGTGGGGAAATGGGATTAGTGGGGAAATGGGATTAGTGGGGAAATGGGATTAGTGGGGAAAAATGGGATTGTTGGGAAAAAAGGGGATGGGGGAAAATGGGATTATTGTGGGAAAAGGGGTTGGTGAGAAAATGGAATTATTGGGGAAAAGGGGATGGGGAAAAAATGGGATGGGGAAAAATGGAATTTTATTGGGGGAAAATGGGATAGGGAAAAAATGGGATGGGGAAAAATGGAATTATTGGGGGAGAATGGAATGGTGAAAAATGGAATTATTGTGAAGAAATGGGATGGTGAAAGAATGGGATTATTGTGGAAATTTGGGATTATTGTGGAAAACTGGGATTATTGTGGAAAAAATGGGATTATTGTAAAAAATGGGATTATTGCTAAACCTGGGATTATTGTGGAAAACTAGGATTGTTGTAAAAAAAATGGGATTATTGTAAAAAAATGGGATTATTGCTAAACCTGGGATTCTTGTGGAAAACTGGGATTATTGTGAAAAACTGGGATTATTGTAAAACCTGGGATTGTTGTGAAAAACCGGGATTATTGTGGAAAACCGGGACTCCTGTGAGAGCTGCCCGGCCGCTCCCCGGGCTGCCCCGAGGCTGCACCATTCGATGTTTCGGGGCTGCTCTGGTTCCGGTTTTTAATCCCGATTTTAGTTTGGGCTGAAACCTTTCGAGTCCCCACCGGAATTTAAAAAATACAGATATAAAAATTTAAAACAAAAAAATCCCCGCGGATTTTCTCTCCTTTCTGGCTTTCTTTGAATACTTTTATTTTTGATTTCTTTTTCGAGTTCTATCTATTTTTCTAGCTCTTTTTTATTATATTTATTTTTATATTTATTTTCCTATTTATATTTTATAGCTATCTTTCTGTTCTATTTATTTTTATATTTTTCTAATGATAGTTTATCTTTATCCTTATATTTATTTTTACCCTTATTTTCCTATTCATATTTTATATTTCTCTTTATATTATAGTTGTTTTCTATTTCTATCCTTCTTGCTTTATTTATTTTATTTTATTTTATTTTATTTTATTTTATTTTATTTTATATCTTATTTTATTTTTATTTCTTTCTATTTATTTCTATATTTTATTTTATTGCATTTATATATTTTCTTTTCTTTTCTTTTTATATATTTTCTTTTATTTCTATATTTTATTTTATTTTATTTTTAATATATATTTTATTTTCTTTTATTTTCTTTATATCTTTTCTTTTCTTTTCTTTTTACATATTTTCTTTTATTTTTAAATTTTGTTTTATTTATATATCTATTTTCTTTTCTTTTATTTTTATATATTTTCTTTTATTTCTATATTTTATTTTATTTATGTATTTTATTTTTAATATATATTTTATTTTATTTTATTAATATATTTTCTTTTATTTATGTATTCTATTTTTAATATATATATTATTTTATTTTTTATTTTATTTTGTTTTATTCATATATTTTCTTTTATTTTTATATATTTTATTTATTTCTCTATTTTATTTTATTTATGTATTTTATTTTTACTATATCCTTTATTTTATTTTATTTTATTTTATTTTATTTTATTTTATTTTATTCACATATTTTCTTTTATTTATTTTTATATATTTAATTTATTTCTGTATTTTATTTTATTTTTAATATATATATTTTTTTAAATTTTATTTTATTCATATATTTTCTTTTATTTCTTTTTATCCATTTGATTTATTTCTCTATTTGATTTTCTTTTATTTCTTTCCCCTTCTGGCCGCCAGCTTTTCCCCGCGGCGGGAGCAGCCCCTAACGAGGTTCCTCTTTCCCCTCGGGAGCGAACAGTAGAGCCCTGGGAACGGCGCTCTGGAAAATCCATTCGCTCTCCCCGCGCCTCTGCTCGGCACAAATCCCATTTATTCCCTTCATCCCGCGCCTTTCCCGGCGCGGAAATTCCCGCAGCTCCCCCACCCACAAAATCCATTTATTCCCGGCATTTTAAACAGAGCGGGAGGCGCTAAAAACCCCAAAAAAATCGAATTTATCGCGATTATTTCCAGGCAGGCCAGCGGCCCCTCGCCCTTTAAATCCCGATTTCAATTTCAATTTCAATTTCGGGCCGCGAGGGGAGGGAGAGGAAACCCAAGGCGTCTTTTCCAGGAGATTTCTCATTTATTTCGGGTTTTTTGCCGCCCGACAATCGATGGGATCGCGCTCGGATCGCGATTTCTGTCGCCGGCCGCCCCCGAAGGCGGCGGAGGAGCAGCCGGGAAAAGCGGGGCTGGAAAGGGAATTCCCGCCCCGGCCCTGCACAATATTCCCTTTCTGAAAAAAAAAGCGATTTTTAAATTTTTTATCACCCCAATTTTCCCATTTTGGGGCCGGTTTTAATTTAAAATCGGGATTTTCCCCTCTGGGAGCAGGTGTGGGTTCATCCTCTCCTCTCTGCCTCCATCCGCCTCAGGGATTTCCCAATTTATTCCAATCTCTGCCTTGATTAAAAATAAAAATCCCACCCCAATTTCAAAACCAAATCAATTCAAAATTAAAATCCTCCAAAAGCTTTGGCGTTTCTAAAGCGCTGAGAGAGGGGAGGGGGATGAAAAGGAAATTTTTAAAAAATTTAAATTATTTTTCGGGGAAAGGAAAGATTGGAGCGGGGGAAACACCTCGGGGCGGGTGGAAAAGGAAAAAAAAGAAGCAAAAAAAAAAAAAAAAAAATTAAAAGTTCGGGGTGAAGCGCGGGTCAGCGCGGCTGCGGACACGCCTCGCTGTTTAACAAAGACTGCCAAAGTCTGAGATTAATCCCAAAACTTGCGCCTTTCCCAGCTCCGGGCAGCGCCGGGACAATGCGGGGCCAGCGGGGCGGGGGAGAGGCCGAGACCCCCCCAAAAATAACCCCCCCCAAAAAAATAACCCTCAAAAATAACCCCCCAAAAAAATAACCCTCCAAAAAAATAACCCCAAAAAAATAATCCTCAAAAAAAAAATCCTCAAAAAAACCCCCAAAAAATAACTTCGGACCCCCCCAAAAAAATCCCAGAGAGGGAGAGGAGGAAGGAGAGGAGGAAGAGGGGATTTGGGGCAGAGGGGAGGGGGACATGGGGGGTTTTGGGGTTTTTTTTGGGGGGGTTTTGTCGCATTTGTCGCCCCCAAAATCTGCCCGAGTTTTGCCGAGAGCCCCCGAGGAGAAGGAGCCGCGCTCAGCTCAGGTAGGAACCGCACCTGGGTGGGTGGGGGGAGCCGGAATCCCCCCCCTGGAGGGGTCCCCGAGTTTGGGGAGGGTTTGGGGGTCCCCTCCTAAAACTTGACAACCCGGGGGTGCCCCTGAGGTCACCCCGCGGTGCTGAAAATAGGGGAAAAAAAAGAAAAAACACCTCAAAAAATCAAAATTCAACGAGAAAATCCCAAAGGTGAGGGGGGGGTTTGGAAATTTGGGATCAGGGGAGGGGGAAAAAGGGAATTCTGGCAGACGCTAGGGGTGCTGCTCGGCGCTGTCACCGCCAAAAAAGCGATTTATTTATTTTTTAAAGGATGTAGGAGGAGGTTAAAAATAGAGAATAAGGCCTGGCAATTTCTAGGGAGAAAACACAATAAAAGAAATGGGTTTGGAGAGGTCGGGGAGGAGGAATGAAATCTAAAAGAGGGGATTGAAAAGAAATTAAAATTAAAAGGAGCTGCGGCGGGATTTATTCCGGGGTTTTACGGCGTTGTGGGTTTGGCTCCTCGATTTCCTGGCGGGTTTTGGAGGAAAAAGGTGAATTTGGAGGTGGGGAATTCTGCTCGGTGCAAAAAGATTTCGCTGCTTGTGCTGGAGATTTGGGGTTTTTTTGAAAGGTCTGGAATGATTTTGGTTTGTTCTTTGGTTCTTCTGGGTTTTGCTGGGAGATTTTATCGGGAAAAGCGATTTTTTTTTCGCGTGAAAAATCCGGGATGGGGAAAACTCGGAGGTTTTATCCTCGGCCAGAAATCCGAATTATTTTTGAGGGGAAAGGCGGGAGTTCTTGGAATGGGCCGAAAATATTGTCGGGAATTGTGGAGGCGGCTTTTCCCTGGTGCCCTCTCTGCCGCGGCATTTAAATGCAATTAATTCGGGGAGATGCTTGACCTGACAATGTTCTGCCTTTTGAAACACAAAAAACCACCAAAAAAAACCACCCCAAAAAACCCAAAAAAACAACAAAAAATTTTTAAAAAAGAGGGGAAAAAATAGAGAGAGAGAGGAGAAAAAAAGAGGAAAAAAAGGGAAAAAAAGGGAAAAAAAGGGGGGGAAAAGGAAAAAAAATAAAGGAAAAGGAAGGGGCTGCTCGACTGTGAATCTCTCGGGCCGCTGTAATTTTAAACGAAATCTCAACACGACGCTGCCCTCATTAGTTCCGAATGAAGGTTCATTACCTAGACACTATGAATATTTTATTGCTTTATCTCCCTTTTTTTTTTCGGAAATGAAACGCCTTTGATCTTTTTCTCGGGTTGTAAAAAAGAATTGCCTGCCATTAAAAAGAAACCTGTCGTCCCATCTGCCTTTACATTCTGGATTTCTTTTCATCTGCTTCTCTCTTTTTTTTTTTTTCCTTTTTTTTCCCCTTTTTTCTTTTTTTTCCCCTTTTTTCCCTTTTTTTCCCTTTTTTTTCTTTTTTTCCCCTTTTTTTCTTTTTTTTCCTTTTTTTTGTACCATTTCCCCGCTCACCCCCGACTAAACCCAAACCTCGGGAGCAGAACTGGATGAAAAATCTTTAAATCTTTGCGCTGCCCACCAGAAAATCGTGACGAGATTTTCAGGGCGGGGTGGGGACGGAGCCTGGGGGGGATTTCTCTTTTAAAAGGCGGAATTTTGGGTCCGCCTCTGGTTGCGCGCCCGCACCTCCACCTTCGCCCCAAGAAATGATTTTTTCACCCCAAAATAACGCCCGAGGTGTGGGAGGGAAAGGTGGGAAAATCCCAATTTTCCTCTGCGTGTTTTCCCAGCCTCGCTGCTTTAACGAACGGCCTTTCCCCCTCGGCGGGGAATTTCCCTGAGGCGCAGCCCCGATTTCCCAAAAACCCCAAATTTTGCCCCAGAAGAGAATTGTGGCGGTAGGAGAAGATCTGAGACCGAGGAGGACGCAACTGTCTTCTATATGTACCCTGTAGATCCGAATTTGTGTAGAGGAAGTTGGGTCACAAATTCGTATCTAGGGGAATATGTAGTTGACACAAACACTACAAACCCCGAAGCCATTAAATTCCCCCCCCAAAAAAACCCCAAAAAACTCAAAAAGCAGAAGGGTGGGGAAGAGGCTTTGACCAGAAAAGCGTTTTAGGGCTGCAGAGAAATCCCCGGGGTTTGACCTCAGCTCAACTCCGCCGCTGCTGCCATAAAACTTTATCAGAGCTCCGAGATAACACAGCGCAGCTGCCGGGGGGGATTTGGGGGCTGGGGAATTCGGGGGGTTTGGGGGGGTTTGGGGAGGGGGGCGTTGTTGCCGTTTCAGAGCGGTTCTCGCCCGTTTTCCATAGAATTTCTGCGGATTTCAAACTCACTAAAATTTCTCGCCGCCGCCGCCGCCGCTTTCCCGGCCGCAGCCCCGGGCGCGTTTGGGGTCTGCCCGCAGGATTTGGGGGGGGGGGTCTCAGGGGGGTTTCGAGGGTTGGCGGTGCCTTGAAAGCGTTTTGATCACCAGGAGGGCGAGGCCGAGCCGCGCCGGGTGGCGCTAATTGCCTTTTGTAATTGTTGATCACGGGCGGGCTCTGCCTGGGGGGCCGGGCTCCCCCCGCGGGGTTCGGGGTCCCGGACACCCCGAATTCGCCGCCGCCTTTTCCAATCGATCCCCGGGCAGCCCCATCCATCTCTGCCAGGCTCCCGCATCACCTCCGGCCGCCGCTCCGCTCGCGGGGTGGCGACCCCAGCCCGGGGGTGGCGACCGCGGCTCAGCTGCGCCCGCGGGGGGCTGGGCAGGGGTGGGGGGGGGGGGGGGGGAGGCAGCGCCCGCCGTGCCCCCCGAAAATCCCTGCTTAGCTCGCCTCCTCTTTATTCCCGGTTTGTCGGCTTTCCGGGGGGGGGTCGCGGTGCCCCCCGCCCTCCCCGAGGCCAGGACACACCCCCGAGGGGTGGGGGGCCAGCCCGGGGGGGGCGCTGCTCGCCCACCGGGGGCTGCCGAGCCCGGAGGGGCCGGAGGTGACCCGGGGGTGACCGGGGGGTGACCGGGGGTGACGGGGGGTGACCGGGGGTGGCCGGGGGTGGCCGGAGGGGAGCGGACACCCCCCCAGGGATGCCGGGGGGCCCCGGGAGAGCCCGGGCTGGGCAGGTTTCCTTATCCGGGGCTCGCCGTGGCCCTCGCCATTGGCCCGCGCTGTCACATGGACTCAACTTTGTTCACTTGACAGGGAGTAGGAGGGTTCGGCCCGACAGGAGAGCGAGGGAAGGGAGGCGGCGGGGGGGATGGCGAGGGTGGGGGGCGCACGAATAAATTTTAAGCAGAGAAAGACACCGAGCGAGAGCGGCAGATCCATATCGATATAGATGTAGAGATAATTCTTTCCTTCCCCCCCCCGCGCCCGCGCCGCGCAACCCCATGAAGAAATTAATGGCCATGAGCTCGTTCCTGCTCAACTCCAACTACGTGGACCCCAAGTTCCCACCCTGCGAGGAATATTCCCAGAGCGATTACCTTCCCGATCACTCGCCGGAATACTACGGCAGCCAGAGGCACGGCCAGCACGCTTTCCACCATGAGGCGATGTACGAGCGGCGCTTCCCGTCCTGCCGGGGCTCGGCCGAGGCGCCGCCGCCGGGCACCCCCAGCCCTCCCCCCGCCTGCAGCCGCCCGGCCCAGCCCGTGCTTTACCCCTGGATGAAAAAAGTCCACGGAAGCTCGGGTGAGTGGAGGGGAAAGGGAAAAGGGCTTCGCTTTATAGTTGGAGTCGCACCTCGCGGGCCCGGCCCGGGCTGCTAAAAGGAGCGCTCGGCGGAGATTTACGAGCGCCGCTTTGCCGAGCGCTATAATTACATCCTCCATAAATTTTTATGGCTCTGCTTGGCCCTGCGCCTTTGAAGTCTCTGTTACCATCCTCCTCCAGTTTCTTCCAGGCTACTTTGCTTTTTTTTCTGCACTTTTTTTCCCCCCCTCTCTCCCTCCTTCTTTTTTTTTTTTTTTTTTTTTTTTACGGCTGTTGAGTCTTCCTAAGTGAAGTTTTATGTTTTGGTAATTTGTATTTAAGTGGCGGATTGAGTCAAGTTTTACTATTTTCCCCTCCCCTGCCCTCCTTTTTATTTTTTTTTTATTCCCTCCCTTTTTTTCCCCTCCCCTCCCTTTTCTTTTTTTTTCCCCTCCCCTCCCTTTTCTTTTTTTTTCCCCTCCTGTTTCTTTATCTCTTTTTCCCCCCATTTTTCCCTCCCTTTTTTTTCCCCCCTCCTGTTTCTTCATCTCTTTTTTCCACTTTGTTTCCCCCTTGTTTTCCCCCTTTTTCCCCATTTTTTCCCCCTTTCCCCCCCTTTTTTCCACTTTGTTTCCCCCTTGTTTCCCCCTTTTTTCCCCCTTTTTTCCCCTTCTTTCCCCCCTTGTTTCCCCCTTTTTTCCCCCCTTTTTTCCCCTTTTTTCCCCCCTTGTTTACCCCTTTTTTCCCCTTTTCCCCCCTTTTCCCCCCTTTTTTCCACTTTGTTTCCCCCTTTTTCCCCCCTTTTTTCCCCTTTTTCCCCCTTTTTTCCCCCCTTGTTCCCCCTTTTTTCCCCTTTTTTCCCCTTTTTTCCCCCTTTTCCCCCCTTCCCCCCCTTTTTTCCCCCTTTTTCCCCCTTTTTCCCCCATTTTCCCCCTTTTTCCCCCTTTTTTCCCCCTTTTTTCCACTTTGTTTCCCCCTTTTTTCCCCCTTTTATCCCCCTTTTTCCCCCTTTTTCCCCCTTTTTCCCCCCCTTTTTCCCCCCCTTTTTTCCCCCTTTTTCCCCTTCTTCCCCCTATTTTCCCCCTTTTTTCCAGGCAAACTTTTGGGCATAATCCCACGCTTCGAGCACAGAAATGCGAATTTCCACCCGCGCTGAAATCGCGTCTGGGGAGGGCTCAGAAAAAACCTTTGGTCAGGAATCCCCGGCCACCATCAGGGGGAGATTTGCATTTTTTGCACCGTTTCCCTTTTTATTTATTTATTTCCAAAGCGAATCCCCCCTTCCAAACAACGCGTGACGCTTTTATTCTTCTTTTTTTTGTGATTTGTTTTTTTTTATTGAGGGGGGAAAGAACCCATTAAAGGAACAGCTCGGTAATTCTGCTTTTCTTTCTTTTTTTCCCCTCCTTTTTAAATTTGTTTTCCTCTCAAATTTCCCCTTTTTTGGCTGTTCTCCCCTCTGGTTTTTTTTGTCTTTCCCCTCATTTTTTTTTCTTTTTTTTTTGTGCCTTTTCACATCTTTTCCCCATTTTTTTTTTGTGTTTTCACATCTTTTTCCCCTTTCTTTTCTGCATTTTCCCCTTTTCTCTCCTTTTTTTTCCTCATGCTTTCCCATTTCCCTCCCTTTCTTTTGTATTTCCAAATATTTCCCCCTTTTTTCTTTGTCTGTGTACATTTTCACTTTTTCCCCTCTTTTTTTTTTTTTTGATACTTCCCCTTTTTTTTTTTATATTTTCACATCTTTCCCCCCATTTTTTGGTATTTCCACATATCCCCCCCTGTTATTTTCTATATTTCCACATCTTTCCCCTTTTTTCTATATTTTCACATATTTCCCCCATTTTTTAATATTTCCCCTGATTATTTTTTATATTTCCCCCCTGTTTATTTTTTATAATTCCACATATTTCCCCCTGTTATTTTAATATTTCCACATATTCCCCCCTATAAATTTCCCACATTCCACCTATCCCCCCCCTATTTTTTTTTCTATTTTCACACCTTTTCCCCCTGTTTATTTTTAATATTTCCACCTATTTCCCCCCCGATTAATTTCTATATTTCCACCTATTCCCCCAATTTATTTCCCACCTTCCCACCGACTCCCCCCCATTTTTTCCCTCTCTTTTCCCACTTTTTCCCCCTATTTTTTTCCCACTTTTTCCCCCAATTTTTCCTTCTCTTTTCCCCCTAGTTTTTCCTCTCTTTTCCCCCCAATTTTGCCCCTCTCTTTCCCCACTTTTCCCCCCCATTTTCCCCACTTTTCCCCCCCTATTTTTTCCCACATTTTCCCCCTATTTTCTTCCTCTCTTTCCCCCCTATTTTTTCCCACCCTTTCCCCCCAATTTTTTCCTGTCTTTTCCCTCTCTTTTTCCCCCTATTTTTCCCACTTATCCCCCCTATTTTCCCCTCTCTTTCCCCCCTATTTTCCCCCCCTATTTTTCCCTCTCTTTCCCCCCCAATTTTCCCCTCTCTTTTCCACTTCCCCCCCTGATTTTTCCCTCTCTTTCCTCCCAATTTTCCCCTCTCTTTTCCCACTTTCCCCCCCTATTTTTTCCCACTTTTCCCCCCAATTTTCCCCCCTCTTTCCCCCCTATTTTCCCCCAATTTTTCCCCACTTTTCCCCCCACTTTTCCCCCTATTTTTTCCCACTTTCCCCCCCAATTTTCCCCTCTCTTTCCCCCTATTTTCCCCAATTTTCCCCTCTCTTTCCCCCCAATTTCCCCTCTCTTTCCCCTCTATTTTCCCCCTATTTCCCCTCTCTTTCCCCCCTATTTTTCCCTATTTTTCCCACTTTCCCCCCCCAATTTTTCCCCTCTCTTTCCCCCCTATTTCCCCCCTATTTTCTCGCTTTTCCCCCCAATTTTCCCTCTTTCCCCCCTATTTTCCCCCAATTTTTTTCCCACTTTTCCCCCACTTTTCCCCCCTATTTTTTCCCTCTATTCCCCCCCAATTTTCCCCCCTCTTTCCCCCCTATTTCCCCCCAATTTTTTTCCCACTTTTCCCCCCTATTTTTCCCCCTATTTTTTCCCACTTTTCCCCCCTATTTTCCCCTCTCTTTTCCCGCTATTTTTTCCCACTTCCCCCCCATTTTTCCCACTTTTTCCCCCAATTTTTCCTCTTTCCCCCCCTATTTTCCCCCCTATTTTTCCCTCTCTTTCCCCCCCAATTTTCCCCTCTCTTTTCCCACTTTCCCCCCCTTATTTTTCCCACTTTTCCCCCCCAATTTTCCCCTCTCTTTCCCCCCAATTTTCCCCCTCTTTCCCCCCTAATTTCCCCCAATTTTTTTCCCACTTTTTCCCCCCACTTTTTCCCCCAATTTTCCCCTCTCTTTCCCCCCCAATTTTCCCCACCTATTTTTCCCCTCTCTTCCCCCCAATTTTCCCCTCTTCTTTTCCCACTTTCCCCCCCTATTTTTTCCCTCTCTTTCCCACCAATTTTCCCCCCTCTTTCCCCCTATTTTCCCCTCTCTTTCCCCCCTATTTTCCCCCAATTTTTTCCCCACTATTTTCCCCCCACTTTTCCCCCCTATTTTTTCCCTCTCTTCCCCCCCAATTTCCCCCCTATTTTCCCCCCCAATTTTCCCCTCTCTTTTCCCACTTTCCCCCTATTTTCCCCTCTCTTTTCCCCCTATTTTCCCCTCTCTTTTCCCACTTCCCCCCCTATTTTTTCCCACTTTCCCCCCCAATTTTCCCCTCTCTTTCCCCCCTATTTTTCCCCCCAATTTCCCCTCTCTTTCCCCCCTATTTTCCCCCCTATTTTCCCCTCTCTTTTACCCCCAATTTTCCCCTCTCTTTTCCCACTTTCCCCCTATTTTCCCCTCTCTTTTACCCCAATTTTCCCCTCTCTTTTCCCACTTTCCCCCTATTTTCCCCTCTCTTTCCCCCCAATTTTCCCCCCTCTTTCCCCCCTATTTTCCCCCAATTTTTTCCCCACTTTTCCCCCCACTTTTCCCCCCTATTTTTTCCCACTTTCCCCCCCAATTTTCCCCTCTCTTTCCCCCTATTTTCCCCCTATTTTCCCCTCTCTTTCCCCCCTATTTTCCCCCCCTATTTTTCCCACTTTTCCCCCCAATTTTCCCCTCTCTTTTCCCACTTTCCCCCAATTTTCCCCTCTCTTTTCCCCCCAATTTTCCCCTCTCTTTTCCCCCTATTTTCCCCTCTCTTTCCCCCCAAGTTTCCCCTCTCTTTTCCCACTTTCCCCCCCCTATTTTTTCCCACTTTTCCCCCCAATTTTCCCCTTTCTTTCCCCCAATTTTCCCCTCTCTTTCCCCCCTATTTTCCCCCTATTTTCCCCTCTCTTTCCCCCCTATTTCCCCCCCTATTTTTTCCCACTTTCCCCCCCAATTTTCCCCTCTCTTTCCCCCTATTTCCCCCCAATTTCCCCTCTCTTTTCACACTTCTCCCCCTCTTCTCTCTCCCCCCGGCCCGGCAGCGAGCCCCTCTTTCTGCGGCGGGGGAGGCGAAGCGCTCGCGCACGGCCTACACGCGGCAGCAGGTGCTGGAGCTGGAGAAGGAGTTCCACTACAGCCGCTACCTGACGCGCCGCAGGCGCCTGGAGATCGCGCACGCTCCCTGCGCCTCAGCGAGCGCCAGATCAAGATCTGGTTCCAGAACCGCCCGCATGAAGTGGAAGAAGGATCACAAACTGCCCAACACCAAGGTCAGGGCCGGCTCCTCCTCCTCGTCCTCCTCCTCGTCCTCATCGTCCTCCTCCTCCTCCGGCGCTCTGCAAGGAGGAGCCCAAACTCAAATCCTGCAGGGAGGATCCCAGACTCAAATCCCTCAAGGAGGAGCCCAAAGACAGATCCTGCAGGGAGGATCCCAAACTCAAATCCCACCAGGAGGATCCCAAACTCAAATCCTGCAGGGGGGATCCCAAACTCAAATCCCTCAAGGCGGAGCCCAGACTCAAATCCCTCAAGGAGGAGGATCCCAAACTCAGATCCCGCAGGGGGGATCCCAAACACAAATCCTGCGGGGGGGATCTCAAACTCAGATTCCACCAGGAGGATCCCAAACTCAAATCCCTCAAGGAGGAACCCAAAGGCAGATCCACAGGGGGGATCCCAAACTCAAATCCCACCAGGAGGATCCCAAACGCAAATCCCTCAAGGAGGAGGAGCCCAAACTCGAATCCCACCAGGAGGATCCACAAACTCAAATCCCTCAAGGAGGAACCCAAAGGCAGATCCCGCAGGGGGGATCCCAAACTCAAATCCCACCAGGAGGATCCCAAACGCAAATCCCTCAAGGAGGAGGAGCCCAAACTCGAATCCCACCAGGAGGATCCCAAACTCAAATCCCTCAAGGAGGAACCCAAAGGCAGATCCCGCAGGGGGGATCCCAAACTCAGATTCCACCAGGAGGATCCCAAACTCAAATCCTGCAGGGAGGATCACAAATGCAAATCCCTCAAGGAGGATCCCAAACTCAAATCCCACAAGGAGGAGCCCAAAGGCAGATCCCGCAGGGGGGATCCCAAACTCAAATCCCTCAGGGAGGAGGAGCCCAAACTCAAATCCCACCAGGAGGATCCCAGACTCAGATTCCACCAGGAGGATCCCAAACTCAAATCCCTCAAGGAGGAGCCCAAACTCGAATCCCACCGGGAGGATCCCAAAGGCAGATCCCGCAGGGAGGATCCCAAATGCAGATCCCACAGGGAGGAGGAACCCAAACTCAAATCCCACAAGGAGGATTCCAAATGCAGATCCCTCAAGGAGGAGGATCCCAAAGGCAGATGCCTCAAGGAGGAGGAGGATCCCAAACTCAAATCCCGCAAGGAGGATCCCAAACCCTGATCCCTCAAGGATCCCAAAGGCAGATCCCACAAGGATCCCAAACTCAAATCCCACAAGGAGGAACCCAAAGCCAGATCCAACAAGGATCCCAAAGGCAGATCCCTCAAGGAGGATCCCAAACTCAAACCCCACAAGGAGGATCCCAAACCCCCATCCCTCAAGGATCCCAAAGGCAGATCCCACAAGGATCCCAAACTCAAATCTCACAAGGAGGAGGTTCCCAAACTCAGATCCCTCAAGGACCCCAAATGCAGATCCCACAAGGAGGAGGACCCCAAACCCCGATCCCTCAAGGATCCCAAAGGCAGATCCCTCAAGGATCCCAAACTCCGATCCCACAGGGAGGAGGATCCCAAAGGCGATCCCACGGGCCGGCCGCCGCCCTGTAGGCGCCCCCAGGGACGCGTGTGCGTGTTCGGGGGTGTGAGCTCGTGCGAGTGCAGAGGGAAACGGGATCCTTTTCGTTGGGATCTTTTCATTGGGATCCTTTTCGTTGGGATCCTTTTCGTTGGGATCCTTTTCGTTGGGATCCTTTTCGTTGGGATCGTTATTTCCGCGATTATTGGAACCGCGGGGAAAGGCGGGGCTGCTCTTCCATACCCAGCACGGGATCGGGTCAGCTCCTCCTCCAGATCCCAACGGCAGATCCCACAGGGAGGAGGATCCCAAAGGCACATCCACAGGGAGGAGGATCCCAAACCCAGATCCCTCAAGGAGGAAGAGAATACCAAAGGCAGATCCTACAGGGAGGATCCCAAAGGCAGATCCCACAAGGAGGATCCCAAACCCCATCCTTCAAGGAGGAGGATCCCAAAACCAGATCCTTCAAGGAGGAGGATCCCAAAGGCCAATCCTTCAAGGAGGAGGATCCCAAATGCAGATCCCACGCAGAGGAGGATGCCAAAGCCAGATCCTACAAGGAGGAGGATCCCAAAGGCAAATCCCACAAGGAGGAGGATCCCAACTGCAGATCCTACAGGGAGGATCCCAAACCCAAATCCCACAAGGAGGAGGATCCCAAGTGCAGATCCCTCAAAGGGGGTCCCAAAGGCAGATCCCGCAGGAGGAGGATCCCAAACCCGATCCCACAAGGACCATCCCAATCTTGATCCCACGAGGACCATCCCAAACCCGATCCCACAAGGAGGAGGATCCCAAACCCAGATCCCACAAGGACCATCCCAAAATCACGTCCCACAAGGAGGTGGATCCCAATCTCAAATCCTTCAAGGAGGATCCCAAACTCAAATCCTTCAAGGAGGATCCCAAACTCAAATCCCACAAGGAGGACGATTCCAAACCCGATCCCACAGGAGGAGGATCCCAAACCCGATCCCACAAGGAGGAGGATCCCAAACCCGATCCCACAAGGACGATCCCAAACCCGATCCCACAGGAGGACGATCCCAAACCTGATCCCACAGGAGGACGATCCCAAACCCGATCCCACAGGAGGACGATCCCAAACCCGATCCCACAAGGAGGAGGATCCCAAACCCGATCCCACAAGGAGGATGATCCCAAACCCGATCCCGCAGGAGGACGATCCCAAACCCGATCCCACAGGAGGACGATCCCAAACCCGATCCCGCGTGCGCGCTGGGGCCGTGAACTCGGGAGGGAAGGGGGACAATTCCCCTTCTTGTCCTGTTGAGCATTTCCCCACCGACTGCGGCACCGCGGGCACAGCCGGGGCTCCTTCCCTGCGGCCAAACTTTGGGGTTGGGTTTTATTTGATTGGGATTTTTGGTTCCACCATGGGGTCTGATGGGGCTCCTTACCTGCAGCCAAGGTTTTGGGTTTTGGGTTTTATTTGATTGGGATTTTTGGTTCCACTGTGGGGTCTGACGGGGGCTCCTTACCTGCAGCCAAGATTTGGGGTTTTGGGTTTTATTTGATTGGGATTTTTGGTTCCACCACGGGGTCTGACGGGGGCTCCTTACCTACGGCCAAGATTTTGGGGTTGGGTTTTATTTGATTGGGATTTTTGGTTCAGCTGTGGGGTCTGACGGGGGCTCCTTCCCTGCAGCCAAACTTTTGGGGTTTTGGGTTTTATTTGATTGGGATTTTTGGTTCCACTGTGGGGACAGCCGGGGCTCCTTCCCTGCGGCCAAACTTTGGGGTTTTGGTTTTATTTGATTGGGATTTTTGGTTCCACTGTGGGGTCTGATGGGGGCTCCTTCCCTGCAGCCAAACTTTGGGGTTTGGGTTTTATTTGATTGGGATTTTTGGTTCCACCACAGGGACAGCCGGCGCTGGGTATTCGGGCCAATAATTGGAATTTTGATCATTTTAACACCAATTTGAACCACGGGGACAGGCAGGTGCTGATTATTCCCACCAATAATTGGAATTTTGACCATTTTTACACCAATTTCACCACGAGGACAGACAGTTGCTGTTCATTCCCCCCAATATTTTGAATTTTGACCATTTTTACACCAATTTCACCACAGGGAGTGGCAGGTGCTGCTCATTGCCCCCAATAATTTGAATTTTGACCATTTTTACACTGATTTTAACCATGGGGAGTGGCGGGTGCTGCTTATCCCCCCCAATAATTTGAATTTTGACCATTTTTACCCCAATTTGAACCACAGGGAGTGGCAGGTGCTGGTTATCCCCCCCAATAATTGGAATTTTGCCCATTCCCCCCAGTTTCGGGTGCAGTGAGCCCAAAGCCGGGCCGGCGGGGGCAGGGCAGGTCGGAGCAGGATTTGGGGGATTTGGCTGAGCTGGATCCTCCTTCCACCTTTAATGGGCCCCATTTGTCACGTTTGCTCTCCCGTCCAGAGGCCGAGCTCGTGTCCGCGCTAATAAATGAGCTCAGCTCCTTCCCCACCCCCTCAGACCTTTCTCCTCCTTTTCCCCTCATTTTTTTCCTTTTCTCCTCCTTTTTCCCGTCATTTTCCCCTTTTTTCCTCCTTTTCCCCCTCCTTTTTCCCTTTTCTCTTCCTTTTCCCCTCATTTTTTTCCTTTTTTCCTCCTTTTTCCCTCATTTTTCCCTTTTCTCCTCCTTTTCCCTCATTTTTCCCTTTTTTTCTCTTTTTCCCCTCATTATTTCCTTTTTTCGTCCTTTTTTCCCTCATTTTTTCTGTTTTTTTCTGGTTTTTTTCTCGCTTTTTTTCCTCTTTTTTTCTCGGTTTGTTTTCTGTTCTTCTTCTTTTTCCTCCCCTGGGATGGACTGGGATGGACTGGGATAAACTGGGATGGACTGGGATGGATTGGGATGGATTGGGATGGACTGGGATGGATTGGGATGAACTGGGATGGACTGGGATGGACTGGGGTGAACTGGGATGGACTGGGATGGATTGGGATGGAACTGGGATGGATTGGGATGGACTGGGATAGACTGGGATGGACTGGGATGAACTGGGACTGGCTAGGATGAGCTGGGATGAACTGGGATGGACTGGAAAGGATTGGGATGGACTGGGATGGACTAGGATGGACTGGGGTGAACTGGGATGGACTGGGATGGACTGGGATGGATTGGGATGGATTAGGGTGAACTGGGATGAACTGGGATGGACTGGGATGGACTGGGATGGAACTGGGATGGACTGGGATGGAACTGGGATGGAACTGGGATAAACTGGGATGGATTGGGATGGATTGGGATGGAACTGGGATGGACTGGGATGGAACTGGGATGGACTGGGATGGACTGGGATGAACTGGGATAGACTGGGATGGACTGGGGTGAACTGGGGTGAACTGGGATGAACTGGGCTAAACTGGGATGGACTGGGATGAACTGGGATGGACTGGGATGGGCTGGGATGAACTGGGATGGACTGGGATGAACTGGGCTAAACTGGGATGGACTGGGATGAACTGGGATGGACTGGGATGGGCTGGGATGAACTGGGATGGACTGGGATGGACTGGGATGGACTGGGATGGACTGGGATGGACTGGGATGGACTGGGCTAAACTGGGATGGACTGGGATGAACTGGGATGGGCTGGGATGGACTGGGATGGACTGGGATGAACTGGGACGGGCTGGGATGAGCTGGGATGAACTGGGATGGAACTGGGATGGACTGGGATGGAACTGGGATGGACTGGGATGGACTGGGATAAACTCGGATGGACTGAGATGAACTGGGATGAACTGGGACTGGCTGGGATGAGCTGGGATGAACTGGGATGAGCTGGGATGGAACTGGGATAGACTGGGATGAACTGGGATGGACTGGGATGGACTGAGATGGACTGGGATGGACTGGGATAAACTGGGATGGACTGGGATGGAACAGGGATGAACTGGGATAGACTGGGATGGACTGGGATGGACTGGGATGGACTGGGGTGAACTGGGATGGACTGGGATGGACTGGGATGGAACTGGGATGGACTGGGATAAACTGGGATGGACTGGGATGGAACTGGGATGGACTGGGATGAACTGGGATGGACTGGGATGGATTGGGATGGACTGAGATGGACAGGGATGAACTGGGATGAACTGGGATGGACTGGGATGGACTGGGGTGAACTGGGATGGACTGGGGTGAACTGGGATGGACTGGGATGGAACTGGGATAGACTGGGATGAACTGGGATGAGCTGGGATGGATTGGGATGGACTGGGATGGACTGGGATAAACTGGGATGGGTTGGGATGGAACTGGGATGGACTGGGATGGAACTGGGGTGGACTGGGATGGACTGGGATGGAACTGGGATGGACTGGGATAAACTGGGATGGACTGGGATGAACTCCGAGCCCCCCAAAGCTCCTCCCTGCCCCGATTTGGGGCTGAAAATGGGAATTTCTGGCTGGGGGGAGGGGCAGCCCCGACCCCCCCTCGGCCTCCTCCATCCCCTTTGCCCTCGGGGCTGTCGGGATTCACCTGAAAAACCCCAAAAAACCCCAAAAAATAAAATCCCATCCCCAACCTCCCCTTTGCCCTCGGGGCTGTCGGGATTCACCTGAAAACCCCAAAGAAAACCCAAAAAAATAAATTCCCATCCCCAATCTGCCTCTTTGTCCTCGGGGCCTTCCAGATCCACCTGAAAACCCCAAAGAAAACCCCCAAAAATTAAATTCCCATCCCAATTCTCCCCTTTGTCCTTGGGGCTGTTGGGATCCACCTGAAAACCCCAAAGAAAACCCCAAAAAACCCCCAAAAATTCAATTCCCATCCCCAATCCTCCCCTTTGTCCTTGGGGCCGTCCGGATTCACCTGAAAACCCAAAAAAACCCCCAAAAAACCCCCAAAAAACCCCCAAAAAACCCAAAAAAATAAAATCCGCTTCCCAAACCTCCCCTTTGCCCTCGGGGCTGTTGGGATTCACCTGAAAACCCCAAAAAAACCCCAAAAATTAAATTGCCACCCCCAAATCCTCCCCTTTGTCCTCCGGGCTGTTGGGATCCACCTGAAAACCCCAAAGAAAACCCAAAAAATTAAATTCCCATCCCCAACCTCCCCTTTGTCCTCGGGGCTGTTGGGATCCCCCTGAAAACCCCAAAAAACCCCCAAAAATTAAATTCTCATCCCAATTCTCCCCTTTGTCCTCGGGGCTGTTGGGATCCACCTGAAAACCCCAAAAAAACCCCAAAAAAATAAATTCCCATCCCCAAATCCTCCCCTTTGCCCTCGGGGCCGTCCAAATTCACCTGAAAACCCCAAAGAAAACCCAAAAAAAACCCCCAAAAATTAAATTCCCATCCCCAAATCCTCCCCTTTGTCCTTGGGGCCGTCCGGATTCACCTGAAAACCCAAAAAAAAACCCCAAAAAACCCAAAAAAATAAAATCGGCTTCCCAAACCTCCCCTTTGTCCTCAGGACTGTCGGGATTCACCTGAAAACCCCAAAGAAAACCCAAAAAAAACCCCAAAAAATTAAATTCCCATCCCCAATCCTTCCCTTTGCCCTCAGGGCTGTTTGGATCCACCTGAAAACCCAAAAATCTCAAAAAAAAAATTAAATTCCCACCCCCAATCCTCCTCTTTGTCCTCGGGGCTGTTGGGATTCACCTGAAAACCCCAAAGAAAACCCCAAAAAATTAAATTCCCACCCCCAAACCTCCCCTTTGTCCTCGGGGGCTGTTGAGATCCACCTGAAAACCCCCCAAAAAAACCCCAAAAAATTAAATTCCCATCCCAATTCTCCCCTTTGCCCTCAGGGCTGTTGAGATCCACCTGAAACCCCCCCAAAAAAACCCCAAAAATTAAATTCCCATCCCCAAATCCTCCCCTTTGTCCTCGGGGCTGTTGGGATTCACCTGAAACCCCAAAAATCTCAAAAAAAAAATTAAATTCCCATCCCCAAATCCTCCCCTTTGTCCTCGGGGCTGTTGGGATCCACCTGAAAACCCCAAAAATCTCAAAAAAAAATTAAATTCCCACCCCAAACCTCCCCTTTGTCCTCGGGGCTGTTGGGATTCACTTGAAAACCCCCCAAAAAACCCCCAAAAATTTAAAATCCCACCCCCAATCCGCCTCTTTGTCCTCGGGGCTGTTGGGATCCACCTGAAACCCCCCCAAAAAAAACCCAAAAATTAAATTGTCACCCCCAATTCTCCCCTTTGCCCTCGGGGCTGTTGGGATTCACCTGAAAAACCCCCAAAAAACCCCCAAAAATTAAATTCCCATCCCCAAATCCTCCCCTTTGTCCTCGGGGCTGTTGGGATCCACCTGAAAACCCCAAAAAAACCCCAAAAAACCCCAAAAAATAAAATCCGCTCCCCAATCCTCCCCTTTGTCCTCGGGGCCGTCCAAATTCACCTGAAAACCCCAAAAATAACCAAAAAAATTAAATTGCCACCCCCAATCCTCCCCGTTGTCCTTGGGGCAGTCCAGACTCACCTGAAAACCCCAAAAAAACCCCAAAAAACTCCAAAAAAAATAAAATCCCATCCCAAATCCTCCCCTTTGCCCTCAGGGCTGTTGGGATTCACCCAAAAACCCCCAAAATCTCAAAAAAAAAATTAAATTCCCATCCCCAATCCTCCCCTTTGCCCTCGGGGCCGTCCAAATTCACCTGAAAACCCCAAAAAACCCCAAAAATAAAATTCCCATCCCAATTCTCCCCTTTGCCCTCGGGGCTGTTGGGATTCACCTGAAAACCCCAAAATCTCAAAAAAAAAATTAAATTCCCATCCCCAATCCTCCCCTTTGCCCTCGGGGCCGTCCAAATTCACCTGAAAACCCCAAAAATCTCAAAAAAAAATTAAATTCCCACCCCAAACCTCCCCTTTGTCCTCAGGGCTGTTGAGATCCACCTGAAAACCCCCCAAAAAAACCCCAAAAATTAAATTCCCATCCCAATTCTCCCCTTTGCCCTCGGGGCTGTTGGAATTCACCTGAAAACCCCAAAAAACCCCCAAAAATAAAATTCCCATCCCCAATCCGCCCCTTTGCCCTCGGGGCTGTTGGGATTCACCTGAAAAACCCCCAAAAAAACCCCAAAAAATAAATTCCCACCCCAATTCACCTGAAAACCCCAAAGAAAACCCAAAAAAACCCCCAAAAAATTAAATTCCCATCCCCAAACCTCCCCTTTGCCCTCGGGGCCGTCCAAATTCACCTGAAAACCCCAAAGAAAACCCCAAAAAAACCCCAAAAATTCAATTCCCCCCCCAATCCTCCCCTGCGTGCCTCTCCGGGGCTGCCCCGCCGTTATTTATTGGGTGCAAAAATAAATTTCTGTTTGGCCGCCGAGGCTCTGGGTGGTGATTTGGGGTGACTTTTGGGGTTTTTGGTGGTCCCTAATGAAAACAAAAGATGCTCCAGCTCAGCCCGGATGATTTATTTGCTCCAGGCTCCGATTAATTCTCTTTTTTCCCAGCCTCGCTCGTTAACGCTTTGCTGCCTCGCGTTTTCTTTATTTGGATTTATTTTGAATTTATTGGGGTTTTTTTTGGTGTGAAATCCCGCCTTCTCCGGGGTAATTAATGCGTTAATGAGCGTAATTAGGGTGCAGATGTTCTGGGGGGGTTCGGGGGTACAAAAGGAGAGGCAGAGCTCAGGGTTGGCCAAGTAAAAAAAATCATCAAGAAGACAAATGGCTCCTTTTGGCAGCGAGGCTCGAGGATTTATTCTCATTTTCTTCTTTTTTTTTGGGGAAAAGGATGGAGGAAAATAAAAAAAAACACAAAAAAAACCGGCTCGGTTCGGGGTTAGGAAGGGAGGAAAAAAATCAGATTATTGTCCTCCAGGCGGGGGGAAGGCAGCTCAAGGAAAGGGGGAAAAAGTCGGGAAAAATGATAAAAATAATGATAAAAGTAATGATAAAATAATGATAAAATAATGATAAAAATAATAAAAATAATGATAAAAATAATGATAAAAATAATGGTAAAAAAATGCTAAAAATAATAAAAATAATGATAAAAATAATGATAAAAATAATGATAAAAATAATAATAAAAATAATGATAAAAATAATGATAAAAAATGATAAAAATAATGATAAAATAATGATAAAAATAATAAAAACAATGATAAAAATAATGATAAAAATAATGATAAAAATAATAATAAAATAATGATAAAAATAATGCTAAAAATAATAATAAAAATAGGAATAAAATTAATGATAAAAATAATGCTAAAAATAATGCTAAAAATAATGATAAAATAATGATAAAAATAATGATTAAAATAATAATAAAAATAATGATAAAAATAATGATAAAAATAATGATTAAAATAATAATAAAAATAATGATAAAAATAATGATAAAAATAATGATAAAAATAGGAATAAAATGGGTCAAATCGAAATTGGGGCGGGAAAGGGAGAGGAAGGATGGGCGGGAGGAGAAATAGAAATAGAAATTGAAATAATAGAAATAGAAATAGAAATAGAAATAGAAATAGAAATAGAAATAGAAATAGAAAAAGAAATAGAAATAGAAATAGAAATAGAAATAGAAATAGAAATAGAAATAGAAATAGAAATAGAAATAGAAATAGAAATAGAAATAGAAATAGAAATAAAGGGTAAATGTGGATGGAGAGAGCTGGAAATGTAGCTAGAAATAGAAATGGATAAAAATAGAAATAAATAAAAAATATAACTGTAAATAGAAAATGTAGCTATAGATAGAAATAGAAATAGAAATAGATAAAAATAGAAATAAATAAAAAATATGGCTGTAAATAGAAAATGTAGCTATAGATAGAAATAGAAATAGAAATAAATAAAAAATGGAGCTATAAATAGAAAATGTAGATAGAAATAGAAATAGAAATAGAAATAGAAATAGAAATAGAAATAGAAATAGAAATGCAAATAGAAATAGATAAATAGCTGTAAATTGATATATCAATATGAATAAATATATAAATATAAAAGTACGCGGGAATAGATGTATAAATAATAAAATGAAATGAAATAAATTTTAAAAATGAAATGAAATGAAAGGAAATAAAATAAAGTAGAATAAAATAAAATAAAATAAAATAAAACTAAAATTAAAATTAAATAAATAAAATAAAACTAAAATTTAAAATTAAATAAGAATGCATATAAAAAGACATATAAAAATAAAAATAAAAAATAAAAATACATACAAAAGTAAAAGTAAAAATAAAAAAAAAATAAAATAAAATAAAATAAAATAAAATGAAATAAAATAAAATAAAATAAAATAAAATGAAATAAAATAAAATAAAATAAAAATGCATATAAAAAATAAAAAATAAAAATAAAAAAAAAATAAAAATACATACAAAAGTAAAAATAAAAAATAAAAATAAAAAATAAAAATAAAATAAAATAAAATTTAAAAAATATATTAAAAATAAAAATAAAAATAAAAATAAAATAAAAATAAAAATAAAATAAAATAAAATAAAAATACATATTAAAAATAAAAATAAAAATAAAAATAAAAATAAAAATAAAAATAAAAATAAAAATAAAAATAAAATAAAAATAAAAATAAAAATAAAATAAAATAAAATTACATATTAAAAATAAAAATAAAAATAAAAATAAAAATAAAAATAAAAATAAAAATAAAAAATAAAATAAAATACATATTAAAATTAAAAATACATATAAAAATAAAAAATAAAAATAAAATAATTTTTGTTTGAGTGTTGTTGAGTCCTTATCCCGCGGCAGAGGCGGCCCCGGCCGTTCCCGTCTCTGTCCCCCCCCAGGGTCTCCCCCCCCCGGGGATAAACCCCCCCCGTTCCCCCCTGCCGCCCCCCGCGGGCTGACGGGTGCGGATTCCATTTCCCTTCGGCTCTCGAGTCAGTCCCGGCCCTGCCGCCCTGCCCGGCCTGGGGGGAATCCCGACTGGGGGGTTCGGGGGCGGCACCGCCAGACCGGAGCCTTTCCTTGATTTTCTTTTTATTTCCTTCTTTATTTCCTTTTTTATTTCCTTTTTTATTTTCTTTTTTCTTTTCTTTTTTATTTTTATTTTTTCTTTTCTTTTTCCTTTCCTTTTTATTTTTTTCTTTTCTTTTTTATTTTTTATTTTCTTTTTTATTTCCTTTTTTATTTTATTTTTTATTTTCTTTTTTATTTTTTTATTTTTCTTTTTTTTCTTTTCTTTTTTCTTTTCTTTTTTTTATTATTTTCTTTTTTCTATTCTTTTTTCTTTTCTTTTTTCTTTTCTCTTTTATTTTCTTTTTTTTATTATTTTCTTTTTTCTATTCTTTTTTCTTTTCTTTTTTTTTTCTTTTTTATTTCCTTTTTTCCTTTCTTTTTTCTTTTCATTTTTCTTTTCTTTTTTCTTTCCTTTTTTATTTCCTTTTTTATTTCCTTTTTTCTATTTCCTTTTTATTTCCTTTTTTCTTTTTTATTTCCTTTTTTATTTCCTTTTATTTCCTTTTTTTTTTCCTTTTTAATTTTCTTTTTTATTTCCTTTTTTATTTTTTTTTTTATTTATTTTCTTGGCGAGGGTTGGATTTTCTCCGACCCCTCGAGGTTTGGGGCGTTCGCTGGGTTTGACCCCTCGGCATTTTCGAGAGGAGCCTCCTAAGAATGACCAGAAACGGCGGTTTGAAACCAAAAAATATTTAAAAAATATCAAAAAACCCTAAAAAAACCCTAAAAAAAAAAGCAACATCTGCTGGCAGGAATGCGGGGGCTGTGGGAGCGTGAAAGGGGTGGAGGGGAGAAAAGAGGATTTCTATGGGGCCCCAAAGTTCACAGCCAGCAGCAGCGGACAGGAGGCAAGAAAAATGCGCGAATTATACAGAAAAATCATTAATCACTTCTTTTCTTGAAATCCTTCTCCCTTTCCCCCTTTGTTATCCCGCGGCCAATCTCAGCCGAGAGGCTGCAGGCAAAAAAATCCCCCGGGCTCCTCCGGGAAACCTTCGGGAGAGTTGGAATTAATATTAATAATAATTAGGAATAGCGCGGGGAATAAACCCCGAGCCCTACGGGGGAAAGGTTGGCGGTTTTGGGGGAAAAAAAGCGAATTTCCTCGGGGTTTGGAAGGGAGCTCCCCGAGCGTCAGGGAGATGGAAAAAGGATTTGGGAGCGAAGCAGGTACGGAGCGGGCTGGGCATCGCTTCGGGACGGGGTCCGCCCCAAATCTGGGGCCGATTCCCAAAAAAAAGGAGTTTGGAGCCCGTGGGGGAGGAAGGGGAAACTCCCGGCCGGGCTTTTCCCTTTTCCCTCCCGTTTTGGGGCCGCTCTTGGCCGCGTTCGGGGTTTGCTTGAAATCCCCGCTCGCTTTGGGGCTGGCCGGGCTTGGGTTTGGTGCGGGTGGGGACTTGGGGCTTATGCTCAAAAGTCGGGGTTTCCCCCGCTTTTCCCCCCGTTTTTCCCGTTTCTCCCCGTTTTTCCCCTTTTTACCCCTTTTTTTCCCCATTTTCCCCCGTTTTTTCCTGCTTTTTCCCCGTTTTTCCCTGGTTTTTTCCCGTTTTTCCCCGTTTTCCTCCGTTTTTTCCTGTTTTTTCCCGTTTTTTCCTGGTTTTTCCCCGTTTTTTCCTGGTTTTTTCCCCTTTTTTTCCTGTTTTTTTTTCCCCGTTTTTTTCCCTTTTCTTCCCCGAGTTAAATCTCTCACGGGACGGTTTGGGGAGGGTTTGGTGCGGCCGGCGCTGGGTGTCCCGGGAAAGGCGAATATTCCCGGGTTAAACTGTCCCGGGAAAGGCGAATATTCCCGGGTTAAACTGTCCCGGGAAAGGCGAATATTCCAGGGTTCAACTGTCCCGGGAAAGGCGAACATTTCTGGTTTAAACTGTCCCGGGAAATGAGAATATTCCCGGGTTCAACTGTCCCGGAAAAGGCGAATATTCCCGGGTTAAACTGTCCCGGGAAAGGCGAACATTTCTGGTTTAAACTGTCCCGGGAAATGAGAATATTCCCGGGTTAAACTGTCCCGGGAAAGGCGAACATTCCCGGGTTAAACTGTCCCGGGAACTGGGAATATTCCCGGCCTAAACTCTCCCGGGAACTGGGAACATTTCTGGTTTAAACCGTCCTAGGAACATTCCCGGTTTAAGTTTGTCCCAGAAACATTCCCGGTTTAAACCGTCCCAGGAACATTCCCGGTTTAAATCTGTCCTAGAAACATTCCTGGTTTAAGTTTGTCCTGGGAACTTTCCCGGTTTAAGCCAGTCCTAGACACATTTCCCGGTTTAAATCTGTCCCAGGAGCATTCCCGGTTTAAACCGTCCCAGGAATATTCCCGGTTTAAGCCTGTCCTAGACACATTTCCCGGTTTAAATCTGTCCCAGGAGCATTCCCGGTTTAAGTTTGTCCCGGAACATTCCCGGTTTAAACCGTCCCAGGAGCATTCCCGATTTAAGTCTGTCCCAGGAACATTTCCCGGTTTAAGTTTATCCCAGCAACATTCCCGGTTTAGGTTTATCCCAGGAATATTCCCGGTTTAAGCCAGTCCTAGACACATTTCCCGGTTTAAGTCTGTCCTAGGAGCATTCCCGGTTTAGGTTTATCCCAGGAACATTCCCGGTTTAAGCCGTCCCAGGAATATTCCCGGTTTAAGTCTGTCCTAGAAACATTTCCCGGTTTAAGCCAGTCCCAGACACATTTCCCGGTTTAAGTCTGTCCTAGACACATTTCCCGGTCTAAGCCAGTCCTAGGAACATTTCCCGGTCTAAGCCAGTCCAGGGCCCGGAGCAGCCCGGGTTAGGCCCGGTTTAACCGCGGGCTTTGGGCGGTGCCGGGAATTTCGGGGGAATTCTGGCGCTGGCCGAGCCGGGGTCAGGCAGAGTTCACCCCGCGGCCCCGGGCCGGGTTTTACAGCCCAGGAGTGACCTCGCCAACCCCGTGACCTCCCCCAGGCCGGACACCGAGCTCATCCCCCAGCCCAGCCAAGCCCGGCCTGGACCAACAGCAAAAAACCGGGAGAAAAAAGAAAAAAAATAATCCCAAAAGTTGATTTATTTCCGTTTTCTCGAGGTTAAATCGCTCCGGGCCTGGCAGGGTTTGGTTGGGTAAAAATCGGGATTTTTGTGCCGTGTTTTGCGTTGGGAGAGGGATTTGGGGAGATGGGAGAGGGTTTGGAAGGATAAATTTAAATTTTTTGGGAGTGCAAAGCTGGAGGAGCAGAGGAGCAGCGGCCTGGCCTGGTCTGATTTCAGAAATTCCTTTGTTTGAAGAGTCCCTCTGCTCCTCCTCCTCCTCCTCCTCCTCCTCCTCCTCCTCCTCCTCCTCCTGCAGGGATCCCCGGGACCCTCCCCGGTCACCCCAAACCCCCCCGGAGCTCTTTGTTATCCCTGCCCAAAACGGGGCAAAAAATCACCCCAAAAAATCCCCGAATTGGTTAAAAAAAAAAGCACCCAAAGATCTCCGGATTGGAGGAAAAAATGCACCCAAAGATGGCAAAATTGGGGGAAAATAATCCCCAAAAAAATCCCGGAATTGGACAAAAAAATCCCCTCAAAGATTTTAGAATTAGACAAATGAATCCCCTAAAGAGCCCCAAATTGGACCAAAATCCCCTAAAGATCCTGAATTGGATCCAAACCCCCCAAATTGGACCAAAAATCCCCCAAAGATCCCTAAATTGGACTAAAAATCCCCAAATTGGACCAAAAATCCCCCAAAGATCCCCAAATTGGAGTAAAAATCTCCCCAAAATCCCCAAACTGGACCAAAAATCCCTCCAAAAATCCCCAAATTGGACCAAAAATCCCCAAACTGAACCAAAAATCCCCCAAAAATCCCCAAATTAGAGCAAAAATCCACCCAAACCCTCAAATCAGACCCAAAATGCCCCCAAAAATCCCCAAATTAGGCCAAAAGTCCCCAAAATCGGACCACAAATCCCCGAAATTGCCCCCAAAATCTCCCAAACTGGCCCAAAAATCCTCCCCAAAATCCCCAAATTTGAGCAAAAACCCACCCCAACACCCCCAAATCCCCCCAAAAAAACCCAAATTGGGCCAAAATGGGACCAAAACTGAGAATTGAGTGAGGAAACCTCGGCGGCCGCAGCCCGCTGGGGGCTGCAGGGACGCGGTGAAAAATCCCCAAAAATTCCAAATATTCCCCCCAGCGCCCCGCCGGGGGGGGCTCGGGGGGGCTGGGGGGACACCGGGACAGCGGGGACAGCGGGGACAGGGGGTGGCCGTGTCCGGGGGGGGCTCCGGGTCCCCTGGAAGGCGCTCGGGACTCGGTGACAGATTTATGAGGCGCACCGAGAGCGCCGTAAATCAGCGCGGGATAAATTCATTTTCTCTTCACAAAGGCGACGCCTTTGATCGCGGCACCTCCGCGCCGCCCGCCGCCTTGGCCACCCTTTGATTTTTGTTTTTTTTTTTAAATCTAAACAACAACAAAAAAATTTAAAATAAGGGTTTTTTCTGTTTTTTTTTTTTTTTTTAATTATTTTGCGCGAAACGACCCCAAAAATCGCCGGCGGAGGGGAAGGGTGGCGGGTTCTGAGCTCCGCTTGTGCCTGAGGTGGATCCGCTCCCTTTTGTTGTTGTTCTTTTCTCTTTTTAAAGGCGTTGTGAGCGAAAAAATAGGGGGGGGGGAAAGAAAAAGAGGGAAAAAAGGAAAAAAGAAAAAGAGGGGAAAAAAAGAGAAAAAAAGGAAAAGAGAAAAAGAAAGAGGGAAAAAAGGAAAAGAGGAAAAAGGAAAAAGGGAGAAAGTAAAAGAGGAAAAAAAGAAAAAAAGAGGGGAAAAAAGGAAAAGAGAAAAAAAGGAAAAGAGAAAAAGAAAGAGGGAAAAAAGGAAAAGAGAAGAAAAGGAAAAGGGAAAAAGTAAAAGAGGAAAAAAAGAAAAAAAAAGAGGGGAAAAAAGGAAAAGAGATAAAAAAGAAAAGAGAAAAAAAGGAAAAAGAGAAAAAGAAAAAGAGGGAAAAAAGGAAAAGAGGGGGAAAAAGAAAAAGAAAAAAAGGAAAAGAGAAAAAGAAAAAGAGGGGAAAAAAGGGAAAAAAATAGAAAAAGAGGGGGGGAAAAGCGGAGTTTTTCTGAAGTGAAAGTTGCGGCTTCTGGATTGAGCTGAATTCTCCCAAAATTCCTCTCGCTGGAGCCCCCCCAGCCCGGGACCCCTTTAAATGGGATTTTTGATCCCCCCCAGCCCCCAAAAATCCCCGAGGGCTTCGCAAACCCGGGAGAGCCCGGCCCCAACCCAAAATCCGCTTTTTTTGGGGTTTTTAATTCTTTTTTTTCGTCTTAAATTTGAGCTCCCTCGAGGCTTTGGGGGGGGCTTGGAGGGGTGGGGGCTGCTCCGGGCCCGGACCCCCAGGATTTCCAGGGTTTGGGGGGATTTTTGAGGTTTTTGAGGTTTTTGAGGTTTTTGGGGTTTTTGAGGTTTTTGAGATTTTCAAGGTTTTCGAGGTTTTTGAGGTTTTTTTGGGTTTTTGAGGTTTTTGGGGGTTTTGGGGGTTTTCGAGGTTTTTGAGGGTTTTTTTTTTGAGGTTTTCGAGGTTTTCGAGTTTTTGGGGGTTTTTGAGATTTTTGAGGTGTTTGAGGTTTTCGAGGTTTTCGAGGTTTTTGAGGTTTTCGAGGTTTTCGAGGTTTTTCGAGGTTTTTGAGGTTTTTGAGGGTTTTTTGAGGTTTTGGGGGTTTTCGAGGTTTTCGAGCTTTTTGAGGTTTTCGAGCTTTTCGAGGTTTTTGGGGTTTTTGAGGTTTTTGAGGTTTTTGGGCTTTTTGAGGTTTTCGGGCTCCGCTCGGTGCCAATTTTGGGGGATCCCTTCCCCCCCCCCCAGCTCCTGCTCCGCAGAGGTTTTTGGGGTTTTCGGAGTTTTTGAGATTTTTGGAGTTTCCGAGCTTTTTGAGATTTTTGAGGTTTTCGAGGTTTTCGGGCTTTTTGAGGTTTTTGGGCTTTTTGATGTTTTTGGGGTTTTTGATGTTTTCGGGCTCAACTCGGTGCCAATTTTGGGGGATCCCTTTCCCCCCCCCCTCCCAGCTCCTGCTCCGCGGCCTTTCCCAGCGCTTCCCTTTGTTGCTCTCTGCGTCTCTCCGTCCCTTTTTTTCTTTATTTCCCAAGATCCTCAGACTCAAAATTGGATTTTTTCCCCTTTTTTTCCCCTCCCTCTGTAAGGCAATAAAGCGCGGCCAAATAATAACCGCGGCAAGGCCCGGGAGTCAGGGAGAGCTGAAAAATCGGAATATCCAGAGATATTCCCAGCTGCTCCGGGCTCTGGAACACTCGTGATCAAAATCACACAGAGGGGGAAAAAAAATATCAAAAACCGGGATTTGGGCTGGTTGAGGCCGGGTCTAACAAAGTTCCAGGAGGGGTTTAGGGAAGGTTTTTTTGGGGAATGACCCAAACTCGCGGGGTTTAACAGAATAACAGAGGGGGTTGGAAAAGTTCTTTATGGGAAAGAAGAAATCCCGTTCCGGTGGAAGGTCAGAGTGGTCCTGCGAGTGCGGAACGGAGGGACCCCTTCCCCCTTCCCCCTCATCACGTGGCTCATTAAATAATTAATGCCGAGCTTGCAGAATTGATAAGTATTCGTCGGGAAAATCGCCGCCGCGGTCTCCCCGAGCCTGACGTGCAACCCAAGTGTCCTTTAAAAAACGGAGGAGAGAGGGGAGAGGGGGGAAAAAAAATCATAAAAGGGAGAGGGAAGAGCGAGGGGGAGCGAGAGGAGGAGAGAGGGAGAGGAGCGGCAATAAAACAATTCTCGGGCAGCGCCGCGCACGCCGAGGGCTGGAGCGCTGTAAGTAGCGGGGGCTTCCCCATTCCGAGCGCGTCCACGGAAATTTATTGTTTGTTATTAATGTTATTGTCGTAAAATGTGACAAATCGCCGCCTTCATTTCCTCCCATTCCTCTCCTACCCGCCGAGGCATTTCATTCAGATTTTTTTTTTTTTTTTTTTTTAAGGGGGATTTTCCTCTCCTCGCAACCTCTCCTATTTTTTTTTTTTTAATTTTTTTTTTTTTCCCCTTCTTCTTCGCTTTTGTTGATTTATGACAATAAACATGTCAGCGGCGGCTCGGCTGCCATTGTGCGCGTGTTTTGGGGAGAGAGCCGCGTTCTCTCGGGATAAATCATCGCGGGGCCGAGCCACGGCAGAGCTCCGAGCTCGCCGAGCGGGCATCTCTCCCCTCGCCCCTTCCTCCCCTCAGCCGATGATTTCAGGCGATTTACGGCCGCTAATATGAAAGCTCCGGGGCTGGGGGTCTTAAATTACCCGCGATGGCCAATTAAAGAGAGATTTGTATAAATTTGGGGGGAGCGGGAGCGCCTGGCTGGCGAGGAGCGCGACTTTGCCCTGGAATTCGGCACCCAGAGCCCCCTTTTCTCCCCTGTGCCCCCCGCCCCAGGCTGCGCCGCCGATTTCACCTCGGAACGTTGAATTTCCGCCCTCAGAAATGGGAATATAACGAAAGAATTTGATTTTTTTAATCATTAATAATTTTTTTTTAATCATCTAAGCGGGGCTGCCCGGGGCTCTGCCTGAGCCCAGAACAATGGGGACAACTCGGGGCGCTGCCGGGTGACCCCGACAGGGGCGGCTCGTCCCCAGCCCCCCCCGGGCGCGGCATTCCCGCAGATTTTCCCGGGATTTTCCCGGATTTTGGGGCTCCCGCTAAGGCTGGGCTGGAGGGGTCGAGGATGCGCAGGATCAAAGTTGGGACAAAGCGCCCCGAGGGTCGCGTTTCCCTCCCGGGCGTCACTTTGGGCAAAGCGGCCCCAAAAATGGGTTAAAAATGGACAAAAGCGGGCCGGGAGCTGCTGCTGCTGTCACGCACGGCGCTCCGGGGAAGGGCTGAGCTTTGGGGGAGAGATTTGTGTCCCCAAAAGGGGCAGCGCATCCTGCGAGCATCCTGCGAGCATCTCCCGCGCATCCTGCGAGCATCTCCCGCGTATCCTGCGAGCATCTCCCGCGCATCCCCCGCGCATCTCCCGCGCATCCCCCGCGCATCTCCCGCGCATCCTGCGAGCATCTCCCGCGCATCCTGCGCGCAGAGGGGGCTGCGGAGGCAGCGCTGCCCTCCCCTCCCCTCCCCTCCCCTCCCCTCCCCTCCCTTCCCCTCCCCTCCCCGAGGCTGCCGGGCGGGAGCGTTGAAAGGGAGAGGAGGAAATGGGAGCGTTGGTTTTTATGGTTTTGGGTTTTTTTTTGGGTTTTTTTGGGATATTTTACAAGCTCCGACATGCGAGGAGTCCATAAAAGTGACAACGGGAGCCGAGATGAAATGTTGGCCGCGGGGTCCGGGCTGGGAGCTCGCAGCTTTTCCTCCCCCAGCCCCTCGGGAGGAGCTCGGCGATTGCCCTGAAATATTCAGGGGCACCCAGGGGTCGCGGCTGAGCCCCTCCGGTGGGCGCAGACCCCCTCCCCACTCCCCTCTTCTCTATTTTATCCCGTTTATTGGATTTTGTTGCATTTAAAAATAACAATAATGATAATTTTTAAATGTTTTTCCCTCTGGCTTTGGGACTGTGAGCGTGAAAAACGGGCCCTGGGAGGGGGAGCCAGCCCGGAGCCCCCCGCCCCTTAAACGGAGGGGGGGCTCGGTTCGGTCCCGGTGCAGCCCCCCCGGCTTTGTGCCGCCCCCCAAGAACCGGGGGGCACCGGGGGGCGGCCCGGGGGCTGCGGCCGAGCCCCCCCGGGGCTGGGGACCCCCACACGACCCCAGCCCCACCCCCAGCCCTGATTTGGGGGCTCAGAGCCTGGAGGGGAACCCCGCGGATCCCCCAGAGCCGGGGGGACCCCCAGAACAGGGTCAGGAGCTCAGAGCTCCAGGGAAAAGCTGGAGCCCGGCAGAGACCCCCGAACAGGGTGGAGACCCCAGACCCAGAACCGGGAGGGGACCCCAGACACAGAACCGGGAGGGGACCCCCGACCCAGAACCGGGAGGGGACCCCAGACCCAGAATGGGACCCAGAGCTGGGAGGGGATCTCAGACCCAGAACCCGGAGGGGACCCCAGACCCAGAACCGGGAGGGGACCCCAGACCCAGAATGGGACCCAGAGCTGGGAGGGGACCCCAGACTCAGAACCGGGAGGGGACCCCAGACCCAGAGCTGGGAGGGGACCTCCGACCCAGAATGGGACCCCGACCTGGGAGGGGACCCCAGACCCAGAACGGGACCCAGAGCTGGGGGGGGACCCCAGACCCAGAACAGGGAGGGGACCCCAGACCCAGAATGGGACCCCTGAACCAGGAGGGGACCCCAGACCCAGACCCAGAGAAGGACCCCAGACCCAGACCCAGAGAAGGACCCCAGACCCAGAACCGGGAGGGGACCCCAGACCCAGAATGGGCCCCTGAACCAGGAGGGGACCCCAGGCCCAGATGCAGAGAAGGACCCCAGACCCAGGAAGGCAGAGCCCCCTCCCCACCCCCACCCCAGTCCTGCCCTTCCGGGTCAGGTGGGGGCCCGGCAGGGGCTGGGGTGCCACAAACGCCCCCAGAAGATTTTGGGGATTTTTTTTAGGCTGTTCCTCAGCCCCTCAGGGTTCTGCCTCCCTCCCTCCCTCCCTCCCATCAGCTCCAAAATCCCCAATTTTCCGCCCTGGTGCTGCCAGGACGGGGCTGGATTTGGGTCAGGGGGGTCCAGACCTGCAGCTCCGACCTCTCCCCACCTCCCCTCCTCCCCCAGACCCCCAAACCCCCTCCCTGACCATTTTTTTCTCCATGAACTCACTAAAACCCTTTTCCCCCCAGCAGCAGCCGATCAAACCCCGGGCAGGCTGTGGGGGGATAATTGGCTCTCTCGAGTGGCTCGAGCGAGCGGAATCTCATCGATTTCTGGGCCATCAGCCCTTTCTGCTGGGCTGTCACCTCCGCGGAAGGTCCTGGTCCATCACGGACCCTCCCTCCCCTTTCCTGGCGAGGAGGAGATTAAATACCAGCCGTAAATCTCAGCCGTAATTCGGGATTTATTGCGGCCGCCGGGGAGCCTGGTTCGGCTTATTTCACATCAAAGCCTCGTGGAGAGGAGCAAAACCATTAAAAAATAAACCCAAAACCACGCGGAAATTCGAGGTTTGGGCGCGGGGCAGAAGCTGCTCCCCCCGTGAACCCGGTTGTGATGAGTTTGATGCGGGTTTGGGATGAGGTTGATGAGTTTGATGTGGGTTTGGGGTGAATTTGATGAGTTTGATGTGGGTTTGGGGTGAGGTTGATGAGCTTGATGAGTTTGATGTGGGTTTGGGGTGAATTTGATGAGTTTGATGAGTTTGATGTGGGTTTGGGGTGAATTTGATGAGTTTGATGTGGGTTTGGGACGAGGTTGATGAGTTTGATGAATTTGATGTGGGTTTGGGGTGAATTTGATGAGTTTGATGTGGGTTTGGGGTGAGGTTGATGAGTTTGATGAATTTGATGTGGGTTTGGGGTGAATTTGATGAGTTTGATGCGGGTTTGGGATGAGGTTGATGAGGTTGATGAGTTTGATGTGGGTTTGGGATGAGGTTGATGTGGGTTTGGGGTGAATTTGATGAGTTTGGGATGGGTTTGGGGTGAATTCGATGTGGGTTTGGGATGAGTTCAATAAGTTTGGGATGAGTTCGATGAGTTTGATGTGGGTTTGGGGTGAATTTGATGAGTTTGGGATGAGTTTGATGAGTTTGATGCGTGTTTGGGATGAGGTTGATGAGGTTGATGCGGGTTTGGGATGAGTTCAATGAGTTTGATGAGTTTGGGATGAGTTCGATGAGGTTGATGTGGATTTGGGATGAGTTTGATCAGTTTGATGTGGGTTTGGGATGAGTTTGATCAGTTTGATGTGGGTTTGGGGTGAATTTGATGAGTTTGAGATGAGTTTGATGATTTTGATGAATTTGATGAGTTTGATGTGGGTTTGGGATGAGTTTGATGAGTTTGATGAGGGTTTGGGACAAGGTTGATGCGGGTTTGAGATGAGTTCGATGAGTTTGGGATGAGTTTGATGAGCTTGATGAGTTTGATGTGGGTTTGGGGTGAATTTGATGAGTTTGATGAGTTTGAAGTGGGTTTGGGATGAATTTGATGTGGTTTTGGGTTGAGTTTGATGAGTTTGATGTGGGTTTGGGGTGGATTGGGTTTGGGATGAGTTTGATGAGTTTGATGTGGGTTTGGGATGAGGTTGATGCGGGTTTGGGATGAGTTCAAAGAGTTTGATGAGGGTTTGGGATGAATTTGATGAGTTCGATGAGTTTGATGTGGGTTTGGGATGAGTTTGATGATTTTGATGAATTTGATGAGTCCAGTGTGGGTTTGGGATGAGGTTGATGAGTTTGATGCAGGTTTGGGATGAGTTCAATGAGTTCGATGTGGGTTTGGGGTGAATTTGAGGAGTTTGGGATGAGTTCAATGAGTTTGATGTGGGTTTGGGGTGAGTTCGAGGCGTTTGGGATGAGTTTGATGAGTTTGGGATGCGTTTGGGGTGAATTGATGTGGGATTGGGATGAGTTTGATGATTTTGATGAATTTGATAAGTTTGATGTGGGTTTGGGGTGAGTTTGATGAGTTTGGGATGGGTTTGGGGTGAATTTGATGACTTTGATGTGGGTTTGGGGTGAATTTGATGAGGTTTTGGGTTGAGTTCGATGAGTTTGGGGTGAATTTGCTGTGGGTTTGGGTTGAGTTCGATGAGTTCGATGAGTTTGTTGTGGTTTTGGGTTGAGTTCGATGAGTTTGATGAGTTTGCTGTGGTTTTGGGTTGAGTTTGATGAGTTGGATGAGTTTGTTGTAGGTTTGGGTTGAGTTGGATGAGTTTGTTGAGTTTGCTGTGGTTTTGGGTTGAGTTGGATGAGTTCGATGAGTTTGTTGTGAGTTTGGGTTGAGTTGGATGAGTTTGATGAGTTCGGGTCCCCTCAGCACCGCCCCGGGCTCAGCTGGCGCCGCTCCGTTCTGGGTTTGGCGAACTCGAGCGGAGACAAAAGGCAGAGGAGGGAAGAGCTGGGCGGCTCCGCGGCCAGCAGGAAAACTTTGGCAGCGGGCAGGGCTCGCTTTGAAGTTTTCTCCTTTTTTTTCCCGCGGGGAGGAGGCAAAGGGGGAGACACGAAGGGAATAAAAGGCAACAAGGGCGTTCCGACACTTCCCGCTCGCAGCCATCCCGAGATGAAAAGCGAGGCCATAAATCAGAGCCCGGGTGGCGATTTCGCTCCTTTTTTTTCTTTTCTTTTTCTTTTTCTTTTCCTTTTCCTTCTTTGTTTTTTATTTTTAGAGATGAGGGGAGGGGTTAAGGAGAAATCCGCGGCTCCTTTTGGGTGTGAGAGCCATCGGGGTTTTCCTGGAGGAGCGCTCGGAGCTCGGGGCAGCAGCCGGGGACCCTCCGGGAGTTCCGCCGGCCATGGGAACGACCCCTCCTCCTCCTCCGGGCTCCCCCTCCCCATCCCGGGTGGGTTTGGGGCGCTGCTCTCAGCACCCCCAGCCCCGGTGGGTTCGGGGCGCTGCTCTCAGCCCCCCCATCCCCTCTCCCCATCCCCGGTGGGTTCGGGGCTCTGCCCATCCCCTCCCCCAGCCCCTCTCCCCATCCCCGGTGGGTTCGGGGTGCTGCTCTCAGCCCCTCCCCCATCTCCTCTCCCCATCCCCGGTGGGTTCGGGGCGCTGCTCCCATCCCCTCCCCCATCTCCCCATCCCCGGTGGGTTCGGGGTGCTGCTCTCAGCCTCCCCCGGTTCCCGGCCGGGTTCAACCCAACCCTTCCTGGGGCTGCCAAGAAGTCCCAAAAATCCGTGGAAATGGAGAGGGGGGGGTGTTTAACCCTGGGATTCCCCGCGGGGTGAGAGAAACCCCAAATCCCGCCGGGTTCAGGAACTTTCATCCCCTCCCTCCCTCTGTCCCTTCCCTGGGGTTTTTTTTCCCTTTTCCCGGAACATCTGGAATCCATCCAGGCTGAGGAGCGGAATCTGCTCGGGTCCCTCTGCCCGGTTCCCCTCGGAAAAAAAGAGAAACAGCTTAAAAATCTGAGAGAGCTGAGAGAGCTGAGAGAGCTGAGAGAGCTGAGAGAGCTGAGAGAGCTGAGAGAGATGAGAGAGATGAGAGAGATGGGAGAGATGAGAGAGATGGGAGAGATGGGAGAGCTGAGAGAGATGGGAGAGCTGAGAGAGCTGAGAGAGATGGGAGAGATGGGAGAGATGGGAGAGATGGGAGAGATGGGAGAGATGAGAGAGATGAGAGAGATGGGAGAGATGAGAGAGATGAGAGAGATGGGAGAGATGGGAGAGATGGGAGAGATGGGAGAGATGGGAGAGATGGGAGAGATGGGAGAGATGAGAGAGATGAGAGAGATGGGAGAGATGGGAGAGATGGGAGAGATGAGAGAGATGAGAGAGATGGGAGAGATGAGAGAGATGAGAGAGATGGGAGAGATGAGAGAGATGAGAGAGATGGGAGAGATGGGAGAGATGGGAGAGATGGGAGAGATGGGAGAGATGGGAGAGATGGGAGAGATGAGAGAGATGAGAGAGATGGGAGAGATGGGAGAGATGGGAGAGATGAGAGAGATGAGAGAGATGGGAGAGATGAGAGAGATGGGAGAGATGGGAGAGATGGGAGAGATGAGAGAGCTCAGAGAGAGATGAGAGAGATGGGAGAGATGGGAGAGATGAGAGAGATGGGAGAGCTGAGAGAGATGGGAGAGCTGAGAGAGATGGGAGAGATGAGAGAGATGAGAGAGATGGGAGAGATGGGAGAGATGGGAGAGATGAGAGAGATGGGAGAGCTGAGAGAGATGGGAGAGATGAGAGAGATGAGAGAGATGGGAGAGATGGGAGAGATGGGAGAGATGGGAGAGATGGGAGAGCTGAGAGAGATGGGAGAGATGGGAGAGATGGGAGAGATGAGAGGGATGGGAGAGATGAGAGGGATGGGAGAGATGAGAGAGATGGGAGAGATGAGAGAGATGGGAGAGATGGGAGAGCTCAGAGAGCTGAGAGAGCTGAGAGAGATGAGAGAGATGAGAGAGATGAGAGAGATGGGAGAGATGGGAGAGCTGAGAGAGATGGGAGAGATGGGAGAGATGGGAGAGATGAGAGAGATGGGAGAGATGAGAGGGATGGGAGAGATGGGAGAGATGAGAGAGATGAGAGAGATGCCCGGCAGCTCCCATCCCTTCCACACAGGGCGAGGGATTTCGGGGATTTTTTGGGAATTTTTTGGGGATTTTTTGGGAATTTTTTGGGGATTTTTTGGGGATTTTTGGGGGATTTTTAAAGTCTTTTTGCTGGGTTTTTGGGGGGATTTTTGGGGATTTTTGGGGATTTTTCGGGGATTTTTGGGGATTTATGGGGATTTTTTTGTTTTTTGTTTTTTTTTTTTCTGGGGTTTTTTTTGTGTTTTTGAGGTATTTCTGGGGTTTTTGTGTATTTTTGGGGTTTTTTGGGGGGTTTCTTAGGGGGATTTTTGGGGGGATTTTTTTGGTTTTTTCTGAGGTTTTTTGGTTTTCTTTTTTTTTTTTTGTTTTTGGGGGATTTTTTTTTTAATTTTTGGGGGGTTTTTTGGGATTTTTTGAGTATTATGTTTGGGGTTTTTTGGGATTTTTTGGTGTTTTTTTTTGTTTTTTGTTTTTTCTAGTTTTTTTTGGGGAGACTTTTTGGGATTTTTTGGGGGATTTTTTTTTTTTATTTCTTTCCCCTTTTTTTTGTGTTTTTTTTTGAGTTCTTTCCCTTTTTTTGTTTTCTTTTCCCCGAGCAGAACCACCCCTCACCCCCCACCCTCCTCCCCCCACAACCAGAACTTTTTTTTCACATTTTGAATTTTTAACTTTTTATTCTCCACCTCCAATCCCTTCAGGTCCCACCCAACGAGTCCAAAAAACTCCCAAAAATTAAAAAAAAAATTCAAATTAACTTTGAAAGAGGGGGAAAAAACCAAAAAAAATAAAAATTCCAAGGTGGGGATGAAATAAATGAGATTTTTCTCAATTTTCCAGCAGCAGCAGCAGCTAGGAACGCTCCTCCTCCTCCTCCTCGGAGCCCTGGAGTCTCGCAGGTAAGGAGTTCAAAAATAAAAATAAATCAATTAATAAACGAGCTGCAATTAATTAATTGGTGAATTAATTGCTGCCCACACTCGGCAGGGCTCAAATTAAAACCTAAAAATGCTCCAGGACCGGCAGTGGCTCCACCCCGGGTTTCACCCCGGAAAAATTCTTTTATTTTGGGTGTTTTTTTTTAATTTTGGCACCTTCTGGGTGGTTTGAAAAGGGGAAAAAGGGAAAAAAGAAATAAATGAAATTTCTGAAGTCCTTTGGAAAAGGCTCGGGCGGTGATTGATGGTCCCAGAGGGGTCGGGGGGAATGGGAGGGAAGTCTGAGCGCCAAAAGAAAAGGAGGAGAAATAGAAAAAGGAGAAAAAATTGAAAAAGGGAGGAAAAATAGGAAAGAAGGAGAAAAAATGGGAAAAAAAGGAGGAAAAATAAGAAAAAAAGGAGAAAAAATGAGGAAAAAAAGGACGAAAAATAGGAAAAAAAGGAGAAAAACTAGAAAAAAAGGAGAAAAATTTTTAAAAATGGAGAAAAAATAGGAAAAAACATGGAGAAAAAATGAGGGGAAAAATGGAGAAAAAATAGGAAAAAAAAGGAGAAAAAAAGGAGAAAAAATTTTTAAAATGGAGGAAAGAAAAGGAAAAAATAGGAAAAAAAAGGAGAAAAAATAGGAAAAAAGGAGAAAAAATAGGGAAAAAAAGGAGAAAAAATAGGGAAAAAAGGAGAAAAAATAGAAAAAAAGGAGGAAAAATAGGAAAAAAAGGAGAAAAAATAGGAAAAATTGAGAAAAAATAGAAAAAAGGAGAAAAAAATTTTTAAAATGGAGAAATTTTGGGTTTAGGGTTTGGGGTTTGGGTTTGGGGTTTGGGTTTGGGTTTGGGGTTTGGGGTTTGCTCAGTCCCTCCCCCCCGCTGTTTGACCCAACTTTCCCTTTCTTAATTTGAATTTGAATTTGAATTTGAATTTGAATTTGAATTTGAATTCTAATTTTAATTCGAATTCTAATTTGAATTCTAATTTTAACTTTAATTTTCCTTTGCTTTCCCCGCCCAGCCCCGCTCCTGTCCCGGATCGGCCTCGCATTGGCTGGAGCCGCCCCCGGAGCCCCGGTGAGTTTTTATCCCGCTCCGGGTGTCGCATCCGTCCATCTGTCCGTCCGTCCGTCCCTCTGTCCCTCCTCCGGCCGTCCGTCTGTCCCTCCCTCTGTCCGTCCGTCCCTCCGTCCGTCCGTCCCTTTGTCCCTCCCTCTGTCCGTCCGTCCCTCCGTCTGTCCCTCCCTCTGTCCCTCCATCCGTCCCTCCGTCCCTCCGTCTGTCTCTCTGTCCGTCTGTCCCTCCCTCCATCCCTCCGTCCCTCCCTCTGTCCCTCCGTCCGTCCCCCAGTCCCGCAGCGCCGCCGTTCCTCGTTTCCCTTTCGGCCAGGGTTCATTGTCGTTATTGCTCCTGGGGTTGGCACCAGCGCCGCTTTGGTCATCGCTGCTACTGTCCTTCTGCATCGTGACATTGCCCTTGGGAGGGGAACCCCATGTCGCGATATTGCCCTTGGGAGGGGAACCCCAAATCGTGATATTGGCCTTGGGAAGGAAAGCCCTATCGCGACATTGGCCTTGGCAGGGAAACCCCAAATTGCGATATTGGTCTTGGGAGGGGAACCCCAAATCGTGATATTGGCCTTGGGAGGGAACCCCATGTCGCGATATTGCCCTTGGGAGGGGAACCTCATGTCGTGATATTGGCCTTGGGAGGGGAACCCCAAATCGCGACATTGGCCTTGGCAGGGGAACCTCATGTCGCGATATTGGCCTTGGGAGGGAAAGCCCAAATTGCGACATTGGCCTTGGATGGGCAAAGCCCATATCACGACATTGGCCTTTGAGGGAAACCCAGTATCGCGACATTGGCCTTGGGAGGGAAAGCCCAAATCGTGACATTGGCCTTGGGAGGGAAACCCTAAATCGTGATATTGGTCTTGGGAGGGAAAGCCCAAGTCACGACATTGGCCTTGGGAGGGAAAGCCCTATCGTGACATTGGCCTTGGGAGGAAAACCTCATGTCGTGACATTGGCCTTTGAGGGAAAGCCCTATTGTGACATTGGCCTTGGAGGGAAAGCCCTATCGCGACACTGGCCTTGGAGGGGAACCCCATATCACGATATTGGCCTTGGGAGAGAAACGCCAAATCGCGACATTGGCCTTGGGAGGGAAAGCTCCATGTCGCGATATTGGCCTTGGGAGGGAAAGCCCTATCGCGACATTGGCCTTGGAGGGAAAGCCCTATCGCGACATTTGCAGCTGCCTGGAGGAACCCGGGGCAGCTCCAGAGCTCAGGGGGGCAAAAATCCGAATTTCTGAGCCTGGGAGGAGCCGCCCCCGACAGCCCCGGCACGGCCGGAAGGGACCGAGAGCCACAAGACCAAAAATCAGGAATGGTCCAAAATCAGGAAGGGTCCCAAAATCAGGAATGGTCCCAAATCAGGAATGGTCCCAAATCAGGAATGGTCCCAAATCAGGAATGGTCCCAAAATCAGGAATGGTCCCAAATCAGGAATGGTCCCAAATCAGGAATGCAGAAATGCTCCCAAACTCAGGAATGCTCCAAAGCTCAGGAATGCTCCCAGACCTGCAGAAATCTGGGTGGTTCTGCTCTGGAGAAGTTCGGAACCAGCCCGGGGTCGGTTTTCCTCTTCTTCCCCTTTTCCCTCTTTTTTCCCCCATCTTTTTTCCCCCTTTTCTCCTCTTTTTCTCCTTCTTTTTCCTCTTTTCCCCCCTCTTTTTCCCTCTTTTTCTCCCTATTTTTCCTCCTTTTTTCCTCCTTTTTTTCCTTTTTTTTCTCCTCTTTTTTTCCCTCTCTTTCCTCTCTTTTTTTTCCTCTCTTCCCCTCTTTTTCCTTCTTTTTTCCCCTCTTTCTCATATTTTTCCCTCTTTTTTCCCCTTTTTCTCCTTATTTTTCCTCCTTTTCTCCTTCCTTTTTTCCCTCTTTCCCCCCTCCTTTTCCCCTCTTTTTCCCCTCTTTTTCCTTTTTTCCCCCCTCTTTTTCTCCCTACTTTTCCTCCTTTTTTTCTCCCTTTATCCCACTTTTTTCCTCTCTTTTTCCTTTTTTTTCCTCTTCCCCCCTCTTTTCCCCCTCTTGTTTTTCCTCTTTTATCCCCTCTTTTTCCTCTTTTTTTTCCTCTTTTTTCCCCTCTTTTTCCTCCTTTCCCCCTCTTTTTTTCTCCTATTTTTTTCCTCCTATTCCTCTTTTTTTTCCTCCTTTTCCCCCTCTTTTTCCCCTTTTTTCCCGGTTCCCGCTCGGGCTCTGTCCCCCCGCCGGGGCTCGATGTCGGAGCTCTCACCAATAAAATCCCGGTGGGAACGGAGGTGAAAAAAATCCTCCAAAATCCAAAAAAATCGGGAATTGCGGCAGCAGCAAAGCCTTCAAAGCCCCCAGTTCTGGGCAAAAAAACCTCAAAAATCACCTGGAAAAGCCCGGCGGGGAGAGTCCTCCAAAGTCCAAATCTTCCCTTGGGCATCCTTCCTTTTTTAATTGTTTTTCTTCTTTTTTTCTTCTTCTTTTTCTCTCTTGTATTTTTCTTTTTTCAATTTTTTTCCCTTCTTTTCTTTTCCTTCCATTTTCTTCTCTTTTTTTTTGAAAAAATTTTTTTTTCCTTTTTTTTTTTTTTTTTGACCCCCTCCGGACTTCTCAGCCTGAAGGAGCAGCAGACAAAGATTATTAAATAAATAAATAAATTTTAAAAATAAATGAATAAATAAATAAATAAATAAAAATATAAATAAATAAATTTTTAAAAATAAAAATTAAAATATAAATAAATAAAAATAAAAATAAAAATAAAAATAAAAATAAAAAATTTAAAATCTAAATATAAATATTAAAAGTGAAAATAATTTTTTAAAAAATATAAATATAAATATTAAAAATAAAATTAAAAATTTTAAAATATAAATATAAATATCAACAATAAAAAGAAAATAAAAATTTTAAAAATATAAATATAAATATAAAAAATAAAAATTTCTAAAATATAAATATTAAAAATAAAAATAAAAAGAAAATAAAAATTTTAAAAATATAAATATAAATATAAATATTAAAAATAAAAATAAAAATTCTAAAATATAAAGATAAATATAAATATTAATATAAAAATAAAATAAAATATAATTAAAATTAAAATTAAAATTAAATAAAAATAAAAATAAAATAAAAATAAAAATAAAAATAAAAATAAAAATAAAAATAAAAATAAAAATAAATTAATAATAATAATAATAATTGAAAAGCTTGGGGACCCCTCCATGGGTCGCCGCAACCACCCCGGGCAGCTCCAAAGAGATTTTTGCGGCTCCTCGTTCCCTTTTTCTCCAAGAAATTCCCCCTCGTCAGCGCCTCGGGCGGCGCAATTCAAGGCGATCGTTGGGGTGGGGAACAAAAGCAGCGCTTCCACAGAAAAGGGGGAAAAAAAGGGAAAAAAGGGAAAAAAAATGGAAAAAAAAGGGAAAATAATGGGGAAAAAAAGTGCAGAGTCGTAAATTCCTCAGCCCTGCCTTCCTCCCACTCGCCAGCCCCTCCTGGTCTTGGGCTTTTGGAAAATTCAGCCCTAAAAGCCCTAAAAAAATTTAAAAATTCCCTAAAATCCTTAAATAAACTCCCTAAAAAACCCTCAAAAATCCCTAAAAATGAACTCCTTAAAATTCCTAAAAAAAAACCCCAAAATCCCTTAAAAAATCCCTAAAACACCTTAAAAGAGCTCCCTAAAATCCTTAAAAATGAACTCCCTAAAATCCCTTAAAAAAACCACAAAAAATCCTGAAAAAACTCCCTAAAATCCCTTTAAAAAACCCTCAAAAAATCCTTTAAAAACTTCCCTAAAATCCCCAAAAAAATCCCTCCAAAAATCCCCAAAAAACTCACTAAAATCCCTAAAAAAAATCCCTAAAACCCCTAAAAAAAATCCCTAAATATCTCCAAAATCCCTAAAAAAACTCCCTAAAATCCCTAAAAAATTCCCTAAAATCCCTAAAAAAGATTTCCTAAAACCCCTAAAAACTTCCCTAAAATCCCCAAAAAAATCCCTCCAAAAATCCCCAAAAAAACTCACTAAAATCCCTAAAAAAAATCCCTAAAACCCCTAAAAAAAATCCCTAAAAAATCCCCAAAATCCCTAAAAAAACTCCCTAAAATCCCTAAAAAATTCCCTAAAATCCCTAAAAAAAGATTTCCTAAAACCCCTAAAAAATTCCCTAAAATCCCTAAAAATCCCCTAAAATCCCAAAAAAAACCTCCCGAAAATCCCTAAAAAATTCCCTAAAATCCCTTAAAAAAAACTTCCTAAAATCCCTAAAAAATATCCTTAAAATCCCTTAAAAATACTCCCCAAAATCCCTAAAAAAACTCCCTAAAACCCCTAAAAAAACCACTAAAAAATCCTCAAAATCCCTAAAAATGAACTCCCCAAAATCCCTAAAAATATTCCCTAAAATCCCTAAAAAATTCCCTAAAAACCCCTTAAAAAATTCCCTAAAACCCCTAAAAAAATTAGCTCCATTAGCCGCCATGCAAATGAGCTTCATTAGCCGCCATGCAAATGAGCTTCATTAGCAGCCATGCTAATTAGCTTCATTAGCCGCCATGCAAATGAGCTTCATTAGCGGCCATGCAAATGAGCTCGATGGTCCCCGTGCCCCTTGGGCCTGCGCAGGGCCCCGGGGTGAGCAAAGTTCCTCTGAGGTTACTCCGAGTTGTAGCCACACCGAGCGTGCTCAGAGTTCCTCTGAGGTTACTCTGAGTTGTAGCCACACCGAGTGTGCTCAGAGTTCCTCTGAGGTTACTCCGAGTTGTAGCCACACCGAGTGTGCTCAGAGTTCCTCTGAGGTTACTCCGAGTTGTAGCTACACCGAGTGTGCTCAGAGTTCCTCTGAAGTTACTCCGAGTTGTAGCCACACCGAACATGCTCAGAGTTCCACTGAGGTTACTCCGAGTTGTAGCCACACCGAGCGAGCTCAGAGTTCCTCTGAGGTTACTCCGAGTTGTAGCCACACCGAGCGAGCTCAGAGTTCCTCTGAGGTTACTCCGAGTTGTAGCCACACCGAGTGTGCTCCGAGTTCCTCTGAGGTTACTCCGAGTTGTAGCAACACTGAGCAACCTCAGAGTTCCTCTGAGGTTACTCCGAGTTGTAGCAACACTGAGCAACCTCAGAGTTCCTCTGAGGTTACTCCGAGTTGTAGCCACACCGAGCGTGCTCAGAGTTCCGCTGAGGTTACTCCGAGTTGTAGCCACACCGAGCGTGCTCAGAGTTCCGCTGAGGTTACTCCAAGTTGTAGCAACACCGAGAGAGCTCAGAGTTCCTCTGAGGTTACTCCGAGTTGTAGTCACACCCAGCGTGCTCAGAGTTCCACTGAGGTTACTCCGAGTTGTAGCCACACCGAGCGAGCTCAGAGTTCCTCTGAGGTTACTCCGAGTTGTAGCAACAGCGAGCACTCAGAAACCCCAAAAATGGGAATTGGGGTGGAGGAGGAGAAGGGAAATTGGGGCCCTCGAAGTTCCACCAAGGTTACTCTGAGTTGTAGCAACACGGAGCGTGCTCAGAGTTCCTCTGAGGTTACTCTGAGTTGTAGCCACACCGAGATCTCAGAAACCCCAAGAATGGGAATTGGGGTGGCGGAGGAGAAGGGAAATTGGCTCTGGGGTGCTCAAAGTTCCGCCAAGGTTACTCCGAGTTGTAGCCACACTGAGCACTCAGAAACCCCAAGATTGCAGTTTGGGCTGGCTGAGGAGAAGGGAAATTGGCTCTGGGTTGCGCAAAGTTCCACCAAAGTTACTCCGAGTTGTAGCGACAACGAGAATTGCTCAAAACCCCCCAGAAACCCCCAACAATTTTGGGGTTTGGTTTTTGGGGTGGCTGCGAGGGGACGGGAAAATTATGGGGAGGGTCCTCAGGGTGCTGAAAGTTCCACCGGGGTTACTCCGAGTTGTAGCAACAGCAGGAATTGCTCAAACCCGCCCCGGAAACCCCAAAATTGGGGGTTGGTTTTGGGTTTGGTTTTTGGGGTGGCTTCGAGGGGAGGGGAAATTGTGGGGGGAGCATCCTGGGGGCGCTGAAAGTTCCACCAAAGTTACTCCGAGTTGTAGCGACACTGAGCTCTCAAAAACCCCCAAAATGGGGATTGGGGTGGCTGAGGAGAAGGGAAATTGGGGTGCTCAAAGTTCCACTGAAGTTACTCCGAGTTGTAGCCACACCAAGCACTCAGAAATCCCCAAATGGGAATTGGGGTGGAGGAGGAGAAGGGAAATCGGGGTGCTCGCAGTTCCGCTGAGATTACTCCGAGTTGTAGCGACAGCGAGAAGTGCTCAAACCCGCCCCGGAAACCCCCAACAATTTTGGGGTTGGTTTTTGGGTTTGGTTTTTGGGGTGGCTGCGAGGGGAGAGGAAATTCTGGGGGGAGGATGTTGGGGGTTGCTCAAAGTTCCGCTGAAGTTACTCCGAGTTGTAGCGACAACGAGCACTCAGAAACCCCAAAAATGGGAATTGGGGTGGCAGAGGAGAAGGGAAATTGGGGGGCTCGAGGTTCCACCAAGGTTACTCCGAGTTGTAGCCACACCGAGCACTCAGAAACCCCAAGAATGGGAATTGGGGTGGCTGAGGAGAAGGGAAATTGGCTCTGGGGTGCTCAAAGTTCCGCCAAAGTTACTCCGAGTTGTAGCGACAGCGAGAATTGCTCAAACCCGCCCGAGAAAGCCCAAAATTGGGGGTTGGTTTTGGGTTTGGTTTTTGGGGTGGCTGCGAGGGGAGAGGAAATTCTGGGGGGAGCATCCTCAGGGTGCTCAAAGTTCTGCCGGAGTTACTCCGAGTTGTAGCAACACCGAGCACTCAGAAACTCCAAAAATGGGAATTGGGGTGGCTGAGGAGAGGGGAAATTGGGGGGCTTGAAGTTCCACTGGAGTTACTCCGAGTTGTAGCGACACCGAGCACTCAGAAACCCCAAAATGGGAATTGGGGTGGCAGAGGAGAAGGGAAATCGGGGTGCTCGCAGTTCCGCTGAGATTACTCCGAGTTGTAGCGACAGCGAGAATTGCTCAAACCCGCCCCGGAAACTCCCAACAATTTTGGGGTTTGGTTTTTGGGGTGGCTGCGAGGGGACGGGAAAATTATGGGGAGGGTCCTCAGGGTGCTCAAAGTTCCACTGGGGTTACTCCGAGTTGTAGCAACAGCGAGCACTCAGAAACCCCAAAAATGGGATTTGGGGTGGCTGAGGAGAAGGGAAATTGGGGCGCTCGAAGTTCCGCTGAGGTTACTCCGAGTTGTAGCCACACCGAGCGTGCTCAGAGTTCCTCTGAAGTTACTCCAAGTTGTAGCGACATGGAGCACTCAGAAACCCCAAGAATGGGAATTGGGGGGGCTGAGGAGAAGGGAAATTGGGGCCCTCGAAGTTCCACCAAAGTTAGTCCGAGTTGTAGCCACACCGAGCTCTCAGAAACCCCAAGATTGCAGTTTGGGCTGGCTGAGGAGAAGGGAAATTGGCTCTGGGGTGCGCAAAGTTCCACCAAAGTTACTCCGAGTTGTAGCGACAGTGAGATTTGCTCAAACCCCCCCAGAAACCCCCAACAATTTTGGGGTTTGGTTTTTGGGGTGGCTGCGAGGGGACGGGAAAATTATGGGGAGGGTCCTCAGGGTGCTGAAAGTTCCGCCGAGGTTACTCCGAGTTGTAGCGACAGCGAGAATTACTCAAACCCGCCCCGGAAACCCCAAAATTGGGGGTTGGTTTTGGGTTTGGTTTTTGGGGTGGCTTCGAGGGGAGGGGAAATTGTGGGGGGAGCATCCTGGGGGCGCTGAAAGTTCCACCAAAGTTACTCCGAGTTGTAGCGACAGCAAGAATTACTCAAACCCACCCCGGAAACCCCAAAATTGGGGGTTGGTTTTGGGTTTGGTTTCTGGGGTGGGGGATTTGGGGCGCCCCCCGAGCTCGGGCAGGGCCAGGCTCATTTGCATAAATTAACGCCTAATTGCTCATCAGGAGGATCAAAGGCGCCGCTGCCGCCTCCTGCCCGGGCCGGGCCCCTCCGGTCTCGCCCCAGTTTCGGGGGTCCCTCTCCCCCCGCCGCCCCCAGCCCCTCGCAGCCTCCCCGCCGTCATCTCCATGGAAATTCCAATTCCAGCTCCATTTCCATCGCAGCCCGGGGGGTCGCGGGGTGCTGATGGGGGGGAAATTCCAGAATCAGCTCCGAATCATCTCCGAATTATTTCTGAATTATCTCCGAATCATCTCCCAATTATCTCAGATTTATTCTGAATTATTCTGAATTATTTCTGAATTATCTCCGAATTATCTCCGAATCATCTCCGAATTATCTCCGAATTATTTTCGAATTATCTCCGAATTACCTCCGAATTATTCTGAATTATTTCCGAATTTTTTCCGAATTTTTTCCGAATTTTTTCCGATTTTTTTCCGAATTATCTCCGAATTATTTCTGAATTTTTTCCGAATTTTTCCGAATTATTTCTGAATTATTTCCGAATTATTCCAGAATTATTTCCGATTTTTTTCCGAATTGTTCCGGAATTATTTCCGAATTTTTTTCTGAATTATTTCCGAATTTTTTCCGAATTATTTCCGAATTATCTCTGAATTTCTGGCAGCTTTTTTTTTTTTTTTTTCCCTTCTCCTCTTTTTTTTTTTTTTTTTTTTTTTTCCCTCCCTCCCTTCTCGTCTCCCTTCTTCCCCTTTGCCGAGCCGAGGCCATTGTTAGCAGTGAGCAGCGCGTTCCAGAGGCCAAGTGGAACCTGCAGCCTTTGGCCATTCCCGAACCCCCCTCGGCTTTCCCGAAGCTGGGAATCGCCCCCATTTTTATTTCCCATTATTTTCTATTTATTCCTTCCCCCTCCCCAAACGGAGAGCGAGCCAGCCGCCCTACCCGCCCGGCTGATCCCCCTCCCCCTCCGCTCTCCCTTTTTTTAATTAATCCCAACAACATTTTAATTTTTCCAACCCATCCCACCCACCACAACAGCGGGTTGAATCTTTCCCTTTTTATTTTTATTTCTTTTTCTGCTCCTTCTGACGCTTCCCCCGCCTCATTCCCGTCACAGAGAGAGAGAAAGACCAAAAAAAAAACCAGAAAAAATCAGAAAAAAGCGGGAGGGAAACGGGAGGGGGGGATCCCTCCTCGCTTATTGATTGCGTGGATGCTGGATGTGAAAATATATTATGTCTGCCTGGGCTTGGCTCGTCAGAGACTAAGGTAAGCCGGACTCAAAGAGGGATCACTTTGTGAATGGCGGAGTATATGTCCCAATGATTTATGACCATATGACTCCAATCTCGGTTCAAGAAGAGTTCACAAGCTTTAAGCTTCCTTCCACGCAGAGCCGCTTTTGCAGCCCTCTCCCACCGCCTGCGTTGCTTTTTTTTTTTCCTTAATTCCGCCACCCCCACCCTGTCGGGTTTATTTTTTTATTTCTTTAATTTCTTTTCCGCCTCTCCTCGCCGTTCGATTCATTTTTATTTTTCTCTTTTCCGCCTCTCCCCGCCGTTCGATTCATTTTTATTTTTCTTTTTTCCTCCTCTCCCCGCCGTTTCACTCATTTTTATTTTTCTCTTTTCCGCCTCTCCCCGCGTTGTTTTCCTTTCATTTTTTTTGATTTTTTTTCCGCCTTTCCCCGCGTTTTTTAAAATTTTTAATTTTTTTTTTCCCAAGCCTGGGGGGGAGTGGTGGTTTCGGGATGGGGGCAGGGAGGAAGGGAAATTCGGGGGGCTCTCGGTTGTTTCTCCCGGCGCGGGGCTCGGGCTGGTCCCCAGCTCCCGCCCTATTGTTGGGCAGGTTGGGTTTAACAAGAACCGGAATTATCGGGGGGTTAAGCCCGGCTTGGGCCGGGGCTGGGGGAGGGGAAAGGCGCCGCTTTTCCCCAGGAGCGCTCGCAGGTCGCGAAATTCGGATTTTCCAACATGGAGGGGCCGCTTGTCCGGCAGAGCCCTTCGGCCTCTCTGCCCTTCCCCGCCTGATCCCTGCATTATTCCCGCATTATTCCTGCATTTCTGCATGATTCCTGCATTATTCCTGCATTTCTGCATTATTTCTGCATTTTTCCTGCATGATTCCCGCATTATTCCCGCCTTATTCCCGCCTTATTTCTCTCTATTTCCCTTTTATCCCGGAGCATCCTCACCCTTCCCCTGTCTCACCTTTCCCCCTCCCCGCTCTTCACTCATTTCATCATTTTATTTTCTTTATTTTTTTGATCCAAACGGCCCCAAATCCTCCAAAGTTGCAGGCAGAGTTTTTTTGGGGGGGGAATCGCTGCCCGAGTGAAACTCGGAGCCGCTCCCGCCGCCTTTCTCTGGAGCGCGACACCATCCAATATTTCTTCCTCTGCCCCGGCTTTTTTTTTTCCTTTTTTTTGGCTTTTTCCCCCTTTTCCTAAGCAATTCCTTGGAGTAAATAATTGGGATTGCGGCCGTCCCGGGCGAAGATAAATGAGCGGCATTTGTGAGGCGCTGAGCGATGAGGTACAAAGCGGAGCCACGAGCGAGGCGGAGGGGGTCGTAAATTCATTTTATGGACCTTTAAAACAACAAGAACCCCCCCCAAAAAAACCCAGAAAAAAATAGAATTCCCGCCGTTATTTTTAGCTGCTTTGGCCCAGCCTCGCAAGGGTCTGGTTTGGGTTTGTTTTGCTGGGTTTTTTTGGGGGGGTTTTGGTTTTTATTTTTAAATAAATCTTCGGCAGACAGAAAGGCCTCAGAGAAATCGGCGCCTCTGCCCCCTCGCAGATCTCGGCAGCCAAGCTATTCATAATAAAGGCGCTGCTGTTTGTTAATTAATTAATTCACGGCTCGGGGAGCCGAGGCTACTTTTTAATAAGATAAATTTATCATGGCCAGGGAGGAGGAGGAGGAGGAGGAGGAGGAGGAGGAGGAGGAGGAGGAGGAGGAGAATAACTCGCAGCGAGGATCTGCCCTCGGCGCAGACAATAACGCATCTCCGAGGAAGATCCGATGCGGATTTGGGAATGCGGGAAGGATTGAATCAGGGTAAAAAAAAAAAAATTCAAGAAATAAATTTCCCCAAGCCCGGAGCTCCCTCCGAGGACGGGGCGAAGCCAGCGGAGCTTTGGTGTGACGCGACATAAAAACAGCAGCCAGGAAAAGGAGAGGGGAAAAAAGTGATTTATTGGGGAAAAAAAGTGATTTATTGCAAAAAAAAAAGTGATTTATCGTCGAGCCGGGGCTTCTGTTAAAAGCTCGGCACTTAAAAATATCGCGCCGGGTTTGATCTCGGCGGGGCTGGGTTTGTTTTGTGCTCGGGGATGAAAGAGGAGCAGATAAAATGGAATATCCAAGAGATAAAATTCAATGTACAATGAGAGCAGCCCCCAAACAAACGCTCCCGGCTCCTCGGGCTGCAGAGAGGAGTTTCTGTGCCTAAATCCCTCAGCCCATCCTTTCCCAGCCGTTCTCGCCTTTTTTTTTTTGGGGTTTTTCCGCTCTGGTTTGAGGCAGGAGAAAGTTTCTGCTGGGAGAAAAGAGAAAGAGATGGGGGAAAAGCAGAAAAATCTCCTAGGAAGAGAGAGGGGGGAAAAAAGAGATTGAATGTTGGGATTTTAAGCTTTGGATTGGGGTTTTTTGAGAGTTTTTGAGCTTGGGTAAAGGGAGGAAGGCGGAAAATCCAGGGCGTGCAAAGTGAGGAGCAAATGGCCTCGCGAAGTGTTTGTTTTCCACGAGAAAGAGAGAGAAAAAATAAATAAAAATAAATAAAATAAAATAACAACAGCGGTTAAACCCCAGCGGGGTGGGGATGGCGCCTGCCCAGCTCTGGGTTTGGGATGAGAAACACAAAACTCTGCCGGGAAAAAAGGGGGAAAAAGGGGGGAAAAGGGAATTTATTTTCTAAATTTAACCTGTCCGAGAGGGGAGAGGGAGCCGGAGCAGGCCGGGGAAAGAAATCGCGGTCGGAATTTTGGAATTCCTGCGGCTGCTCCGATCTGCTGCGAACCTCAGCCCGGAATTCCAGAGGCGCTGCGAGTTCCTGGGGAAACAAAAAAGGAACCAAGAGCGCCGGGACAGCCTTACCTGGGGGGAAAACGAGGATTTCCCCTGCCCCTGGGGGAAAACAGGGATTTTTTTGCTGTTCCTGGGGAAAAAACAGGGATTTTTAGTGTTACCTGGGGGAAAAAACAGGGATTTTTGCTGTTACATGAGAAAAAACACGGATTTTTGGTATTTCCTAGGGGAAAACATGGATTTTTGCTGTTACCTGGGGGAAAACAGGGATTTTTGGTATTACCTAGGGGAAAACAGGGATTTTTGCTGAGAAAAAACATGGATTTTTGGTATTACCTGGGGTAAAAACAGGGATTTTTGCTGTTACCCGAGAAAAAACATGGATTTTTGGTATTTCCTATGGGGAAACACGGATTTTTGCTGAGAAAAAACACGGATTTTTGGTATCTCCTAGGGGAAAACAGGGATTTTTGCTGTTGCCTAGTGGGAAACATGAATTTTTGCAGTTTGCAGCTCAAAAGCAAACAAACCCTGGGGATGAAGTTTGCATTTCTGCCCCGGGAGGTTTCTGGGGCTGCTCCGTGGCTGCTCTCAGTGGGCAGAGCAGGTTTTTGGGTGGTTTTTGTGTTTTGTTTCTCCTCCCTCCTGTTCTCCCACGTTTGTGCCGATTTGGGGTTTCTCCGGGTGTGGAAATGCGCCAGCGACTCAACCCCCAGGGCTGTTTTAGGGGGATAAATCCAGAATAAATCAATGTACAGAAGCCATCCCGGCGCGAAACGAGCCGCCCAAGAAAAGCCTCCACCTCCCCAAAAAACCTCTTAAAAAAAAAATCCAATTTTTCCCAGCCTGGGCAGGGCGAAATCTGCCGGCAGCATCTGTTCCCCCCGCGTTCGGCGGGACCCTATTCATGTCAGGAGCCTTTCAGGCCCCAAGATGGATTCCTGGCACTATTATTGTGTTTTTTCTCCTAACCTTTCAGGTCAGCTCCCACCAGCCAGCTGGAGAGGGGCCGTCACGTGGCCTCGGGGTGCCAATGTTCTGCCCTAGGGGTGTCAAGACCCCGGTAGCCAAGAACGATGCAGAAGGCCTCGTACTACGACGGCTCCACGCTCTTCGGGCCTTACTCCTACGCCAATGGATTCGCCTACGAGGGCGCCCAGCCGCCTTTCCAGGCCTCTTCCCACCTGGAGAGCGACTTCCAGAGGTCCTCCTGCTCCCTGCAGTCCCACGGCAAGAGTAAGGAGCTCAACGGGAGCTGCATGCGGCCCGCCGAGGCGCCGGCGTCGCCCGAGGCCGAGCGCGCCGACGGAGGCCAGGCCGGGAAGAACGGCGCCGGGAAAGGAGGGCCGGGGGCCGGCGGGGGCGGCATCTCCAAGCAGATCTTCCCCTGGATGAAGGAGTCGAGGCAGAACTCCAAGCAGAAGAGCGGCTCGCCCGGCGCAGGTAGATGGGCAGGCCCCGGGGACGCGCTCCTGGCCGGAGATCGGAAGGTTAAACGGCAAAAGCAGTCGGTGGAGGAGGGCTGAGAGAGGCCGAGGGTGGAGGAATCGGTCCAGGGAAGGTCCAATTCCCATTTTCCAGCCCAGAATTCCAAACCGAGGTCTAAGAACCTCAAAGGGTTGGAGGAATCGGTTCTGGGAAGGTCCAATTTCCATTTTCCAGCCCAGAATTCCAAACAGAGGTCTGAGAGAGGCCAAGGGTTGGAGGAATCGGTTCTGGGAAGGTCCAGTTCCTGTTTTCCTGCCTGGAATTCCAAACCGAGGTCTAAGAACCTCAAAGAGTTGGAGGAAGTGGTTCTGGGAAGGTCTAAATTCGGCTTTTCCAGCCCAGAATTCCGAACAGAGGTCTGAGAGAGGCCAAGGGTTGGAGGAAGTGGTCCAGGGAAGGTCCAATTCCCATTTTCCCACCTGGAATTCCAAACAGAGGTCAAAGAACCTCAATGGGTTGGAGGAATCCATTCAGGGAATGTCTAAATTCGGCTTTTCCCACCCGGAATTCTGAACAGAGGTCTGAGAGAGGCCAAGGGTGGAGGAATCAGATCTGGGGAGGTCCAATTCCCATTTTCCAGCCCAGAATTCCAAACAGAGGTCTGAGAGAGGCCAAGGGTGGAGGAATCCATTCAGGGAAGGCCTAAATTCGGCTTTTCCCACCCAGAATTCCAAACAGAGGTCAAAGAATCTCAAAGGGTTGGAGGAAGTGGTCCAGGGAAGGTCCAATTCCCATTTTCCCACCTGGAATTCCAAACAGAGGTCTGAGAACCTCAAAGGGTTGAAGGAATCAGTTCTGGGAAGGTCTAAATTTGGCTTTTCCCGCCTGGAATTCTGAACAGAGGTCTGAGAGAGGCCAAGGGTTGGAGGAATCGGATCTGGGGAGGTCCAGTTCCCATTTTCCCACCTGGAATTCCAAACAGAGGTCTGAGAGAGGCCAAGGGGTGGAGGAATCGGTTCTGGGAAGGTCCAGTTCCCATTTTCCAGCCCAGAATTCCGAACAGAGGTCTGAGAGAGGCCAAGGGTTGGAGGAATCGGTCCAGGGAAGGTCCAATTCCCGTTTTCCCACCCGGAATTCCAAACAGAGGTCTGAGAGAGGCCAAGGGTGGAGGAATCGGTTCTGGGAAGGTCTAAATTTGGCTTTTCCCACCCAGAATTCCGAACAGAGGTCAAAGAACCTCAAAGGGTTGGAGGAATCCATTCTGGGAAGGTCCAATTCCCATTTTCCCACCCGGAATTCCAAACCGAGGTATAAGAACCTCAAAGGGTTGGAGGAAGTGGTCCAGGGAAGGTCTAAATTCCCATTTTCCCACCCTGAATTCCGAACCGAGGTCAAAGAACCTCAAAGAGTTGGAGGAAGTGGTCAGGGAAGGTCTAAATTCAGCTTTTCCAGCCCAGAATTCCAAACAGAGGTCTGAGAGAGGCCAAGGGTTGGAGGAATCCATTCTGGGAAGGTCCAGTTCCCATTTTCCCACCTGGAATTCCAAACAGAGGTCTGAGAACCTCAAAGGGTTGGAGGAATCGGTTCTGGGAAGGTCTAAATTTGGCTTTTCCCACCCGGAATTCCAAAGAGAGGTACAAGAATCCCCAAGGGTTGGAGGAATCGCTTTAGGGAAGACCCAAATTCCCATTTTCTGGCCCAGAATTCCAAAATGATTTCTAGAATCCCAAAGGGTGGCAGGAATCAGTTCAGGATTGACCCAAATTCCCAATTTCCAGCCCAGAATCCCAAAGAGAGGCCTGAGGGTGGCAGAAATTCAGATAAAAACCCAAAAATTCCATTGGGGTTTGCCGCAGCTCAGATAAATTTAGATAAAAATCAAAAATTCAGCTTGGATTTGCTGCAATTCAGATAAATTCAGATAAAAACCAAAATTTTGGCTCCAATTTAGCACAGTTCACATAAATTCAGATATAATCCAAAAATTCAGCTCAGATTTACCAGAACTCAGGCGAATTCAGATTAAACCCAAAATTTCAGCTCAGATTTACCAGGACTCAGGTGAATTCAGATTAAACCCAAAAATTCACAGATAAATTCAGATTAAACCCAAAAATTCAGCTCAGATTTACCAGAACTCAGGTGAATTCAGATTAAACCCAAAAATTCACAGATAAATTCAGATTAAACCCAAAAATTCAGCTCAGATTTACCAGAATTCAGGTGAATTCAGATTAAACCCAAAAATTCACAGATAAATTCAGATAAAATCCAAAAATTCAGCTCAGATTTACCAGAACTCAGGTGAATTCAGATTAAACCCAAAAACTCCGTTTGGATTCACCCCAATTTTGACAAACCCGTTCCCACGAACCTCGCGGTGCGCGCTCCATCCCCGTTAACGCCATTAGTGAGATTTCCTCTGGCACAGGTGGGTGCAGAGCCAGCCCTGGGTGTCACACCCGTGTGCAAACTGACACCACACCTGGGTGTCACACCCGTGTGCAAACCGAGCCCACACCTGAGTGTCACACCCGTGTGCAAACCGAGCCCACACCTCGGTGTCACACCTGTGTGCAAACCAGCCCCAGACCTCAGTGTCACACCTGTGTGCAAACCAGCCCCACACCTGGGTGTCACACCTGTGTGCAAACCAGCCCCACACCTGGGTGTCACACCCGTGTGCAAACCGACCCCAAACCTCAGTGTCACACCCGTGTGCAAACCAGCCCCAGACCTCGGTGCCACACCTGTGTGCAAACCGAGCCCAGCCCTGGGTGTCACACCCGTGTGCAAACTGACCCCACACCTGGGTGTCACACCTGTGTGTAAACCGACCCCAGCCCTGGGTGTCACACCCGTGTGCAAACCAGCCTCACACCTGGGTGCCACACCTGTGTGCAAACCGAGCCCACACCTGGGTGTCACACCCATGTGCAAACCGACCCCAGCCCTGGGTGCCACACCTGTGTGCAAACCAGCCCCACACCTGGGTGTCACACCTGTGTGCAAACCAAGCCCACACCTGGGTGTCACACCTGTGTGCAAACCAGCTCTAGACCTGGGTGTCACACCTGTGTGCAAACCGAGCCGACCTGGGTGTCACACCTGTGTGCAAACCGACCCCACCTGGGTGTCACACCTGTGTGCAAACCAGCCCCACACCTGGGTGTCACACCTGTGTGCAAACCAGCCCCACACCTGGGTGTCACACCTGTGTGCAAACCAAGCCCACACCTGGGTGCCACACCCGTGTGCAAACCAGCCCCACACCTGGGTGTCACACCTGTGTGCAAACCGAGCCCACACCTGGGTGCCACACCCGTGTGCAAGCCACGCCCTCCCCAACCCCAGCCCGCTCTCCTGGGCCCGGCCGCGCCGCACGGCGTTTTCCCGGGACGATCCACGGGCAGCAATCTGCTCCTCGGGCAGGCCCCGAATCCTCCCCGACATGACATGATCCAATTTTCATAACGCGGGGGCAGCTTTGGAGAGCAGGGCTCTTAATAACTGACACGATTATGGAGTGCAGGCCGGCCGGAGGGGCGAGGGGAGGCTTGATTAAGAAGCGACGCTTTCAATTTGTGCCCCTAAGTAATTCCTTTTTATTTCATTCCGCAGAAACCTGCGGCGGCGGCGGCGGCGGTGAGAAAAGCCCCCCGGGCTCCTCGGCCTCCAAGAGGGCGCGCACGGCCTACACCAGCGCCCAGCTGGTGGAGCTGGAGAAGGAATTCCACTTCAACCGCTACCTGTGCCGGCCGCGGCGCGTGGAGATGGCCAACCTGCTGAACCTCAGCGAGCGCCAGATCAAGATCTGGTTCCAGAACAGGAGGATGAAGTACAAAAAGGATCAGAAATCCAAAGGCGTGGGCGGCTCCTCCTCGGGAGGGCCTTCCCCGGCGGGCAGCCCCCCGCAGGCCATGCAGGCCTCGGCGGGCTTCCTCAACGCCCTGCACCCCATGAGCGCCGCCTACGAGGCGCCGTCGCCGCCGTCCTTCGGCAAACCCCACCAGAACGCCTACGCCGCCGCCAACCCCGGCTACCAAGCGGCCCTGAAGGGTTGCCCGAGCCAGCAGAAATACGCCGGCGCGGCCGAGTACGAGGCGCACGTGCTGCAGGCCGACGGCGCGGCCTACGGCGTGCAGGGCAGCCCGGCCTACGTCGGAGGGAACTTTGTGGATTCTCTGCCCGCCTCGGGCCCGGCCCTTTACGGCCTCAACCACCTGGGCCAGCAGCAGCAGCAGGCCGGCGGCATGGACTACGGGGGGGTCCCGGCGGGCCAGCCCCAGGGACCGTGCGAGAGCCACGCCGCCTACGCGGAGCTCTCGTCGCACCACGCGACTTCTCAGGGCAGAATCCGAGAGGCGCCCAAGCTCACCCACCTGTGAGAGGGCAAGCAGCCGCTTTCGGGGGGAAAAAAGGGCGGTTTGGGTTTCAGGGATGTTGGGGTTGGGTTTCTCGCCGGCCTCGCCGGTTTGGGGGTTTGTGATGAGCACAGAAGGCGAGCGGTGTTGGTGGCTTTGCAAGGGAGGAACCTCCTGGGTTTCCAGAGAAATGCTTCCGAAACGGGCTCGGGGTGCTTCTGTGGGAACCCCGCAGGGTGTGAGAGGCCAAATCCGGCCTTCCCGAGCCACGTCCGGATGGTCACCGGTCATCCCCGGGCGCCGGGAGGGAGAAGAGCCCACCAGCCAAGTTTTGGGGTCTCTGCATCCAAAGAACCCCAAGGAGATCCACCAGGAAGTTCTCCCCACTTGGAATCCTCCTCTGGATCCACCGGCGCTTTCCTTCCCAGCCCTCAGGGGAAGGGTTGTCCTTTTCTGCTGGAAAAGGGGAAAATCCAATTTCCCACCGAAAAAGGGAGAAATCCAATTTCCCACCGAAAAAGGGGAAAATCCAATTTCCCACTGGAAAAGGGAGAAATCCAATTTCCCACCAGAAAAAGGGGAAAATCCAATTTCCCACTGAAAAAGGGGAAAATCCGATTTCCCACCGGAAAAGGGGAAAATCCAGTTTCTGACTGGAAAAGGGGAAAATCCAGTTTCTGACTGGAAAAGGGAGAAATCCAATTTCTGACTGGAAAAGATGAAAATCCAGTTTCTGACTAGCAAAAGGAGAAATCCCCTTTCCCACCAGAAAAGGGAAAAACCCAATTTCCCATCAGAAAAAGGAAAAATTCTCTTTCCCACTGGAAGAAGGAGAGATCCAATTTGTGACTGGAAAAGGGATAAACCCAAATTCTGGCTGGAAAAGGGATAAACCCAAATTCTGGCTGGAAAAGGGATAAACCCAAATTCTGGCTGGAAAAGGGATAAACCAAATTTCTGACTGGCAAAGGGATAAACCCAATTTCTGAGTGGAAAAGGGATAAACCCAGTTTCTGACTGGAAAAGGGATAAATCCAATTTCTGACTGGCAAAGGGATAAACCCAGTTTCTGACTGGAAAAGGGATAAACCCAATTTCTGACTGGAGAAGGGATAAACCCAATTTCTGACTGGAAAAGGAATAGACCCAATTTCTGACTGGCAAAGGGATAAACCCAATTTGTGACTGGCAAAGGGATAGACCCAATTTCTGACTGGAAAAGGGATAGACCCAATTTCTGACTGGAAGAGGAAAAATCCCCTTTCCCACAGGGTGACTTCCCCCCGAATCCCCCAAACCTGCCAATCCCCAACCTGCCCACGCCCGTCCCTCCAGGCCCTGCTCCCCCTCTCCAAACCCCACAAAAAACCCTTTAAAAACCCGGGGCTGAGAGAAGTCTGACCCCACCAGGGCTCGAGGAAATCGTTGGCAAGGCCGAAATCCCCCTTTCTCCCCCCACCACCCAAAATTCCAAAGAGAGGAGGAAACATTTCGGAACATTTCCCTTCCTTTCTCCATTTCTCTTTTTGGGGAGGGTTTGGGCTTTTTTTGGGGCTGTTTTTTAAGGGTTGACGAGCAAAAAAAAAGCAATCTGGGAAATGCTGAGCTTCTTTCCTCCTCTCCTCCGAGCTGAGGTGAAAACAGGGTATATTTGAGCAGAGGGAATGTCCTCCCAGGGAAGCAGAAGCCGAGGGATCCCTGGGATCTGCCGGCGCTTTCCTGCCTGGACATCTTTGTTGCACTTAGAGTTTACATATCATGGGTATTAAAAAAGAATTAATAATAAGAATTAATAAAAGCAACTTGGAAGGGCTCTCAGCTCCGTCGAGGCGCCCTTCAGTTAGGTGTGTGTTCTGGTGAACATTCATATATATTTATTGGTTAGAGCCAGTTGAAAATATTTTCCCTTTTTTTCGTTTCCCTTTTTTTGTATTATTTATCCCCCTGCCCCCCTCTCCCCAGACCGTGTATTTATATGAGGGAAAAAAAAAAAAAAAACAAAAAAACCCCAACAAAAATAAGAATGAAATGGTACTTTTTTAGTATTTCCTTCCGAAAAAAAGCGAGAAAAAAGCAAGAAAAAAAAGCCAAAAAAATATTTAAAAATTAAAAAAAAAAAAAAGCGATTGTGTTCCCCTTGTCATTGTACCAGGAGCTTCTTTTAGTTCTTAGGGAGAAGCAGTAGTTTTCTGTTCCCGGGGTCCTTATGAATAATGGAATTGGTTCTTGTGGAGGCAGGAGAGCAGAGCAGGCTGGAATTGTTCCCTCCCGGGCCGGGAGGATTCACCCGGCTCCGTCCCCTCCCCTCCTCTGGCTGCTCCCCCTTTGTTCCTCCGAGCCTGCTCTGCTCAACCATTCCTGAATAAACTTTCTGCTCTCCGTTTTATCTCTGACCCCTCCTGGTTTGGTTTTTTATAGGGGAAAATAAAGATTTGAGAGGGAAATGGAATTGGGGGGAGGAAAGGGAGACGGGGAGGGGAAGGAGAGCGGAGTGGGTTTGGGGTGAAATCCTGGGAATTGGGGCCCACCGAGAGGCATCACGTGGAGCCAGGCCCGGCTGCCATTGGAGAGGGGAGGAAAACAAAGGGAAAAGGATGAAGCGAGGAAAAAAATAAATAAAAACAAAGAGAGGGGGGGAAAAAAAGAGAGAGAAGAAAACATAAAAATGGCCCGGAGATTCCATGCGGGGCCTTGGGAAGTGACGAGGAATGAAACCCAGGATTTCATAATAGGGATATGATATTATTCCATAATATGTTATTGAATTAAATGTTAAATCGTGGAGTTTTGGCCAAAATCATCGAGTTCTGGCCAAAATCATTGAGTTCTGGCCAAACAGGGAATCGTTCCTGAGGTAGGAATTTGAGGCACCCACGTGCACCAGGCTGCTCCTCCCAGGCACCCCAAATTTGGGTTAAAAGAGGAGAAAAAACCCAAAAACACCTGGAAAGGGAAAGGGGAGAAGAGCCCCGGAGGGAATAATGTGAATAATTCGCTTTTTCTGCTCCAAAGGCCTAAGAAAACTCCCATTAAAGAAAGCAGGGGCAATAAAAGTTTTATGGTGCTGGGTGAGGAGGAGGAGGAGGAGGAGGAGGAGGAGGAGGAGGAGGAGGAAGGAGAGGAGAGGGGGATTTGGGATTTTCCTTGCACGAGAAAAGGGCGGAAAGGCTGGAAAAGGTACCCAAAAAAGGGGGAAAAAAAGAGAAAAAAGAAAAATAAACAACAAAGAGGGTTGGGGTGTAGAAGCAGCGCGTGGGGTTTGTGCTTTGTCCTTTTTACATTTTTATATGTTTTGTATAAGTTATGTGTTTTTTATAGTTTATATTTAATATATTTTATGGGTTTATAGCTTACATTTATATATAATATCTATAATATCCACTGTATGTTATATATATTATATATATAATATATATATTATATATTATATATATAATATATATTATAATATATATTATATATATTATAATCTATAAAATATATATTATATATTATATATTGCATATCACATCCTTTAGAGCCCACAGCCCAGTATTTTCTAAGGTTTATTTTTTGTATTTTACAATTTATATTTTATTTTTACATTTTATTTTTACATTTTATATCTTGCACCCAATGCCCGGCATTCCCCGCACCGCATTTCAGATATTTCAGATATTTCCCATTTCAGATATTTCAGATATTTCACATTTCAGATATTTCCCATTTCAGATATTTCACATTTCAGATATTTCACATTTCAGATATTTCAGATATTTCACATTTCAGATATTTCAGATATTTCCCATCTCAGATATTTCCCATTTCAGATATTTCACATTTCAGATATTTCACATTTCAGATATTTCCCATCTCAGATATTTCAGATATTTCCCATTTCCGATATTTCAGATATTTCACATTTCAGATATTTCAGATATTTCCCATATCCCATCTCAGATATTTCAGATATTTCACATTTCAGATATTTCCCAATTCAGATATTTCAGATATTTCACATTTCAGATATTTCCCATTTCAGATATTTCAGAAATTTCACATTTCAGATATTTCAGATATTTCACATTTCAGATATTTCCCATTTCAGATATTTCCCATTTCAGATATTTCACATTTCAGATATTTCAGATATTTCACATTTCAGATATTTCCCGTTTCAGATATTTCAGATATTTCACATTTCAGATATTTCCCATTTCAGATATTTCCCATCTCAGATATTTCCCATCTCAGATATTTCAGATATTTCCCATTTCAGATATTTCAGATATTTCAGAAATTTCACATTTCAGATATTTCCCATCTCAGATATTTCAGATATTTCACATTTCAGATATTTCCCATTTCAGATATTTCCCATTTCAGATATTTCCCATTTCTCTCCTCTCCTCCACCTGTGTGCTCAGCCAGGACAAATCCCCGAGGGATAAAAAAGAAAACTCCGGTGGGGAAAACTCTCCTAAGAAACGACCCCGAGCTGCGACCCCTCCTCCAACACCGAGTTCCAGGTTCATCATTAAAAATAGAATTACAAATAATTATCAATAATAACGGGACTGCAAGGAGCAATTCCCGTCCCGGCCTGTGAAAGATTTTTAATTTTAAAATCAATTTTTAAATTTGTTTTAAACCATAAAATGACGAAATTATCCCGGCACCGCCTGGCAGAACATTTCTCTCTCCCCGCTCCCATTCCCGGATTTTTTCCGGCGCCATGTTGTGCCAGGGATTCCCAGGAAATGGTTAAAATCTGGGAAAAAAGGGAAAAAAACCAATTCCGGGGCGCGCCCTGGGCGGGCAGCGCTGCCTCCCCCGCTTCCCTTCGCTTCCCTTCGGTTCCCGGAGCTCGGAATTCATCCCAGGGATGCGAAACCTCCCCCTCACCCGCGAGGTTTTTCCCTTTTGCCTCCGTGTGATGCCAGGGGAAAAAAAAATCCCAATTTTCCAAGAGGTTTTTTTCCTTTTTCCTCTCTTTAGTTTTCCTCCTCTTTTCATTTCCTCCCCTTTTCATTCCCCGTCTTCTCATTTTCCCCTCTTTATTTTCCCCCATTTTCCTTTTTCCCCTCTTTTCATTCCCCCTCTTCTCATTTTTCCCTCTTTTCATCCCCCCACTTTTCTTTTTTCCCCCCTTTCCATTTTCCACCCTTTTCATTTTCGCTCCCCTTAAATTTTTCCCCCCTTTTCATTTCCCCCCCTTTTCCTCCCCTCACTTTTCTTTTTTCCCCCCTCTTCTCATTTTTCCCCTCTTTTCATTTCCCCCTCTTTTCATCCCCCCACTTTTCTTTTTTTCCTCTTTCCATTCCCCCCTTTTCATTTTCTCCCCTTTAATTTTCCCCTATTTTAATTTCTCTCCCTTTTCTCCCCCCACTTCTCTTTTTTTCCCCTCTCTTCTCATTTTTCCCCCTTTTCATTTTCCCCTATTTTCATCCCCCCACTTTTCCTTTTTCCCCCCTCTTTTCATTCCCCCTCTTCTCATTTTTCCCTCTTTTCAAACCCCCCTTTTCATTTTTCCCCTATTTTAATTTCTCCTCCTTTTCCTCCCCCCACTTTTCTTTTTTCCCCCCTCTTCTCATTTTTCCATCTTTTCATTTCCCCTCTTTTCACCCCCCCACTTTTCCTTTTTCCCCCTTTCCATTCCCCCCTTTTCATTTTCTCCCCTTTCATTTTCCCCTATTTTCACTTTCTCCCCTTTTTCCCCTATTTTCATCCCCCCCTTTTCCTCCCCCCACTTTTCTTTTTTTCCCCCTCTTTTCACTTTTCCCTCTTTCCATTCCCCCCAATTTTCACTTTTCTTTTCCCCTCCCAACAAAGAGCCCAGACACCTTTCGGCAGCTCCCGTGAAGAATTTCCCACCCCAAATTCCCCCTCCTCATCCCATTCCCAAACCCCAAAAATCCACTTCAAACCAGCAATCCCCGAATATTTCCTTTTTCATCCTCCATCCTCCATCCCAAACAGACTTTGAGGAGTTTTCACACGCGGATCCACCAAACTCTCGAGGAAATTCTGCTTTGCGCTGGGTGTTGTTTGAATTATTGTCATTATTTTCTTTACCCCCGCTCGGTGATTTTTGAATTATTGTCATTATTTTCTTTACCCCCGCTCGGTGTTTTTTTGAATTATTGTCATTATTTTCTTTACCCCCGCTCGGTGATTTTTGAATTATTGTCATTATTTTCTTTACCCCCGCTCGCTCAGGGAGTTCGGATCCATTCCCAAGCCCTCCCCACCCACGCGGATGCCTCAAGGGACAAAAGTTTCCAGGCTGCTCCCTGCGGGAGCGGAGCCTCCCAGTCGCAAACTGGGACAACTGGAGCTCCAGCAAACCCCAAAACTCCTCCTCCATCCCCTCCAGGCAGTTTCGTTTTGATTTCTCTCTTTTTTTTTGAGTTGAGACGGGCGGATTAAAGTTTATAAACATGCCCGGGGTTAAAAGCGCGGCGCTAAAAGCGGAATTTCTCTGCCGGGTGAGTCAGGGCGAGCTGTCAGGAGCCTTTGCAGGAGAAGATTGATGGTTGCTCTCTTCTTTTCGGGTTGTGCGGACCCGGGGCGCTTTAGAGACGGGAAAGAAAGAAAGAAAAAAAAAATTAAAAAAAAAAAAAGGAAAAAAAAAATCGGGGGAAATGACTTTTTCATTTTTTTTCCTTTATTTTGTAAACTGGGGAAGTGGCGCTGCTTCGTGGGAGAGGGGATGGGAAGGAAGGAAGGCGATCCCGAGGTATCCGTGACCTTAGGGCGCGCCTGGCCGCTGAGCCGAGAGCAAAGCGCCCAGTGAGCCGGGCTTGGGAAGGAGCGGGACTAGGCTGCTCCGAAAGAGTCCGAGTTTGGGGTTAAACCCCCAAATCGGGCGGGTTTAACTAAACTCGGCTTAAAAACTCGCTTGGTTTCCTAAGTGGGCACAGCCCGGGATGGGCTGGAGGCACCGGGAGGGGCAGGGAGGGAACGGGGCAGGAACGGGGCTGGAACGGGGATGGAACGGGACAGGAACGGGACAGGAATGGGGCTGGAACGGGGCAGGAAGGGGGCAGGAATGGGGCTGGAATGGGGCTGGAACGGGACAGGAATGGGACTGGAACGGGGCTGGAACGGGGCTGGAATGGGGTTGGAATGGGGCTGGAACGGGACAGGAACGGGGCTGGAAAGGGGCTGGAATGGGGTTGGAATGGGGCTGGAACGGGGCTGGAACGGGGCTGGAATGGGGTTGGAACGGGGATGGAATGGGAATAGGAATGGGGTTGGAACGGGGATGGAACGGGACTGGGGATGGAACGGGAATAGGAATGGAACGGGGCAGGAACGGGGCTGAAATGGGGCTGGAATGCGAATGGGGATGGAACGGGGCAGGAACGGGGCAGGAATGGGTCAGGAACGGGAATGGGAATGGGGCAAGAACGGGAATGGGAATGGAACGGGGCAGGAACGGGGCAGGAACGGGAATGGAACGGGAATGGGGATGGGACGGGGCAGGAATGGGGATGGAGTAGGCCCGGGAATGGGGGGAATGGGGCTGGAACGGGGCAGGGAGTGGGCAAGGAAAGGACAGGGAAAGAGGGGGAGGGAACGTCAGGAAGGACAGAGGGACATGGGCAGGACAGAGAGAACAGGGGGGGAAGGAAGGAAGGAAGGAAGGAAGGAAGGAAGGAAGGAAGGAAGGAAGGAAGGAAGGAAGGAAGGAAGGAAGGAAGGAAGGAAGGAAGGAAGGAAGGAAGGAAGGAAGGAAGGAAGGAAGGAAGGAAGGAAGGAAGGAAGGAAGGAAGGAAGGAAGGAGGGAAGGAGGGAAGGAAGGAAGGAGGGAAGGAAGGAAGGATGCTCGCTGATTCTGGGGTGCTGCTTTCGGCTTTTCTGGGGTCCCTCTCTCCCTCTCGCTTTTTCCTCCCTTTTTTCCCGATCAATTAAAGAAAATAACGCTTTCTGTTCGCCACCGGGCCCCTCCTGCCATTGGCCGGGGCCTCCCACGTGACGAGGAATTGGCTGCAATTTCGCCCCAGCCCGAGTTTAGCCGAGCCAGGTCCCCCTCCGCCCGTATTATCAGCAATATAACAATTATAAAAAGCCCGAGGACCGTCATCATCCCCGCCATCAAAAACCCGAGGCCCTCCGGTTCCTCTCCCCCTCCTCCTCCTCCTCCTCCCTCTCCCCCGCCTCCCTCCCGCTTTTTAAAGCCCGGGCCCTGGAAAAGCCATGAATTTTGAATTTGAGAGGGAGATCGGGTTTATAAATAGCCAGCCTTCGCTCGCTGAGTGCCTGACGTCTCTCCCCGCTGTCCTGGAGACATTTCAAACTTCATCAATCAAGGACTCGACATTAATTCCTCCTCCTCCTCCTCCTCCTCTGGAGCAAAGCCTCCTCCAAAGCCTCCATCCTTGCTCGGGCAGCCCGAGGAGCCAGAGCCGAGCCCCCCATGGCCCGGCCCGGCCCGGCCCCCGGGCAGCGGAATTCCCCTGGATGAAGGAGAAGAAATCGTCCAAGAGAAGCAGCCAGGCTCCGGCCGCTTCGTCCCCACCATCCTCCTCCTCCTCCTCCTCCTCCTCCTCCTCCTCCTCCTCGCTGCCGGTGCCCGCCGCGGGATCTCCCGCAGGTTCGTATGGCCGGGGGGTGCCTCGGAGAATGGAAAATGGCCAATTCTGCTGGCCTGGCCCCAAAACGGCCCCAGCCCATCCCCCTGCCCGGGGGGCTCCCCCGGGACTGGGCAATCCTCGGAGCGATGTCCCCAGCCCGGGGCTCGCGGGGTTCTGCTGCCTCCTCCCCCCCCGCCAATAAAAACAACAAATTTCTGCAACTTCTGCCCCAGCCCCGAGCGAGGAGGGCCCGGGGGGGCCGGGGCGGGTTTGCAACTCCGTTTGTTCGGCTTTCAGTGCCAGAGCTGCGGGGTTTTACAGCCCGCGGGGGAAAAAAGGGAAAAAATTAAAAAAAAGGGAAAAGCAAAAACAACAAAACCCCAAAGATGCGCGGAGGGAGGAAGGAAAATGGGTGGGAAGGTGGCAGAGGGGTGGGGAGGTGAAAGAGCCGGGGCTGATCCTGTAAAATGAAATTATTACAGCCCAAAACCCTCCAGGAAAAGGAGCAGCCTCTCGCTGCTCGGCCTCTTTCTTTCCCTCGGGATAAAGTGCTGGAGGAACAATTCCAGGATTTCCACGGCTCGGGTAAAAGCGGGCAGGACCAGGGCGGCCAGCGGAGCTCGTTGGCCGGGGAAAACTGGGATAGTGAAACCAAAGTACCGGGAAAAGGTAAAAAAACAAAAAAAACCCCCAAAAACCAGGAAAGAAGGAATGAAGACATTTAGACATTTCCTACATTTTAGGGATTTCGACATTTCCTACATTTTAGGCGTTTAGAAAGAAGGTAGAAATTCCTTTTATGCACCAGGGCGGCAGAGAGGGAAGGGCTCTAAAGGGAGAGACCAGGGAGCAAAATCCCTTTTCGCCCCCGAGGCAGAGAATTCCTCCGGAGCGGGATCAGTCGAACGGATCCACTTTGCTGACAATTCCTGCGATTTTTCCCCCCTGGCAGAGGCGGCGGGGCTGGCGGAGGGCAGCGGCTCCAGGAGGCTCCGCACCGCCTACACCAACACGCAGCTGCTGGAGCTGGAGAAGGAATTCCACTTCAACAAATACCTGTGCCGGCCGCGGCGCGTGGAGATCGCGGCGCTGCTGCAGCTCAGCGAGCGCCAGGTCAAGGTGTGGTTCCAGAACAGGAGGATGAAGCACAAGAGGCAGACGCAGCACAAGGAGGAGCCGCTCTCGGCCGCGCCGGGCCCCGCGGAGCAGCGCGCAGGGAGCGCGGAGCAGCGCGGGGCGGCCCCCGGGCCGGGCGGGGACTCGCCGGGGCTGCCCGAGCTGGGCTGGCTCTCGGTGGAGCCGTGCCTGGAGCTGGCCCAGGGGTTTTCTGGCGGTGCCGCTTCTCTGGAGAGCCCGCTGCGCTTCTCCGAGGAGGAGCTGGAGCTCTTCAGCAGCGCGCTCTGCACCATGGACCTGCAGGATTTGGATTTGCCCTGACGGGAGCCGCGCTCTGCTCTGCCCGGCCCGGCCCGGTTCGGCTCTGCCCGGCTCTGCCCGGCTCTGCCCGGCTCTGCCCAGCCCGGCTCTGCTTTGCCCGGCTCTGCTCGGCCCGGCTCTGCCCGGCTCTGCCCAGCCCGGCTCTGCCCAGCCCGGCTCTGCCCAGCCCGGCTCTGCTTTGCCCGGCTCTGCTCTGCCCAGCCCGGCTCTGCCCAGCTCTGCCCGGCTCTGCCCGGCCCGGCTCTGCCCGGCTCTGCCCGGCCCGGCTCTGCCCGGCTCTGCCCAGCTCTGCCCGGCTCTGCCCGGCCCGGCTCTGCCCGGCTCTGCCCGGCTCTGCCCGGCCCGGCTCTGCCCGGCTCTGCCCAGCCCGGCTCTGCCCTGCCCGGCTCTGCCTGGCTCTGCCCTGCCCGGCTCTGCCCGGCTCTGCCCGGCTCTGCCCGGCCCTGCCCGGCTCTGCCCTGCCCGAGGGTTTGGGGCACTCATCCTCGGAGCAGCCGCTGCCAGCACCCCCAAATCTGCCCTGAGAGAAGGGGAACCCCCAAAATCAGGCCTGAACGAAAGAGAACCCTCAAAATATGGCCTGAGAAAAAGACAACCCCCAAAATCTGGTCTGAGAGAAGGGGAAACCCCAAAATCAGCCCTAAAACAAGGGGAAACCTCCAAATCTGGCCTAAAAGCAGGGGAATCCCCCCAAATCTGCCCTGAAAGAAGGAGACTCCTCAAAACCCGGCCTAAAGTAAGGAGAACACCCCAAATCTGGCCTAAAAGAAGGGGAACCCAACTTAATCTGGCCTAGAGTGAAGGGAACCCCCCAAATCTGGCCTAAAGTAAAAGGAACCCCCCAAATCTGGCCTTAAAGTAGGGGAACCCCCAAAAATCGGCCCGAAAATGAGAAGAAAGCCTCAAAATCTGCCCTGAAAAAAAGAGGAATTCCCCAAAATCGGCCCCAAAAGAAGGGGAACCCCCCAAAATCTGCCCCAAAAGAAAGGGAACCCCCCAAAAATCTGCCCTAAAAGAAGGGGAAAAGAATCGGCCCCCAAAAGAAGGGAAAACACCCAAAATCGGCCCCAAAAGAAGGGGAACCCCCCAAAATCTGCCCCAAAAGAAAGGGAACCTCCAAAAATCGGCGCTAAAAGAAGGGGAATCCCCAAAATCTGCCCCAAAAGAAGGGGAACCCCCCAAAATCTGCTCCAAAAAAGGGAAAACGCCCAAAAATCTGGCCCAAAAGAAAGGAAACCCCCAAAATCTGCTCCAAAAGAAGGGAAAACCCCCAAAAATCGGCGCTAAAAGAAGGGAAAACCCCCAAAATCTGCCCCAAAAAAGGGAAAGCCCAAAATCGACCCTAAAAGAAGGGGAACCCCCAAAATCTGCTCCAAAAGACGGCAAAGCCCCCAAAAATCGGCCCCAAAAGAAGGGGAACCCCCAAATCCCCCTGAAGCCATTTCCCATCCCTCCTCCTCCTCCCACTGCCGTGGGAAGCTCCGAGCCACCCAAACCTCCCTCCCAAATTTATTCCAGAAGGCGGAAGAGCCGCCCCAGTTTTGCTCGAATTCAGGTATTTCGTGACCCTTTTCATTTATTTCTTTATTTTCCCCACCCCCATTATTTATTTCCAAGGAAGCAGCCGGTGGTTCTCACGCACGGGGGGAGATTTCAGCCCCCGGAGAGAGAGAGAAAAAAATAAATTAAATTTATAAATCTTCCTCCCCAGCCACTTTCTCAGGAATCAGAAGGAGACTTTTAGATTTCGTAATGAAATTTTAAAAAAAGAGAAAATATTAAAAAAAAAAACACAATCAGGGGAATTTTCCTTCCTCTTTTTACGTTTTAGATGTAGATTATTTATTCAAATCCTTTCGTAGCAAAGGGCAAATTATTTATTGTCTATTTTTTTCATAGAGTAAATAAACGTCTTTATAAAAGCGACAAAAGCGTGGGTTTCATTCCTAAAAAAAGTGCTTTTATTTTGTTTTGGTTTGGTTTGGTTTTCCTCCATAAATCATTCGCTTTTTCCCTGCTTTGTAATGAGGTTTAATCATCTCCTCGTGTGCCCTGAGAGGAGACAAAAGGAATCGCTCCCAGCCAACAATTCCAGAGGAAAGATCCCCTCCGTTCTGGGTTCATTTCCCCCCAGTTCGGTGTTTGTTTGTTTATTTATTCATTTATTTATTTACTGTAGTCAATCCGAGCGGGGCGGTTCTTAATTTTAACTTTTTTGGGGTTCTGCTTCGGGGGGACGGGAAAAATTCTCTCATTTAAGGGAAAAAATGAAAAAAAAAAACCAAAAAAAAAAGGGGATAAAGGGATGGGAAAGCAGCACAAAGGCAGCGCGGAGCCCACGCGAATTCCGGGGCCATTCCCGGCCTCCCACATCCCAATCCCGCCCTTCATCCCCATCCTCCTCCTCCTCCTCCTCCTCCTTTCTCTCAGAATCCACCGCGGTTCCCGGGCTTTGAAACGTCCGGAGATGCCAAAAAAAAAAACCAGGGGAAAAAAGGAGAAATTTGGGTAAATTTAAAAAAAAAAATTAAAAAATATCTCCAGGCGTTGGGGTGACCAAATGAACGTGAGAGAAGGAGGGGTAAGGGATGGGCCTGGGGGGGAATTTCTTTATTCTGCTCTCTTCTCCAACCCCAAAACCCTTTAATTCCTCCTCTATTTTCCAACCCCAAAAACCCCCAAATCCCCTTTATTCCTGCTCTCTTCTCCAACCCCAAAACCCCCAAAATCCCCTTTATTCCTGCTCTCTTCTCCAACCCCAAAACCTTTAATTCCTCTTCTCTTTTCCAACCCCAAAACCCCCCAAAATCCCCTTTATTCCTGCTCCTTTTTCCAACCCCAAACCCCTTTAATTCCTCCTCTATTTTCCAACCCCAAAACCCCCAAAATCCCCTTTATTTCTGCTCCCTTTTCCAACCCCAAACCCCTTTCATTCCTCCCTCCTTTTCCAACCCCAAAACCCCCAAAATCCCCTTTATTCCTCCTCTATTTTCCAACCCCAAAACCCCCAAAATCCCCCTTATTCCTGCTCTCTTCTCCAACCCCAAAACCTTTAATTCCTCTTCTCTTTTCAAACACCAAAATCCCCAAAATCCCTTTTTATTTCTGCTCCCTTCTCCAACCCCAAAAACCCCAAAATCCCCTTTATTTCTGCTCCTTTTTCCAACCCCAAAACCCCCCAAAATCCCCTTTATTCCTCTTCTCTTTTCCAACCCCAAAAACCCCAAAATCCCCTTTTACTCCTCTTCTCTTTTCCAACCCCAAAACCCCCAAATCCCCTTTTTTCCTGCTCTCTTCTCCAACCCCAAACCCCTTTAATTCCTCTTCTCTTTTCCAACCCCAAAACCCCCAAATCCCCTTTATTCCTGCTCCCTTTTCCAACCCCAAAAACCCCAAAACCCCTTTTACTCCTCGTCCCTTTTCCAACCCCAAATCCCCTTTATTCCTGCTCTCTTCTCCAACCCCAAAACCCCCAAAATTCCTCTTCTCTTTTCCAACCCCAAAACCCCCAAAATCCCCTTTATTCCTCCTCTATTTTCCAACCCCAAACCCCCCAAAATCCCTTTTATTCCTGCTCTCTTCTCCAACCCCAAACCCCTTTAATTCCTCTTCTCTTTGCCAACCCCAAAACCCCCAAAATCCCCTTTATTCCTGCTCCCTTTTCCAACCCCAAAAACCCCAAAACCCCTTTTACTCCTCGTCCCTTTTCCAACCCCAAATCCCCTTTATTCCTCGTCTCTTTTCCAACCCCAAAAACCCCAAAATCCCCTTTAATTCCTGCTCTATTTTCCAACCCCAAAACCCTTTAATTCCTCTTCTCTTTTCCAACCCCAAAAACCCCAAAATCCCCTTTATTTCTGCTCCCTTTTCCAACCCCAAACCCCTTTCATTCCTCCCTCCTTTTCCAACCCCAAAAACCCCCAAAATCCCCTTTATTTCTGCTCCTTTTTCCAACCCAAAACCCCCAAAATCCCCTTTTATTCCTGCTCCCTTTTCCAACCCCAAAACCCCAAAACCCCTTTTATTCCTCTTCTCTTTTCCAACCCCAAAAACCCCAAAATCCCCTTTAATTCCTGCTCTATTTTCCAACCCCAAATTCCCTTTATTCCTGCTCCCTTTTCCAACCCCCAAAAACCCCAAATCCCCTTTATTCCAGCTCCCTTTTCCAGCCCCAAAACCCCCAAAACCCCTTTTACTCCTCGTCCCTTTTCCAACCCCAAATCCCCTTTTATTCCTCCTTTATTTTCCACCCCCCAAACCCCCCAAATCCCCTTTTATTCCTGCTCCCTTTTCCAACCCCAAAAACCCCAAAATTCCCTTTAATTCCTTTTCCCACCCCACAGACCCCAAACCCCCTGGATCCTCGATCCCTTTTAGGATTTCTCGGACCCCTCCCGAATCTCCCTCCCCTGGCGGGATTTTCACCCCAAAACTCCTCCCGCGGGAGGTTTCTGGCTCCGAGGCGGCGCCACCCCAAAGAAATCACCCCAAGGAATCTTTGGGGTTCCCCAAATTTTGGGAGGCGTCCGGGGGGGGTTTGGAGCCCGGGGGGGGGTGGGAAATGTGGGGTGGGGGCGACCCTAAAACAGCCCAGCCCCTTCCCCAGCCCCTTTTTCTTTAGGGTGAAGCAAACCCAGGTCTCCCGATCGCCTTTTGGGGTGTCCCCCCCTCCACACACGGATTTTTGGGGTGAATTTGGTGTTTTCAGCGCCTGGGTGGGGTCACCCCCCCATCTCCAGGGAATTTTGGAAAACTTGGGGTCTTTTATTTGGGGTAAAAAGGGGCTGGGTTCACACTCCGGGCCGTAAAAAACCCCCAAAATAAATCAAAGTGAAATGAAAGGAGGCGAAGGCTGGACAGATGTTTTGGGAATTGCTGCGGCTCGAACAAAGAGGGGGCGGGGTGGTTTTAGGGCCACCTCTGGATTCCAAACAATCGCCCCCAAATCTTCTCTCCGAGAACCCCAAAACCTCGCTCCGCTTTATCCGCCTTCCAAACCCCCTCCGGCCGCGGATATTTCAATATTTCAGCGCCCCAAATCCCCTTTCCAGGGGGAAAAGGCGCTGCTGGAGCCCAGGAGCCACCGGCGCCCCCTGCCCCGCTCCCCGCCGGGGGTCCCCGAGCCGCCAGTTTGGGGGGCCCCGGGAAGGCGAATCATTTTTGGGGTTCATTTCAGAGCCCCGGCTGCGGCAGAGCGCTCGGAGCTGCCAGACCGGGTCTGTCCAAGCGCCATTTGCTCCGGCGCTTCCTCCTCCTCCTCCTCCTCCTCCTCCTCCTCCTCCTCCTCCTCCTCCTCCTCCCCCTCCCCAGCCCCGTTCCAGGCCAGCAGGGGAAGCTCGGCCCTGCCCCGGGCTGGTTTTGGGGTCTCAGCCTCCTCTTGGCCTCCCCGGGGGCGGCCCCTGCTCCGTCCAGCTGAAAAATGAGGGGAAAATACCCAAAAAAAGAGGCGGGTTGTCACCCTGAGGGGATCCTCGGTCTAAAATTGAGGGGAAATGTCCCCAAACCGGAGGATTTCCACCCTGAGGGGATCCTCAGTCTCAAATTGAGAGGAAATGTCCCCAAACCGGAGGATTTCCACCCTGAGGGGATCCTCAGTCCAAAAATGAGGGGAAATGTCCCCAAACTGGAGGATTTCCACCCTGAGGGGATCCTCGGTCTGAAATTGAGGGGAAATGTCCCCAAACTGGAGGATTTCCACCCTGAGGGGATCCTCAGATTAAAATTGAGGGGAAATGTCCCCAAACCGGAGGATTTCCTCCCTGAGGGGATCCTCAGATTAAATTGAGGGGAAATGTCCCCAAACTGGAGGATTTCCACCCTGAGGGGATCCTCAGATTAAAATTGAGGGGAAATGTCCCCAAACCGGAGGATTTCCACCCTGAGGGGCTCCTCAGTCTAAAAATGAGGGGAAATGTCCCCAAACTGGAGGATTTCCACCCTGAGGGGCTCCTCAGTCTCAAAATGAGGGGAAATGTCCCCAAACCGGAGGATTTCCACCCTGAGGGGATCCTCAGTCTAAAATTGAGGGGAAATGTCCCCAAACCGGAGGATTTCCACCCTGAGGGGATCCTCGGTCTCAAATTGAGGGGAAATGTCCCAAACTGGGCGGATTTCCCCATTTCCACGCCCTTTTCCCGTGGGGAAGGGAGGAGGGGAAGGGCGAGGCCGAGGGAGGGGCCTGAAGGGACGCCCCGGCGAAGGGATGGGGAAGGGGCCCCAAAACCAACCCCCCTAAATTAAACTCAGAGTTTTTATCGATAAAGATCCCCGATGAGGGCGGGGAAAGCGACCCCAAAGCCCCTCCCCACATTTAACCCCTAGGTATTCTCTCTGCAAATCCTTTATGGGGGTGGGGAACGGGACCCCAAACCCCCCAAATTAAACCCCCAGCCCCATCGATCCCGGTCCCTGACGAGGGTGGGGAAAGGGACCCCAAAGCCCCCCAGATCAAGCCCCCAGCCCCACCAATCCCCGTCCCTAATGGGGGTGGGGAACAGGACCCCAAAGCCGCCCAGATCAAGCCCCGAGCCCCATCGATCCCGGTCCCCAACGAGGGTGGGGAACGGGACCCCAAACCCCCCCAGATCAAACCCCGACTCCCATCGATCTCGGTCTCTAATGGGGGTGGAGAAAGTGACCCCAACCCCCCCCAAACCAAACCCCCAGCCCCACTGATCCCAGGTCCCAACGAGGGTGGGGAAAGGGACCCCAAACCCCCCCAAACCAAACCCCCAGCCCCACTGATCCCAGGTCCCAACGAGGGTGGGAAAAGGGACCCCAAACCCCCCAAATCAATCCCCCAGCCCCATGGGTCCCTGACGAGGGTGGAGAAGGTGACCCCAAACCCCCCAAACCAAACCCCCAGCCCCATGGGTCCCTGACGAGGGTGGGGAAGGTGACCCCAAACCCCCCAAACCAATCCCCCAGCCCCATGGGTCCCTGACGAGGGTGGGGAAGGTGACCCCAAACCCCCCAAATCAAACCCCCAGCCCCATGGGTCCCTGACGAGGGTGGGGAAAGCGACCCCAAACCCCCCAAATCAAACCCCCAGCCCCATGGGTCCCTGACGAGGGTCCCCTCCGGGTCCCGGGGGTGGCCGCGGCTGCGGGTCCGGGCCCATCCCCGCCCCCCCAAGCCCGCCCGGCCCTCCCCGAGCTGAGCCCCGCGGTTCCACCCTCCCTCCCTCCCGCAGCAGGTTCCTCCCGAGCTCTCCTAATCAGCGAGACCGGAGCGTCGGGAGGAGAGGAGGGGAACGATCAATAAAACCCGAATTATTGACACCCGCCATCCTTTCCTCGGCCTCCTCCAAAATGCCAAACAAACGGCGGGCGAATATTCGCAGCCCTGCCCTTCTGTTCCGCGCGACTGGAGGGCATTAATTAAGCGAATTAAGCGCATTGAGCACATCCAGGCCCTTGATTGCTGGCGAAACACGGCGGTAATTAAGCGGGGAATATGCAAATGAGCGGCGCGCTGGGGAAATGTTGGTTTTGGGAGGGGGATGTGTTTGCTGAGCGGCCCTGGGAGCTCCGGAGGTGTCGGGGAAGCTCCCCCGGAGGAGAGCGGGGCCCGGCGGGGCCGAGCTCCCTTTTCCCGGGAATTCCGCCGGTTTGGGCATTTCGGGAGTTTCTCGCTGGTTTTTTTTCTCTTTCCGGATTTCTCTTTCCTTTTCCCTCTCGGCCCTTTTCAGCTTTCACCCAAAGCTGCTCCGGCCCCAAAGGGAGGAGCTGGGGGAGGGAACCTTGTCCTGGGACATCCCGCGTTCATCCCGGGTTTATCCCGGGTTTATCCCGCGTTTATGCCGAGTTTATCCCGGGTTTATCCCGGGCTTATCCCGCGTTTATGCCGGGTTTATCCCGCGTTTATCCCGGGTTTATGCCGGGTTTGGCCCGCGTTTATCCCGGGTTTATCCCGCGTTTATCCCCCGTTTATCCCGGGTTTGGCCCGGGTTTATCCCGCGTTTATCCCCCGTTTATCCCGGGTTTATCCCGGGTTTATCCCGGGTTTGGCCCGGGTTTATCCCGGGTTTGTTCCGGCTCCGTTTCCACCCTGGGAGCTGAAATTCGGGGGGAAATGGGAAAAAAGGCGGATTTGGGTCTGCGGGTTCCCGATATCGATAAACCCGAGCCGATATCGATAAACCAGAGCCAATATCGGTCATTGATCACTGCGGGAATTGATCCAGGGGCTTTGGAGGGGGGGCAGGGCCTGGATTCGGGATCCGAGGGGACCCCCAGGGATTTGGGACCCCCCAGGGATCTGGGATCTGAGGGATCCGGAGGGATTTGGGATCTCAGGGGATCCCCAGGGATTTAGGATCTGAGGGGATCCCCAGGAATCTGAGGGGATCCCCAGGGATTTGGGATCTGAGGGGATCCCCAGGGATTTGGGATCTGAGGGGATCCCCAGGGATCTGGGATCTGAGGGATCCCCAGGGATCTGGGATCTGAATGAACCCCAAGGGATTTAGGATCTGAGGGATCCCCAGGGATTTGGGACCCCTCAGGGATTTGGGATCTGAATAAACCCCAAGGGATTTCGGATCTGAGGGGATCCCCAGGGATTTGGGATCTGAGGGGATCCCCAGGGAATTGGGATCTTAGGGGATCCTCAGGGATTTGGGATCTGAGGGGATCCCCAGGGATTTGGGATCTGAGGGGATCCTCAGGGATTTGGGATCTGAGGGGATCCCCAGGGATTTGGGATCTGAGGGGATCCTCAGGGATTTGGGATCTGAGGGGATCCCCAGGGAATTGGGATCTTAGGGGATCCTCAGGGATTTGGGATCTGAGGGAATCCAGAGGGATTTGGGATCTGAGGGGATCCCCAGGGATCTGGTATCTGAGGGGATCCCCAGGGAATTGGGATCTGAGGGAATCCCCAGGGATCTGGGATCTGAGGGGATCCCAGGGATTTGGGATCTGAGGGGACCCCCAGGGATTTGGGATCTGAGGGGATCCCCAGGGATCTGAGGGATCCCCAGGGATCTGGGATCTGAGGGATCCCCAGGGATCTGGGATCTGAGGGGATCCCCAGGGATTTGGGATCTGAAGGGATCCCCAGGGATTTGGGATCTGAGGGCATCCCAGGGATTTGGGATCTGAGGGATCCCCAGGGATTTGGGATCTGAGGGGATCCAGAGGGATCTGGGATCTGAGGGGATCCCCAGGGATTCGGGACCCCCAAATCCCGGCCCCAGGGCAGCGGCTCCAGACCCCTCCTCTCCACGCTGACGCACGAATGAATATGCAAATGACCAGTAATGAATATGCAAATGCCCCTAATTAATGAGCCCACGGGAAAGCCGCTGGGATTCCCAGGGCAGCAGGAACCTGACCCCTAAAACGATCCCATTTCTTCGGGACTTTTGTGGGGTTTTTTTTCCCTTTTTTTAAAAAAAAAAAAATATCTGAATTATCTGGGCTTTTTTTAAATTTTATTTTATCTGACTTACCTGGCTTTTTTACCTCTTTTAAAATTTTATCTGAATAATCTGGGTTCCCTCCCCTTTTATTTCCCCTATTTTATCTAAATTATCAGGGGTTTTCCTTTTTCTTTAAAATTTTATTTTATCTGAATGACCTGGTATTTTCCCCAGTTTTTTTCTTGCTATTTTATCTGAATTATCTGTTTTTTTCCTTCTCTTTCTTTAATTTTTTTTAAAATATCTGAATTATCAGGGTTTTTTTCCTTTTCTTTCTTTAGTTTTTTTTAAAAAATCTGAATTATCAGGGTTTTTTTCCTTTTCTTCCTTTAAATTTTTTTTAAAATCTGAATTATCAGGGGTTTTTTTCCTTTTCTTTCTTTAATTTTTTTAAAAAATCTGAATTATCAGGGTTTTTTTCCTTTCCTTCCTTTAAATTTTTTAAAAAATCTGAGTTATCAGGGTTTTTTCCCTCGGTGTTTTTGTTTGTTTTCTGTTTTATTTGAATTTTCTGCCTTTTTCCCTGCGGCTGGCCCCCTGTCTGTAACTCCTTCAATGTCCTCTTTTCTCTCCCATCCCATCCCACCTTCCCATCCACCAAAAAAAACCAAAATTCGGAATTTTTCACCTCAGCTCTAATTGACTCTTCCCTAAAAAAGTTACATTGGGCCCCAAAAAAGTTTTATTTCATCCCAAAAAATTATATTTGACTCCAAAAAAGGGATATTTAACCCCAAAGATCCCAAATCCCCCAAGTGATCCCAGCCCTAAACCCCCCATGGGGTCATTAGGAACCCCCAAAAAAAGGGAATTTTCCCAAATTCCCAGCCCTAAACCCCTCATGGGATCATTAGGAACCCCAAAAAAAAGGGAATTCCCCAAATTCCCAGCTTTAAACCCTTTATGGGGTCATTAGGAACCCCAAAAAAAGGGAATTTCCCCAAATTCCCAGCCCTAAACCCCTCATGGGGTCATCAGGAACCCAAAAAAGGGAATTTCCCCAAATTCCCAGCCCTAAACCCTTTATGGGTCATTAGGAACCCAAAAAAAAGGGAATTTCCCCAAATTCCCAGCCCTAAACCCCAGCCCTGGGCCCGTCCCCATTTCAGGCTGAATTTTGCCCAATTTCACCAATTCTGGCTCCAATTTTGGGACCCCTCTCCCTCCCACCACCAACAACAAAAAAAAAACCCCAACAAAACCCCAAAAATCGGATTTTTCACCTCGAATTTAGGCTTGGCTTAGAGGAAAAGTTTCCCGGCCACAACTGAAAAAAATCGCGATTTTTGGTGATTTTAATTTTAAAAAAATTCCGATTTTGGGTGATTTTAATCCGAAAAAAATCCCGATTTTGGGGTGATTTTAATTCAAAAAAATCGCGATTTTTGGTGATTTCAATCTGAAAAAATCGCGATTTTTGGGTGATTTTAATCTGAAAAAATCTCGATTTTTGGTGATTTTAATTCAAAAAATAGCGATTTTGGGTGATTTTAATTTTTTAAAAATCCCGATTTTTGGTGATTTTAATCCGAAAAAAATCACGTTTTTGGGTGATTTTAATCTGAAAAAATTGCAGTTTTGGGTGATTTTAATTCAAAAAATTCGTGATTTTTGGTGATTTTAATTTAAAAAATCGCGATTTTGGGTGATTTTAATTAAAAAAAATCCCCTTTGATGCAGCAGCGGTGGGAACCTTGAGGATACACAAACCCCTGGACGCCAGGCCGGAAGAACCATCTGCATTTTCTCTTTTTTTTGTCCTTTTCCAGCCATAAATGATCCATCTGAACCCGAACGCGAGGAAATATCGAAGGAATCCAATTAAAAATCGATTTTTGCTGCCCGGGGAATGCCGGGAGAGGGAAGGAGAGAGTTTAAAATCACTTTTATCCATTAAATATGGATTTATTTATCTCATTTCGGGGCCTCTCAGCCCCAGCCAAGCGCGAATAAATGAAGGAACACGCGCAGGAACCTAAACTTGAATTTTTAACGGGAAATCCAGAGCCAGAACTGGCCAAAACATCAAATTTTGGGTTTGGAAAGAGAAGGGAAAATCGCTGCCAGGCTGGAATTTGTCACCAAATGTCGCTCTCAGGGTGTGGCAGGAGCGCAAATGGATTTTCCCGCCGGGTGAACTTTTGGCCCGGGGATGGAAATTTGATTTTTTAAGGGAAAAACTCGAGCTAGAACTGGCTAAAAAATCAAATTTCGGGTTTGAAAAGAGGGGAAAAATCGCTGCCAGGCTGGAATTTGTCACCAAATGTCGCTCCCAGGGTGTGGCAGGAGCGAAAATGGATTTTCCCGCCGGGTGAACTTTTGGGGGATGGAAATTTGAATTTTTAACGGGAAATCCAGAGCCAGAACTGGCTAAAAAATCAAATTTCGGGTTTGAAAAGAGAAGGGAAAATCGCTGCCAGGCTGGAATTTGTCACCAAATGTCACTCCCAGGGTGTGGCAGGAGCGAAAATGGATTTTCCCGCTGGGTTTGGCTCTCGGGGTGAGCTCCTGGGGATGGAAACTTGAATTTTTAACGGGAAAAACTGTAGCTAGAACTGGCTAAAAAATCAAATTTCGGGTTTGGAAAGAGAAGGGAAAATCGCTGCCGGGCTGGAATTTGTCACCAAATGTCGCTCCCAGGGTGTGGCAGGAGCGCAAATGGATTTTCCCGCTGGGTTTGGCTCTCGGGATGAGCTCCTGGGGATGGAAATTTGAATTTTTAACGGGAAAAACTCGAGTTAGAACTGGCTAAAAAATCAAATTTCGGGTTTGGAAAGAGAAGGGAAAATCGCTGCCAGGCTGGAATTGGTCACCAAATGTCGCTCCCAGGGTGTGGCAGGAGCGAAAATGGATTTTCCCGCCGGGTGAACTTTTGGGGATGGAAACTTGAATTTTTTAGCGGATAATCCAGAGCCAGAACTGGGTAAAAATTCAAATTTTGGGTTTAGAAAGAGGGGGAAAATCGCTGCCAGGCTGGAATTTGTCACCAAATGTCGCACTCAGGGTGTGGCAGGAGCGCAAATGGATTTTCCCGCCGGGTTTGGCTCTCGGGGTGAACTCCTGGGGATGGAAATTTGAATTTTTAACTGGAAATCCAGAGCCAGAACTGGCTAAAAAATCAAATTTCGGGTTTGGAAAGAGAAGGGAAAATCGCTGCCAGGCTGGAATTGGTCACCAAATGTCGCCCTCAGGGTGTGGCAGGAGCGAAAATGGATTTTCCTGCCGGGTTTGGCTCTCGGGGTGAACTCCTGGGGATGGAAATTTGAATTTTTAACTGGAAATCCAGAGCCAGAACTGGCTAAAAAATCAAATTTCGGGTTTGGAAAGAGAAGGGAAAATCGCTGCCAGGCTGGAATTTGTCACCAAATGTCGCTCCCAGGGTGTGGCAGGAGGGCAAATGGATTTTCCCGCGGGCTTTGGCGCTCGAGGTGAACTCCTGGGGATGGAAATTTGAATTTTTAACGGGAAATCCAGAGCCAGAACTGGCTAAAAATTCAAATTTTGGGTTTGGAAAGAGAAGGGAAAATCACTGCCGGGCTGGAATTGGTCACCAAATGTCGCCCTCAGGGTGTGGCAGGAGCGAAAATGGATTTTCCTGCCGGGTTTGGCTCTCGGGGTGAACTCCTGGGGATGGAAATTTGAATTTTTAACTGGAAATCCAGAGCCAGAACCGGCTAAAAAATCAAATTTCGGGTTTGGAAAGAGGGGAAAAATCGCTGCCAGGCTGGAATTTGTCACCAAATGTCGCTCCCAGGGTGTGGCAGGAGCGAAAATGGATTTTCCCGCGGGGTGAACTTTTGGCCCGGGGATGGAAATTTGAATTTTTAACGGGAAATCCAGAGCCAGAACTGGCTAAAAATTCAAATTTTGGGTTTGGAAAGAGAAGGGAAAATCGCTGCCAGGGTGGAATTTGTCACCAAATGTCGCTCCCAGGGTGTGGCAGGAGCGCAAATGGATTTTCCCGCGGGCTTTGGCGCTCGGGGTGAGCTCCCGGCCCGGGCGAGGCCGCGGAGGCGCTGCCGGAGCGTGGCCGGGCGCTGAGCCCCTGACAAGTAACAAATGGCTGTGGGCGTCCGCCCTTGTCCCCCTGGGCAGAACAAGTCAATAAACGCGGCCTAGCTATGTTCCCATTCTCTGAGCCCGGCCTGGAGGCAGGCTCTGCCCTCCTCCTCCTCAGCTGGGGACGGCAAAGCTCAGCTTAGTGCCCCCGGAGTGGGTTAGAACGAATGAAAATGGTTTGGGAGGGAGTGAGCAGGGCGGGAGCTCCTAAAACCGGGTTTGGGTGGGTGTGTGCAGGGTGGGAGTTCCTAAAACCGGGTTTGGTATGGACTGAGCAGCACGGGAACTCCTAAAACCGGGTTTGGGTGGGAGTGTGCAGTGCAGGAACCCCTAAAACCGGGTTTGGGAGGGACTGAGCTGCACGGGAGCTCCTAAAGCCGGGTTTGGGTGGGAGTGTGCAGGGTGGGAACCCCTAAAACCGGGTTTGGGAGGGACTGAGCAGCACAGAGGAACTCCTTAATCCGGGTTTGGTAGGGACTGAGCAATGCGGGAACTCCTAAACCCGGTTTTAGTACAGAATGTGCAGTGCCTGAGCCCCTAAACCCGGTTTTAGTCGGGAATGTGCAGTGCCTGAGCCCCTAAACCCGGTTTTAGTCGGGAATGTGCAGTGCCTGAGCCCCTAAACCCGGTTTTAGTACAGAATGCGCAGAGCCTGAGCCCCTAGACCCGGTTTTAGTCGGGAATGTGCAGAGCCTGAGCCCCTAAACTCTGTTTTAGTCGGGAATGTGCAGAGCCTGAGCCCCTAAACCCGGTTTTAGTCGGGAATGTGCAGTGCCTGCGCCCCTAAACCCGGTTTTAGTACAGAATGTGCAGTGCCTGAGCCCCTAGACCCGGTTTTAGTACAGAATGCGCAGTGCCTGAGCCCCTAAACCCGGTTTTAGTCGGGAATGTGCAGAGCCTGAGCCCCTAAACCCGGTTTTAGTACAGAATGTGCAGTGCCTGAGCCCCTAGACCCGGTTTTAGCGCGTGGATGGACGGGAGGGTCCCCAGGCGGGCGCAGGGCTCGGTTTCGGTTCCCATCCCGGAGCTGCCAGGCCGGGCCTGGCGCGGCCCCAACAAAAGCCGCTGTGCCCTGGCTGACTTTATTCGGGCTCCTCATTAGCATGGTGATCTAATTAGCTGAAAGCCCCAATTAAAGCCAAACGCGAGCGGGTTTTTCTCCGGCAGCTTTCAGCGTGCCGGGAAAGGCCGAGGCGCTTTGGGGGGAGAAGTTCCCAAATGAATCAAAGAGCACCCGAGCGTCCCTTTGTGCCTCGCTCACACCTCCCCATCCCCATCCCCTCTTTTCTTCTCCTCACACCGAGCCGGCATCGGGGGGAAAACCTTTTAAAGTCAGAACTTGTGCCTGAACCCGGCTCCTCTCGCATAACTCGGGGCCCTTTTTAGCACTTAAAAAACACTCGCGGGTCACCGCGATCCTTCTCCCCCCCCTTCCCGGCAGCTCCCCGCACCCCGCTCTCTTTTAAAGTCTTTGAGGAGAAGGTTTTGACGCGGCCGTGTTGTTATCAGATTGATGGGCCGGGTTTGATTGAAGCCCCTTTGTCATGCAAATGTCACGCCCGTGATGGATGAGCCCGGAGCCGGCCGCAAACTTCGGGAGCCCCGCGCTCATTGGGCTGGGCCCGCTCCGCCCGCGGGGTCCCCCCCGGCTCGGCCGCGGTTCCGCGGGGTCCCCCATGCCCGCCAGGAAGTTTCCCAGCTTTGACATACTACCCAAAGGTTGTAGGGCAGGCGGCATCGCCCCCAAAACGGGCTGACCCTCCTCCATCACTGGCAGATGGACAATACCGCCATGAACTCCTTCTTGGAGTTCGCAATTTGTAACCGCGGCACCGCCGCCTTCCCGCACCACCCCGAGCCGGCCTCCCCTTCCTTCCCGCCGTGCTCAGGTAGCCCCGCTCCGAGCTCCGATGGCCCCTTCGGCCCGCCGGCCCCCGCGCCCGCCGCCGGCCATATCCCCCAGCACGGCTTCCACCCTCCCTCCTCCTCCTCCTCCTCCTCGTCTTCCTCCCGCTTCGCCAGCCCGCCTTACCCTGCCCAGCCGGGCTACCAGCAGCTCTACCTGGGCCAGCAGGACGCGGACGGGCTCTTCTTCCAGGCGGCCTCGGGCTACGCCTCGGGCTCGCTGGCCGAGGGCTACTGCGGGCCCGCGGGGCACTTCCAGCCCGCGCTGGGCCCCGAGCAGCCGCTGGCCGCGGGCCCCGGCTACCTGCCCGGCCTCTACGGAGACCTGTCGGCCGCGCTGCTGGAGGAGCCGGAGCCTCCGGGGCACCCCGAGCCGGGCCCGAGGGCCGGGGCAGCGCAGACCTTCGAGTGGATGAGGGTGAAGAGGAACCCCCCCAAAACAGGTGAGTTTGGGGTGCGGGGCCCAGGAGCGCTGAGTGCCCCAGGGCTCGGAGGCGTCTTCCAGCAGAGCGCGGGGTTGGGTTGGGTTTGGTTGGGTTTGGGGTTTTTTGGGTTTTGGCATCTTTTTTTTGGTGTTTGGGTTGGGTTTGTTTGGGTTTTGGGGTCTTCTCGTTGGGGTTGGGTTTGTTTGGGTTTTGGGGTCTTCTCGTTGGGGTTGGATTTGTTTGGGTTTTGGGATCTTCTTGTTGGGGTTGATTTTTTTTTGGGTTTTGGGGCCTTTTTCTTAAACCCCACCCAGAGATTTTCCACCACATCCCATGGAGCGTCCCTGAGCTCGGCTTCCCGCAGGCCCGAGTCTGATTTAAGCCCAGCTCGGAGCAGGAAACGCTCAGCGCTTCCTCCTCCTTCCTCAGCCGTGCCTTCCATCCCCTCCTCTATTGTTCCACTTCCTTCCTCACCACCTTCCCTTAGAGCCCGGCCTTCCTCCTCCTCCTCCCCCGCCATCATCACCCTCTCCCTCCCCTTCCAGCCCTTCCCGCGGGGTCCGGGGATGGATCCCAGGGGGGAAACCCCGGGAATGGATCCCAGGGGAAAAACCCAGGGGATGGATCCCGGGGGAAAAACCCAGGGGATGGATCCCGGGGGAAAAACCCAGGGGATGGATCCCAGGGAGGAAAACCCCGGGAATGGATCCCAGGGGAAAAACCGAGGGGATGGATCCCAGGGGGAAAACCCAGGGAATGGATCCCGGGGGGAAAACCCCGGGAATGGATCCCAGGGGAAAACCCAAAGAATGGATCCCGGGGGAAAACCCAAAGAATGGATCCCAGGGGGGAAACCCAGGGGATGGATCCCAGGGGGAAACCCAGAGAATGGATCCCGGGGAGGAAATCCCAGGGAAAAACCCCGGGAATGAATCCGGGGGGAAACCCAGAGAATGGATCCCAAGGAGGAAATCCCAGGGGATGGATCCCGGGGGGAAAAGCAGATCCGGGAGGATGAGGGATGGACCCCGGGGGAAAAACCCAGCCGGGAGGATGAGGGATGGATCTCCAGATGGATCTCCAGACGGATCTCCGGGTGGATCTCCGGGAAAAGCGGAGCCCGGAGGGAGAAGGGGACACCCCTCGGGTGGGGGATTCCTCCGGCCGCTCCTGCCCTGGTGGTTTTTGGGTCTTTTCAGGCAAAACGTCGGAGCTGGGGCTCCTGGGGCAGCCCAACGCCATCCGCACCAACTTCAGCACCAAGCAGCTGACGGAGCTGGAGAAGGAGTTCCACTTCAACAAGTACCTGACGCGGGCCCGCAGGGTGGAGATCGCCGCCACCCTGGAGCTCAACGAGACGCAGGTGAAGATCTGGTTCCAGAACAGGAGGATGAAGCAGAAGAAGAGGGAGAAGGAAGGGCTGGCCCCGGCCGCTGCCTGCAGGGCGGCCAAGGAGGCGGCCGAGGGCTCGGACCAGTCCTCACCTGAGGCCTCGCCCAGCTCCAGCTCCTCCTGAGAGCTCCGAGCGCCGCCGGGGGTGTCCCCGAGCCCCCGCAGGACCCTCCGGGCTGTCCCCAGGCGCGCCTCTCTCTCTTTATTTATAGCCCCTCTGCAGGCGCTGGGCTCCCAAGGAGCGGCCGCGGCCGGAGCGATTCCCGAATTTCCGTGTCTCAGGGACTTCTCTGCCTCTCCCCTTCCCCTTTAGGAACTGCACTTTCGACTCCAGGAAAAACACAAAAAAACTTTAATTTAGTTCGCTGCCCTTTGGAAAAACGAACGCAACGATTTTGGGTTTTTTTCCCTTGTGAGAATGTAAAAAGAACACAAAAAAAAAAAAATTTACGGGCATTTTCCCCTTTCCTTTCCCTTTTATTTCCTGATTGTAGATCTTGAAACGAGACCCGAGGCGCCCAAGACGCTCGAGGCCTCCGCAAAGACCCAAACCCTCAGGAAAGGAAAAAGAAAAAAGGCAAAAAAAAAAAAAGAGAAAAGAAAAAAAAGCGCAATTTTCTGCTCCCGTTTTGCACTATTTCTGCTCTACAGGGTTTTTATTTTTTCCAGGCGATTTTTGCTGCTGCCGGCGGAGGAGGGGAGGGGGTTTTGTTCTCGGGGAAGGAGCCCAGGCTGCCCTCGGGGCTGTCGCGGGAGGGGCGAGAGGCGATGGGGGCGAGTTCTGGCAGCTGGCAAAGCCCTCGGCGCCTTCCTCGCACCCTCTCGAGCTTATCGGAGCCCGATAAAGCCGAGATTAAACCGCGGCCTAACGCCCTCCCTCCCTGGCGGGGATTCGGGACTGAAACCCCGCTGGTAAAAACGGAATTATCGGGAAAACCCCAGCGGCTCCTCCGCCCGATCCCCCCTGCTCCCCGCGCCTCCACACGGAACTACCTCAGCCCAATAAAGTTGATTTTTATTTTCTTTTTCCCCCCCCTCAATTCGCGTCTTTTCAGCCCGGTGGGAATCTCTGGGAATTGCGGGATGCGGGGCTGGGAGGGAGGAGGAGGAGGAGGAGGAGGAAGGAAAATTTGCGGCTGTCCCGACGATCCCAAACAAAGGGGCCGATCCCTTTTCCTGGAATCGGGCCCGGCTCCCCTAAACCTCTTCCCGGGTGGAATTCTGCTCTCATTTCCCGGCCGATGGGAGCGGGAATTCCTCTCCTTTTCATCCCCGGGGTGAAAATCGGGAATTCGCACCCGCGGAGCCCGGGCCGCGCTGCGATGGGAGGGATTTCTGATTCCCTGAACTCTTATTTTCTGAATTTCGGATTTATCCCCAAAATCGAGGCGTCAAAGGCGGTTTGTTCCCTTCAGCTCCCCCCAGGCCGGGCCGAAAAGGGGATTTGGCCCAGAATAAATCAAATTTCCGCGTTTCACCTCCAGGGAGGGACGGAGCGGGGCCGGAGGGGAGGGAGGGAGAGCGGGCCCGGTGCAGCTCTGACCTTTTTACCTCGAAACGCCTCTGGGATTTCTAAACAAGTCAACAGAGGGGCTGCCAGGAGGGTCCATTGTTCTGCCTTGGGTAAATTTGCAAATCTGCCCGGGATGAGGGATGAGGGCTGAGGGCTGAGCAGGGAAGTACCTGCTGCGGCTTCTGCCCCGCAGATAAAATCTCTCCCCGCTCTAATCCACTCCTTTCGCTCCGAAAAAAAAGGGTTTGGAGAGCCCAATTAGCCCCGAGATAAGAGAGGGGAAAAAACATCGGGGGGAAAAGGTGAAAAGGGGATTTTCTTCCAGGAGGTCAGGAGGAAAACACCAAAACCAACCCTCCCACCCCAAAAAGGGCTCAAAGCTCCCGGATTTGGGCCTGGGAGCGTCCCTGGGCCATGGGGCAGGCACTGGGAGTGGGGCCGGGATTTGCTCCCAATAAACGATTTTAGAGAACCCAATTAGCTCCGAGATAAGAGAGGGGAAAAGGTGAAAAGGGGATTTTCTTACAGCCGCAATTTGCCAAAGGTCGGCAGGAAAACACCAAAACCAACCCCAAAACCACGCGCAGGGATCCCTGTGCAGGAGCCGGGATGGGGAGGGGGCTAGGCCCGGGATTGGGAGGGGGCCAGGCCCGGGATTGGGAGCGGGTTAGGCCCGGGATTAGGCGCGGTGCCAGGTGAGGAGGGGGCAAGGCCGGGGTGAGCAGCAGGGCAGGGCTCGGCGGGCACTACAAAGGCTCCAGGCTCTCATTTGAAACTCAAAGGGACCCTCCGGAAGAGCCCCCGGAGCCGCCGCGTCCTTCCCCTGCCACCGCCGGGACCCCCCGGCCCGGTGCCCACCCCCGGGACCCCCCCGGGACTCCCCAGGCCGGTCCCGACCCCCGGGACACCCCCCGGGACCCCCCGGCCCGGTGCCCACCCCCGGGACCCCCCGGCCTTTGCCCACCCCCGGGACCCCCCCGGGACTCCCCAGGCCGGTCCCGACCCCCGGGACACCCCCAGGACCCCCCCGGCCCAGTCCCGACCCCCGGGACCCCCCGGGACCCCCCAGGCCGGTCCCGACCCCCGGGACACCCCCCGGGACCCCCCGGCCCGGTGCCCACCCCCGGGACCCCCCGGCCTTTGCCCACCCCCGGGACCCCCCCGGGACTCCCCAGGCCGGTCCCGACCCCCGGGACACCCCCAGGACCCCCCCGGCCCAGTCCCGACCCCCGGGACCCCCCGGGACCCCCCAGGCCGGTCCCGACCCCCGGGACACCCCCAGGACCCCCCGACCCAGTCCCGACCCCCGGGACACCCCCGGGACCCCCCGGCCCGGTGCCGACCCCCGGGACCCCCCCGGGACTCCCCAGGCCGATCCCGACCCCCGGGACCCCCCGGCCTGGACCCGACCCCCGGGACCCCCCGGGACCCCCCGGCCCGGTGCCGACCCCCGGGCGGCGACCCTCACAGCCAGCAGCGCTCCCAGCTCATCCCTTTTTCCCCAGAATTTCCCCCAAAACCGAGCAGCTCTCCCAGCTCATCCCTTTTTCCCCAGAATTTCCCCCAAAACCGAGCAGCGCTCCCGGCTCATCCCTTTTTCCCCATCCCGGACTTTCTCACATCCCTTTTCCCCCCGAGTTTTCCAGCCAGCCCCGCCCCATCCCTTTTTCCCAGCCCGGGAGGGGCTGGTGGGAATTTGGGGATTTGGGGATTTGGGGATTTGGGGATTTGGGGACACGGGGTTTGGGGATTTGGGGAGTTGGGGATTTGGGGATTTGGGGATTTGGGCACACGGGGTTTGGGGATTTGGGGACCCGGGATTTCAGGATCCAGGATTTTGGGATCCCGGATTTCGGGTCTGGGATTTGGGGATTCCGGGATTTCGAGATGCAGGATTTCGGGACCTAGGATTTTGGGGACCCGGGATTTTGGGACCTGGGATTTTGGAGACCCAGGATTTCAGGATCCAGGATTTCGGGATCCAGGATGTTGGGGGCCCGGGATTTCGGGATCCAGGATTTCGGGATCTAGGATTTCAGGACCCGGGATTTCAGGACCCGGGATTTTGGGACCTGGGATTTTGGGACCTGGGATTTCAGGATCCAGGATTTTGGGATCCAGGATTTCAGGACCCGGGATTTCGGGATTTGGGATTTCAGGACCCGGGATTTTGGAGATCCAGGATTTCAGGATCCGGGATTCCAGAGTCCGGGATTTCAGGATCCAGGATTTCGGGATTTGGGATTTCAGGACCCGGGATTTTGGGATCCAGGATTTCAGGACCCGGGATTTTGGGACCTGGGATTTTGGAGACCTGGGATTTCAGGATCCGGGATTTCGGGATTTGGGATTTCAGGACCCGGGATTTTGGGATCCAGGATTTCAGGATCCAGGATTTCGGGATTTGGGATTTCAGGACCCGGGATTTCGGGACCTGGGATTTTGGAGATTTGGGATTTCAGGATCCAGGATTTCGGGTTCCGGGATTTCATCCCCCAAACCACCCCAAAAATGCCCCAGACCACCCCAAAAATCCCCAAAAATCCCCCAAAAATCCCCAAAAATCCCCCAAACCACCCCAAAAATGCCCCAAACCACCCCAAATCCCCCAAACCACCCCAAAAATGCCCCAAACCACCCCAAATCTCCCAAATCACCCCAAAAATCCCCCAAACCACCCCAAAAATCCCCCAGACCACCCCTAAAATCCCCAAAAATCCCCCAAACCACCCCAAAAATCCCTCAAATTCCCCCAAATCTCCCAAATCCCCCCAAAAATCCCCCAAAAATCCCCAAAAATCCCCCAAATCCCCCAAAAATCCCCCAAACCACACCCAAAATCCCCCAAAGGCAGCTAGAGAAGGATCCAACGGATCAAAAATTCAGATTTTTTTTTTATCCAAAATTCAGAATTTCCGTTTCTGGCTGGGAAGGATTTCCAATTGCTTGAAAAGATCAAAACCACCCAAAAAAAAAAAAAAAAAAAAAAATCCCTGTTTTCCCAAGGAATTCTCGTATTCCAGAGAGGAAAAAATTCCTTCAAAAATTAAAAATAAATGGGTTTGGATTTTTGTTTTAGTTTGATTTGCCGGGAAAATGGGAAAAATTGGGAAAAATGGGGGAAGAAAGGGAAAATTATTCAATGAACATAAAATAATACAATAATTTTGGGGAGTTTTTGCTGGAAAAGGCAGGTTTAAGGCTGTTATTTTATTTTATTTTATTTTATTTTATTTTATTTTATTTTATTTTATTTTATTTTATTTTATTTTATTTTATTTTATTTTTATTTTATTTTATTTTTATTTTATTATTTTATTTTATTTTATTTTATTTTATTTTATTTTATTTTATTTTAATTATATTTTATTTTATTTTTATTTTATTTTGTTTTATTTTATTTTATTTTGTATTATCTTATTTTATTTTATTTTTTTATTTTACTTTATTTTATTTTATTTTATTTTATTTTATTTTGTATTATTTTATTTTATTTTATTTTATTTTGTATTATCTTTTTTATTTATTTTATTTTATTTTATTTTTAAAAATTCTATTCTATTTTTAAATGTAATTCAATTTTACTTTCTATTTTAAACCGAAATTAAATTAAATTTGGTTTTCGTGCTGTTTTTTTACCTCCTTTTTTACCTTTTTACTTTATCGTGGGCTCTATTTTATATTCCTTTTATTTTTTCCTTTCCCTGTTTTAATTTTCCTCTTTCCTTTCCTTTTCCTCCCCTCAAATTCCGAACCCAGCCCCGTTCAAACCCCTCCGAGTTTCCCCTTTTGGGGGAAAATGTCGATTTTTGGACAAATTCTGCCGGGACAATAATTCCTTTTTTTTCCCCCCAGCGTCGGGAATTTTTCCCCATTTCCAGGAACGGAAATTCCCACTTTTAACGAGATTTTTTTCATTTATTTGTGGATTTTTTTTGAGCTCATTTTACATAAAATCAGAGAAATTCCCTCCCGGGGTGAGAAACCAGGAGAAAAATGCGAATTTTTGGTGGTTCCCCGCAGCATTCCTGAATTATTCTGCTTTTTGTAAATCCTTCCTTGATGTGGCCACTTCAGAGGGAGCATTCCTCGCTCAGAACATCAAAAAAAAAAAGAGAAAAAAATAAAAAAAAGCGGATTTTTTTGCCGTCTGTTCCCACAAAAAAGGGATTTTAATAAGAAATCGCTGATAAAAATTCTCCTTGATCTGCCGCCGATCAAAGGCGGAGAAAAAACCTCAAAATTCGGAATAAATTCCTTCCTCCAAATCATCTCCTCCTCCTCCTCGGGGACCCAAAATGGAATTTAACCCCCAATATCCCCCAGAAAAGCGGATTTTTAATGAAAAAAAAGAGCTAAAATAATAAAAATAATTGAAATAAAACCAGCGCTGGTTTTCTGGTTTTTTTGTTTTTTTTTTTTCTGAGGGCTCCGCGTTTTTTTTTTTTTTTTTTTTGTTCTTTATCGGATTTTGAAACCCGAGGAGGCCAAAATTCTCTTTTTTTTGTTTTTCTCGCGACCGAGAGGTTATCGGAGAGCAAATACCGAGCTCTGATAAGGTTTGAGCCCGGCTTTGGCAAGCCCAGGCGCGCTCCTAATCGCCCGCAGATAAGCCCGGCTTTATCTCCCAGAGCGCTCCTCCCGCGCTCTTTTTTGGGTTAAAAAGCGACAAAAAATTGATTTTTGTTGGGTTTTTTTGTTTGGATAAAAAAAGGTTTTAAATGGGAGTTTGGAGAGTGGAAATTGGGGTTGGGAATTGAGGAAAAATCCACGAATTTTCGGTGCCCGGGTGGGGGAAATTGGGAAGGAAAATTGAATATTTATGGGGTTTTTTTAGAAGGAATTATCAGATTTTGATAATTTTTGGGAGGGTTTCTGTCCTGAAAGGAAATACCTCAGCCCAGAGGCCGAGATTTCCTGTCCAAAACAGCAAAATAAATCCCAAAAATTGAAGTTTTCAACAGAGGCAGAGAGAGAAGAGAGCACCCAGAAACTGCGGGGTTTGGGAAAGGACAAAAAAAGGAAAATTTCCCTTTTTATTTCAATGTCAGAAGGGCCGTGGAAGGTTCTGGAGAGTTTTTCCAAGGGGATTTTGGGCTGGAGGGGTCATGGGACCTCCAGGAGTTGGTCCCTGGCAGCTTTTTGGGTTAAAATCGAATTAATTTGGGTTCATTTGTGTCCCGGGAAGGATTTGCTGGAGTTTGGGGCAGAATCCAAAAACCCGGCCTGGGTTCGGTTCCTAAATCCTGGAATTTGGGGTGAGGAGGGAACAGAGCCCTGGAAAACCCCAAAATTCCCAATTCCGGCCAAATTCCCAGTTCTGGCCAAATTCCCAGTTCTGGCCAGGCCAGGTTCGGTTCCCAAATCCTGGAATTTGGGGTAGCAGAGCCCCGGAAGAAGCAGAATCCCAAATTCTGGTTGAATTCCCAATTCTGGCCAGGTTGAGAGGTCAGAGCTGCCAAAAAATTCCCACATTTCCTAGGGAATTCCATATTCCAGATCTGCCCGGAGGAGGAGTGGACAGGGAATGGCCTTGGGATCTCCCTGGACAGGGAATGGCCTTGGGATCTCCCTGGACAGGGAATGGCCCCTGGATCTCCCTGGACAGGGAATGGCCTTGGGATCTCCCTGGCCAGGGAATGGCCCCTGGATCTCCCTGAGTTCTGGATCTCCCTGGACAGGGAATGGCCCCTGGATCTCCCTGGACAGGGAATGTCCCTGGGCTGGAGCCGCTCCCTGCTGGCTCCAGAGCGTTCCTGGAGCACCAACTCCTGCAGAGCCGCCCCGGGGGGAGCAGAGCTCCGACCACCCCAAACCAGGAGAGCTCCAGCTCTGCTCTGGCTCTGGGAGCAGCGGGGAACGGGGCTGGGCCAGGCCCAGGGAAGTGAGGCTGGCTTCCATTCCCCTTTTCCCAATTCCTTCCATTCCCCTTTTCCCAATTCCTTCCATTCTCCTTTTCCCAATTCCTTCAATCCCCCTTTACCCATTTCCTTCCATTCCCCTTTTCCCAATTTCTTCCATTCCCCTTTCCCCATTTCCTTCCATTCCCTTTTCCCATTTCCTTCCATTCCCCTTCCCCCTTTTTCTTCCATTCCCCTTTACCCAACTCCTTCCATTCCCCTTTTCCCATTTCCTTCCATTCCCCTTTACCCAATTCCTTCCATTCCCCTTTTCCTTCCATTTCCCCATTTCCTTCCATTCCCCTTTGCCCATTGCCTTCCATTCCCCTTTTCCCCCATTCCCCTTTTCCCATTTCCTTCCATTCCCTTTTCCCCATTTCCTTCCATTCCCCATTTCCTTCAATCCCCCTTTTTCTTCTATTCCCCTTTCCCCATTTCCTTCCTTTCCTCTTTTCCTTCCATTCCCTATCATTCCCTTTCCCCTTCTCCTTCCATTCCCTTCCCCCATTCCCTTTCCCCTTCTCCTTCCATTCCCTTTCCCCATTCCCTTCCCCCATTCCCTTCCCCCATTCCCTTCCATTCCCTTTCCCCATTCCATTTCCCCCATTCCCTTTCCCCATTCCCTTTCCCCATTCCCTTCCATTCCCTTCCCCCATTCCCTTTCCCCCCATTCCCTTTCCCCATTCCCTTTCCCCATTCCCTTTCCCATTCCCTTCCATTCCCTTCCCCCATTCCCTTCCATTCCCTTTCCCCCATCCCGGCAGAGGATCCGATTTAATTTCATCCCCATTAAATTAAATTCTCTCAATCCCCATTCAGGTGAGCGCCTCACGCTCCGCTCGAGTTTCTCCCAAACCAAACCCGGGACTTCCCCGCGGGCGCTGAACCAGCCCAGAGCCGCTCCGCGCAGCCGAGCCCCTTCCCCGTCTGCCCTCCCGGCCCCATAAATCACAGATAAATCCCCAAAGATCCCCCGGGAGTGCTTTTTATCTGGTATTGGTGTTCTCGCCGCCCGTCCCGCAGGTGGGGAGCAAATCCAAACAAACATCATCAAACGAGCCCATCGCGTACTGAGTGCAGAGCGCGGGGAGGGCTCGGCGGGGTTTGCGTGTCCGATGTTCCCCTGCCAGCCCTGAGCGATGGCCCCGGGCCCGCGGCCACCTCTGGCCAGCGCTGCCCCGCCGGCCGGGGGCCAGACCCGGGATATTCACAGGGGCTCTGCCCGGTTCCTGTCCCGGGTCCCAATCCCGGGATATCCACAGGGGCTCTGCCCGGGTCCTGTCCCACATCCCAGACCCGGGATATTCACAGGGGGCTCTGCCCGGGTCCTGTCCCACATCCCAGACCCGGGATATTCACAGGAGCTCTGCCCGGGTCCTGTCCCACATCCCAATCCCGGGATATTCACAGGGGCTCTGCCCGGTTCCTGTCCCACATCCCAATCCCGGGATATTCACAGGGGCTCTGCCTGCCCGGTTCCTGTCCCACATCCCAATCCCGGGATATTCACAGGGGCTCTGCCCGGTTCCTGTCCCACATCCCAATCCCGGGATATTCACAGGGGCTCTGCCCGGTTCCTGTCCCACATCCCAATCCCGGGATATTCACAGGGGGCTCTGCCCGGTTCCTGTCCCGGGTCCCAGTCCCGGGATATTCACAGGGGCTCTGCCCGGTTCCTGTCCCACATCCCAATCCCGGGATATTCACAGGGGCTCTGCCCGGTTCCTGTCCCACATCCCAATCCCGGGATATTCACAGGGGCTCTGCCCGGTTCGTGTCCCGGGTCCCAATCCCGGGATATTCACAGGGGCTCTGCCTCCCCCATTTCCCCCCCGATATTCCCGATATTCCCAGCAGGAACAGGGCTCTGCCTCCCCCATTTCCCCCCCGATATTCCCGATATTCCCAGCAGGAACAGGGCTCTGCCTCCCCCATTTCCCCCCCCGATATTCCCGATATTCCCAGCAGGAACAGGGCTCTGCCTCTCCCGTTTTCCCCCAGCTCCGTTTCCATGGTAACGCCCAATCCCGCCTCCGTTTCCCGGGAAATTGGATTTCCAAGGATGCCGGCAGGGCTGAGCCCGGCTGCGGGACCTGGGAGGCTCCAGGTGGGAATTTCCTCCAGCGGGGAGCAGGTTTGGAATCCAGAATTCCCAAATTCGGGAGTCTGCAGGACGAGGGCGGTGCCAGGCTCCCCCCTCTCCTTCCCAGCTGATCCCAAATCCAAATTTGTGACCGTTCCAAAATCCAAAAGTTGGAGTGGTGAGGAAAAAACAGAAGGGAGAGCAAAAAGAAGGAAAAAAAAAAAAAAAAAAGCTGTTTTCCCTGGAAATTGGGAAAATCCCTTTTCCCGAGACCCTACTTGTGATATTTTTATTTCTGTTATTTTTTTTTTTTCCTGGCCTTAATTCCCTAAATCCCAGCTCAGGAGATCCTACCTGGCCAGGAGAATGGAGGAGCAAATTTTGACCGGGAAAAATCCACGTTTCCCCCCAAAAAACGTTCAGAATTCCCTAAATCCTGGTTCAGGAAACCCCACCCAGCTGGGAGATGGAAAAGGAGGCACTGACAGGGAAAAATCCAAATTTTCTCCCAAAAAAGGTTCAGAATTCCCTAAATCCTGGTTCAGGAAACCCCACCTGGCTGGGAGATGGAAAGGGAGACACTGGCAGGGAAAAATCCCAAATTTTCTCCCAAAAAATGCCCAGAATTCCCTAAATCCTGGTTCAGGAAACCCCACCCGGCTGGGAGATGGAAAGGGAGACACTGACAGGGAAAATCCCAAATTTCCCCCAAAAAAGGTTCAGAATTCCCTAAATCCTGGTTCAGGAAACCCCACCCAGCTGGGAGATGGAAAGGGAGGCACTGACAGGGAAAAATCCAAATTTTCTCCCAAAAAAGGCCCAGAATTCCCTAAATCCTGGTTCAGGAAACCCCACGCAGCTGGGAGATGGAAAGAGAGGCACTGACAGGAAAAATCCCAAATTTTCTCCCAAAAAATGCCCAGAATTCCCTAAATCCTGGTTCAGGAAACCCCACCCTGCTGGGAGACGGAAAGGGAGACACTGACACGGAAAAATCCCAAATTTTCTCCCAAAAAAGGCTCAGAATTCCCTAAATCCTGGTTCAAGAAACCCCACCCAGCTGGGAGATGGAAAGGGAGGCACTGACAGGAAAAATCCAAATTTCCCCCAAAAAATGCCCAGAATTCCCTAAATCCCAGCCCTACCTGGCCAGGAGATTTGAGGAGCAGCTTTGGACCGGGAACAAATCCCCATTTTGCCCCCAAAAAAGTCTCGAGGCCCCAAAAGGATGGAGGGGCCGCTCCTGTGATATTTTGATTTTCCATCTCCTGCTCGGGGCCCCCGAGCTGCGTTTCCTGTGCTTTGAGGCCTCAGCATCCGCTGCAAAATCTCCATTTTGGGGCCATTTCGGGGCTGTTTCGGTGCTAAAACCGAGCTGGGGCTGCAGCTGAGCTGAGCCTAGCAAGGCTGGAGGGGGAGGGGCAAAACCCGAGTTGAAAATCCGAGCCAGGAACGGTTCAGGTGGGGTGGGAGATGCTGGGTGTGACAGCTCCGAGGTTTGGGGTCCCATTTCTGGGGAATCCCCTGGTGCTCCCTCTGTCCTCAAAGGAAAACCCCAAAATGCCCAAATCCAGCTGGGAATTTCTTGGGAAATCCATGAAAACTCTCTCCTTGAAAAATGGGATTTGTGAGGGGCTGGCCCTGCCAATCCCAACCCAAAACGGCCCCAAAAGAACCCTGGGGCTGCTTTGGCGTTTCTCCTCTGGCTCCACGACCCCAAATCCCCACCCCAAAGAGTCGGGACCCTCCTGGCACCTCCTCCTTGTCTGCTTTGTGCCGAGAAACAACAAAAAAAAATTGGAATTTTTTCCTTTATTCCTCAGAAAAGGGGGACCCAAACCACCCAGGGGCAGCTCTGGATTCCCAGGAGTATTTCCAGGTGGAAATTTCCCAATTTCCAGGAATATTTCCCACATTTCCGTGTGGCAATCTCCACATTTCCTGGAGTTTTTCCATCTTTTCCCCATCCCAGGTGATTGTTTTCCCAACCCGACCTCTTTTCTCCTCAGAAAACGGGAAAAGGGGAGATTTCATCCCAGAACATCCCCGGTTTTCCCCCATGGGAATGTGTTTGGGGTGGAAAACCTGGAAAAATCCCAATTTTGGGGGCAGGAGCAGCCCTGGGAAGCTCCAGGTGAGCTCTGGGAGGAAATTCCAGCTGGGAATTCTGGGTGCAGCTCCTGGGCCGGAGCTCAGCTTTTCCCACCTGGAATTTTTGGGATCGCCCAGGACAGCTGGGGAGGATCCCAGGGATCTGCTGGGGTTTGAAAGGAGGAGGGACCCAAACCCCAAAGGTTCCTCCTCCTCCTCCTCCTCCTCCTCCTCCTCCTCGTTTTTGGGGTGTCCCCGCCCTGGCAGCTCCCTCCTCGTCACCCCGCAGCGATCGCGGCCCCGTGGGAAGGATCCCAAAGATCCCATGGATCCCATGGATCCCATGGATCCCATGGATGGCCCGATCCCACAGGAGATCCAGAGGCTCCTGGAAGGTAACGGATCCCTCCTCGCCCCCCTCCCGCCCCAAGAGGGGATCCAGCTGTGGGGTGGGTTTGGGGTGCTGGGGGGGTTTGGGGTCTTTGGGTGTTGTGGGGTCACCCCCGCCCTGACCCCGAGGAGAATTTGGGACCTCCCCGACCCCCAGGAGAATCTGGGGGCTGTGGGGGCCGCCCTGACCCCAACCCCCAACATTTGGGGGCTGTGGGGTCTCCTCCCTGACCCCGAGGAGAATCTGGGGGGTGGTGGGACCCCCCCCCTGTGCCCGACCCCAAAAATGTGGGGGCTGTGGGCCCCACACCCCGAGGGTGCTGAGGAAGCAGCCGGGACCCTTTCGGTGGTTTTGGGGTTTCAGCTCTCATTTCCTGCTGCAGCAGGGCTGAGATCATCCCTCCAAAACACCCCAAAACTTCATCCTTACCCTGAAACACCCCAAAACTTCATCCTCTCCACTCCAAAACACCCCAAAACTTCATCCCTTCCTAAAAAACACCCCAAAACTTCATCCCTTCCTAAAAAACACCCCAAAACTTCATCCTTACCCCAAAGCACCCCAAAACTTCATCCCTCGCTCCAAAACACCCCAAAACTTCATCTTTCCCTCCAAAACACCCCAAAACTTCATCCTTCCCTCCCAAACACCCCCTTTCCCTTTCCCCTTCCCACATTTCCTGAACCCTTTCCCTTCCCACATTTCCTAATTTCCCTTTCCCATTCTCACATTTCCTGATTTCCCTTTCCCCTTCCCACATTTCCTGTTTCCCTTCCCCATTCCCATTTTTCCTGAACCCTTTCCCCTTCCCACATTTCCTGAACCCTTTCCCCTTCCCACATTTCCTGAACCCTTTCCCCTTCCCACATTTCCTGATTTCCCTTTCCCACTCCCACATTCCCTGATGTTCCCTTTCCCCTTCCCACATTTCCTGTTTCCCTTCCCCATTCCCATTTTTCCTGAACCCTTTCCCATTCCCTGATTTTCCCTTTCCCCTCCCCACATTCCCTGATTTTCCCTTTCCCACTCCCACATTTCCTGATTACCCTTTCCCCTTCCCACATTTCCTGAACCCTTTCCCTTCCCTATATTTCCTGATTTTCCCTTTCCCATTCCCTGATATTCCCTTTCCCACCCCCACCTTTCCTGATGTTCCCTTTCCCACTCCCACCTTTCCCGTTTCCCTTCCCATTCCCACCTTTCCTGATCTCCCTTTCCCATTCCCACATTTCCTGAACCCTTTCCCACTCCCACATTCCCTGATTTCCCTTTCCCCTTCCCACATTTCCTGATGTTCCCTTTCCCACTCCCACCTTTCCCATTTCCCTTCCCATCCTCACATTTCCTGATTTCCCTTTCCCATTTCCTGATCTCCCTTTCCCTCCCCACATTCCCTGATTTCCCTTTCCCACTCCCACATTCCCTGATGTTCCCTTTCCCACTCCCACATTCCCTGATTTCCCTTTCCCCCTCCCTGATTTTCCCTTTCCCACTCCCACATTCCCTGATGTTCCCTTCCCCTTCCCACCTTCCCTGATTTCCCTTTCCCACTCCCACCTTTCCTGATGTTCCCTTTCCCTTCCCACCTTTCCCGTTTCCCTTCCCCATCCCCACATTCCCTGATGTTCCCTTTCCCTCCCCAACTTTCCTGATTTCCCTTTCCCTCCCCACATTCCCTGATGTTCCCTTTCCCCTCCCCACATTCCCTGATGTTCCCTTTCCCTCCCCACATTCCCTGATGTTCCCTTTCCCTTCCCACCTTTCCCGATGTTCCCTTTCCCACCCCCACATTCCCTGATTTCCCTTTCCCCTCCCCACATTCCCTGATGTTCCCTTTCCCTTCCCACCTTTCCCGATGTTCCCTTCCCCATTCCCACCTTTCCTGATTTCCCTTTCCCATTTCCTGATCTCCCTTTCCCTCCCCACATTCCCTGATTTCCCTTTCCCACTCCCACATTCCCTGATGTTCCCTTTCCCACTCCCACATTCCCTGATTTCCCTTTCCCCCTCCCTGATTTTCCCTTTCCCCTCCCCACATTCCCTGATTTTCCCTTTCCCCTTCCCACCTTCCCTGATTTCCCTTTCCCACTCCCACATTCCCTGATGTTCCCTTTCCCTCCCCACATTCCCTGATGTTCCCTTTCCCTCCCCACATTCCCTGATGTTCCCTTTCCCTCCCCACCTTTCCCGATGTTCCCTTTCCCACTCCCACATTCCCTGATGTTCCCTTTCCCTCCCCACATTCCCTGATGTCCCCTTCCCCTCCCCACCTTTCCCGGTTCCCCTCCCCATCCCGGCTTGCAGAGGCCGAGGCTTACCTGGGCCAGGCTTTGCGGGAGGAGCCGCTCAGCGCGCGGGCGCGGCAGCAGCGCGAGGCCATCCTGGGCTCCTTCCAGCGCCTCCGAGCCAGGTGGGTTCCTCTCCCCGGAATTCCAGAACATTCCAGAACATTCCTCCTGCTGCAGGGATCCCCCCTCGCTCTGGGATCCGGGGGGATCTGGTGTTCCGGGCTCGGGATAGGGGGAGGGTTCTGGGGGTGTCCTTGGTTTGGTTGGAGTTCCTCTGGTTCAGGATGGGCATTTTCCCTCTTTTTTAAGGAAGGAATTCTGGGATATCCCTGATTAATTCCCAAATTTCAGGAATTTCCCCTCATTTTTTTTTTAAAGGAAGGAATTCTGAGATATTCCTGATTAATTCCCTAATTTCAGGATGGGGATTTTCCCCTCTTTTTAAAGGAAGGAATTCTGGGATATTCCTGATTCATTCCCGAATTTCAGGAATTTCCCCCCATTTTTTATAAGGAAGGAGTTCTGGGATATTCCTGATTCATTCCCAAATTTCAGGAATCTTCCCCCATTTTTTTAAGGAAGGAATTCTGGGATATCCCTGATTCATTCCCTAATTTCAGGAATTTCCCCCCATTTTTTTAAGGAAGGAATTCTGGGATATTCCTGATTCATTCCCTAATTTCAGGAATTTCCCCCCATTTTTTTAAAGGCAGGAGTTCTGGGATATTCCTGATTCATTCCCTAATTTCAGGAATTTCCCCCCATTTTTTATAAGGAAGGAATTCTGGGATATTCCTGATTCATTCCCGAATTTCAGGAATTTCCCCCCATTTTTTATAAGGAAGGAATTCTGGGATATTCCTGATTCATTCCCGAATTTCAGGAATTTCCCCCCATTTTTTAAAGAAGGAATTCTGGGATATTCCTGATTCATTCCCGAATTTCAGGAGTTTCCCCCCATTTTTTATAAGGAAGGAATTCTGGGATATCCCTGATTCATTCCCGAATTTCAGGAATTTCTCCCCATTTTTTATAAGGAAGGAATTCTGGGATATTCCTGATTCATTCCCGAATTTCAGGAATTTCTCCCCATTTTTTATAAGGAAGGAATTCTGGGATATTCCTGATTCATTCCCAAATTTCAGGAATTTCCCCCCATTTTTTTAAGGAGGGAATTCTGGGATATTCCTGACTTATCCCGGGTGGGGATTTTCTCCCCTCTTTTTCTTTTAAGGCAGCAATTTCCCATATTAATCCAAATTAAATCCATCCCATTTTCACCTCCCTTTTATCCCTGAGCTCTCTCCCACCACTAATTCCGTTTGGAGCCTTCTGGGTTGTTCCTTTCCGGAATTTTCCAGCCTTTCCCAGCCTGGCTGATGGAATTATCCCAATTTTCCCATCCATTTCCTCCTGGATCCATCATTAACCCGAAACCTGAGAGCCTCAGCCGAGCAGAAAAATGAATTTCAATCCATTCCTTCCCTAATGAGGAATTCCCAATCCCATTTTCCCTGCTCCCATTTTTTTTCCTCCCCCTGTTGGATTTCTCGTCCAGCATCGATTTAAAAAAAAATAAATAAAAAATTTATTTTCCCAGACATTCCAATCCTGGCTCCAAAGGTTCCATTCCACCCCATCCCTTGGGAATATTTAATTCATTAATGAGGAAAAACTGGGAATTTGACTGGGAGCAAGCTGGATTTTATGGATCCTGCTCGGAGGGTTTGGATTTGGGGATTTTCCAGCTGCCCAAATCCCATTGAACCCAAAGTTTTGCATTTTTGGGGTGTTGCAGGCCCAAAAATCCGAAAATGGATTGGAAAAATGGAGAAAATAAGATTTGGGATGAAGTTTTTCTGCAGGAATTTAGGGAAACTATTGGGGAAAGGGTGAAATTCCATGGGGGAACTTTCTGGAAATCCAAGGGCTCCCAACATCCGGCATTGATGGGATTTACCCAAGATTTCTCTTGGCAGAAATGATCTCATGACTCTTCCACGTTCCCAAAAACCTCTCCTCCCCCATCCCTAATTCCATTCTATCCCAAATTTTCCTTCCCAGAGTAAAAAATTACCTAACCATGGAATTAAACCCAAATCCTCGAGCTGAAATCAGATTTTTTTTTTTTTTTTTTTGGCCTGCTTTTTTATCCTAAAAAATGAGAAAAAAGCAGGAAAACCCGAGCTCTTTTTGGCCTTTTCCATCTGCCTCCCCGGAGCTGCTCCGGGAGGGAAGGGAACTCAATTTTCCCAGTTTTTTTAGGCCATTTCCTGGGATTAAAAATGACAGAGGTCGGGAACAAAGCCCCGGCGCTTTCACCGAGCGGGAATTGCGAGTGACAGAAAATCGTTCAGGAAATGTTGGCTCTAAAACGTGGCTGGGAAAAGCTCCTGAGGCAAAAATTCCCGGAAAAAAAAAAAAAAAATTAAAAAAAAAAAAGGGATTTTTGCTGCTCTTCTTTGTCCAGGAGGCAAAAATATCCCGGATTTTGGGAATGCTGGATTTTTGGGAATGGGGGAAGGCAGGGACCTCTTAGAGCTGGTGATTTCCTGCCTGAATGTTGGAGATTTGGGATTTTCCATGGAAATGTTGGGATTTAAGGATAAAAAAAATATGGGAATAAAAAGCTGTAGCTGCTTTTCCAGCTGCCCTCGTGCGGGGCTGGATTTGGGGATTTTGGGATAAAGTGGAGCAGCCACGGGGTGGAGAAAAAATTCCTTGTGGAATTGGGGAACCAGCCCCAAAAGCATCCCAAAAAATTCCCAATTTTTCCTCCAAAAGGCTCTTCCCAACCAATATTCCAGGAAATTTTCCCCCTGCCACCGGAGCTCATCTTGGAGAGGGCACTTGGTGCTTTATTCCCAACCCCCAGTGGGATTCCCAAACTTCCTGATTTTTTTAATATTAAATCCTTTTTAATTTTGATTTTTGGGAATGGGCAGAGCCCTCCATGTGCTGGGAACGAGCTCAGGGAAAATCCTGGGATATTTTGGGCTTGGAAGCGGCTTTTAAAGGGTTTGAGGGGAAAAAGGATGGCAGGAATTTTTGTGTTTGGAGAAGGATCTGTTCCAAGGGATGGAAATCCATGGAATTAGGGTTGGGAAGGGCCTTAAATCCCACCTGGGGATTCTCCAAGGCTGGCCCATCCCAATCCCTCCTGGAATTCCTGTTTCCCCATTCCCTGGGTTCCCACATTCTCCCATCCATTCCCAGTTCCTCAGGCTGGGATAATCCTTGAGGAAATCTGGGATTTGATGGCTCTTCTTCCTTTGGTTTCTCAGGTACCACCTGGAATTCCCATCCCGAGGTGAGTCCAGCTGGGAAGGGTTGGGCTGGGGGACGTCCAGTGGGCCAAATTCCCAGGAAAACGAGTTTTTAGGGATGTGGGGGGCAGTTCTTGGGGTGGGGAAATTCCACAGCGGGAATCCCATCCCAGAGAGCAAATCCCACAACTTCTGGGGCTCTGGCATCCATGCCCAGGCCGGGAAGTTTTCAGAAACTCCAGGAATTCGGGAATGGTTGGGATCCATGGGGATCTCCTGGAGTTCCACCGAGGTGGGAGCGACTGGAATAAAATCCCTTCCTGGCATTCCAACTCCTCCAATCCTTTATTCCAGGAACAAATTCCCTTCCTGGCATTCCAACTCCTCCAAACCTTTTTTCCTTTGGGAAATCAACCCATTTCCAGCATTCCAACTCCACGAGTCCTTCCTTTCCTCCTGGAATAAATCCCTTCCCAGCATTCCAACTCCTCCAACCCTTTATTCCAGGAACAAAATCCCTTCCTGTCATTCCAGTCTGTCCCATCCTTTACTCCAGGAATTCAGCCCATTCCCAGCATTCCAGTCTATCCAATCCTCTACTCCAGGAATTCAGCCCATTTCCAGCATTCCAATCTATCCAATCCTCTACTCCAGGAATTCAGCCCATTCCCAGCATTCCAGTCTATCCCATCCTCTACTCCAGGAATTCAGCCCACTCCCAGCATTCCAGCTCCTCCGATCCCTCCTTTCCCAAGGAACAAATTCCAGCTCTCCCCTCCTGGCTCAGGGCTCCCTTCCAGCCCCTCCTGGAGAGGCCGGGAGCGCGGCAGCCTGGCAATTCCCGCCGGGAGCGGCCTGATCCCGTTCCAATCAGAGCCTCGGGGCTGGGATTGCTTCCCAGGCATTGTTTTCTCCCTGAATCCGGCATCTGGCACCTTTGGAAAAGTCCAACGGACAGCTGGGCGGAAAATGAACAAAAAAATGGGGGGGAGGGAAGATCCGAGCGCATCCAAGGCTCCAAATGAGGTTTTAAACCCAGAAAGTTTCTGGAATTTCAGGGGTGGAGGAGGAGGGAGCCTTTTGTTCCTTGGAATATTCTTTTGATGGAGCCGGAAGCTGAAGGAAAAGGAGGAAAATCGGGATGTGGGAGCGGGCAGGGGTTTGGAAAGGAGTGCCCAGCTGGCTCCGAATTCCTGCTGCATCCACTGGGAATTTTGGTGGGAACGAGTCCTTGGAGAGCTCAGGGAACGCCCAGCCGGGTATCCCGGGGAAACTGGGAACATGGGAAATTCCAGGGCCACATTTCCCACCTCTGAGGGTCTTCAAGGAGAGGTTATGGAGTCACCCGAGCTCCTGAGCGCCCAAAAATCAGGGAATCGGGGAATGGTTTAGGTTGGAAGGAGCTCTTGGAAAGCGATGACTTTCCCCTTTATTTTGTAAAAAATAAACCCAGTAGGAAGAGAGGGATAAACCCAGATTTCTTTGCACGGAGCTGATGACGACGCTTTTATTTTCTGTCCAAAATTCATCCCATATGGTTTTCCCTGAACTGCTGAACTGCAGAATTCCTTAAAATATTCAGAAGCAGTCAAAGCATTCAGGAGAGGGAGGATGGCTCCTCCATTTTTAAGAAATTTGGGAACATGGAGGCTCAAAAATGTGCGTTGGCAGGGGTTGGACCCAGAACTCCTGCTTGTCCCAGCTCCGTGCCTAAATCCCAGAAAATTCCAACCTCCTGGAGACAGGAATGGCCAATAGAAATTGGATGAATTGTCATTTAATAATTGGGAGCTTTGTTAATTAAAAGGGTTCATTAACAACGAGAAAATCGGAGTAGGTCCTTAGGCCTCAGTAGGCCTCAGTAGGCCTCAGTAGGCCTCACCTTGTAGTAGGCCTGGTTTAGGTGATATTTTTATCAATTTTTTGGTGTAACTTTTTTGGGATCATTTTGTGGGCTTGTTTAATCTCCCTTTTATCCATTTTCTGATTCTTTTTTCCCACTCTGTCTCAGAACAAAACTCCATCCTGCTGGATTGTGGCGGAGCCGCCGCCACGCCCATCCCTGTCCTCTCCCTGCAGGAAAATCATCCCAAAAAAACCCCAAACCCAGATCTTTGCAACACTTTTTTCCCTCTAAAACCCCAAATCTGTGGAGCCACAGCTGCCTGCGAGCCGGAACCTCGCGTTTCCCCGACCCTTTTCCCTCCGCCGCCTTTTTGCTCCGTGTAGTTATGACAAGGCCAAGTAGCAAATCATTAAACCAACAAAAAAAAAACCAAAATTCCCTTTTTTCGCTGCAAAGATTCCCTTTGAAGCCGAGCCGGAGTGTCCGGGAATTGATGGAGTGCTGGGTGATTTTAGGAAGTTTTATTTATAAAAAGCCCTTTTTGGCTGATGCTGGGAGGCTCCGGCTCTGCTGGGCTGGGCTCAGGCTCCCAAAGCCGGCTCAGATTTATGAAGTGTTTGGGAAAAGCAGGAAAAAACCTTCGGGATTGACGAGCTTTGGAAGGCGCTGCTCAAATCTCCGGCCCTGGAATTCCCCCGGGTATAAACAGCGAAACTCCGGCCCCGGAGATGTCAAAACAAAATTATTTTTAGAATTCTATGGATTAGATACATTCTATGTTCTATAGAATACGTGTAATATAAATATTTAAATTATATAAAAAGATCTATTATATCTGCTTTTATATATGATACAATATAATTTACATCTTATTTTGCATAATATATAAATTATAAATATAGCTATATAATATAAATATTATATATAATATATAAGCTATATATTGTATTTATTCATATATATACAATAGATATATTCTATATATGTTCTTTATATATAGACTTATTAATTCAGTGTAGAACTATTTATTAATTATTACCCCCTCTCTAAAGAATTATTAATTAATTATTGGCCTGGAATTCTGCCGAATTACTAATTAATTATTTCCCAGCTGCACTTGGAGTTTTATAGAATTATTTATTCATTATTGCCCCGTTTTGCCTGCAATTCTGCCTGATTATTAATTAGTTTTTGCTTCACTTGGAGTTTTATAGAATTATTAATTAATTATTACCCGTTCTGTCAAATTATTTTGGTAGGAGGCCTTGTGAAGGCCCCAAGTTTGGGAGATGCAAGAACTAATTAAATAATTTTGGTTTTGTCTATTCCCAAGGAATTCCATGGTTTTATCCTTTCCTGGAGTTATTCCTGGCTGGTTTTGGATATTCCCAAGGAATTCCCAAGGAATTCGGGTATTCCCAAGGAATTTTTTCCTTTCCTGGGGTCATTCCTGGCAGGTTTTGGATATTCCCAAGGAATTTTTTCCTTTCCTGGGGTCATTCCTGGCTGGTTTTGGATATTCCCAAGGAATTTTTTCCTTTCCTGGGGTTATTCCTGGCTGGTTTTGGATATTCCTAAGGAATTTTTTCCTTTCCTGGGGTCATTCCTGGCTGCTTTTGGATATTCCCAAGGAATTTTTTCCTTTCCTGGGGTCATTCCTGGCTGCTTTTGGATATTCCCAAGGAATTTTTTCCTTTCCTGGGGTTATTCCTGGCTGGTTTTGGATATTCCCAAGGAATTTTTTCCTTTCCTGGGGTCATTCCTGGCTGGTTTTGGATATTCCTAAGGAATTTTTTCCTTTCCTGGGGTCATTCCTGGCTGGTTTTGGATATTCCTAGGGAATTTTTTCCTTTCCTGGGGTTATTCTTGGCTGCTTTTGGATATTCCCAAGGAATTCCATGGTTTTTCCCGTGCCTGGGGGAGGGGACGGCAGCGAAATTCCAGCGGCGCGTTCCCGGCTGCCGCTGCCTTGCAGCCCGACCTGCTGGGCGCCGGCACTCACTGCAAGCTCCAGCAGCTCCATCCCAAAAAAATCCCCAAAAAAGCCTCGATCCCAAAGATTTTTCCCTTTTCTGGGCGTTTTTAGGGCGCCGGGAATTTGATTGATTACACATGATTAACAAAAAACCCCAAAAAATGGGAATGAGGGGAAAAAATGAGGCTGGGAGAGGATTCTGTGTCTGACAGCTCTGGGAGGAATTTGGGGAATTTGGGGAATTTGGGGAATTTGGGGAATCGGCTCCTTATGGATATGGGGAAGAATTTCTGGGATTTCTGGGTGGGATCGCATCCCAAAAAAATCCTCAAACGGTGGTGGAGAGATTTGGGTTATGTGGGATTTTTTAATATGGGATTTTTTGGGATGATTGGGGTGGGGTAAGCCAGGGATAGAAGGATGGATGGAACAGCAAAATTGGGTTTGAAGGCAAAAAAATCGCATTTTAAGGTAAAAAATTGGGATTTTAACATAAAAAAAATGAGGATTTCACTTCCGCTCATCAAATCCCCCCCGGAGCTCTCCTGGCACTGATTTTTCCCGGGATTTAAGAGATGTTTAATGAAGCTCTGGGCACCTGATCGAGCCAAGGAAATTTAATTGCAGTTCCCATAAAAAGCTGCGGGAAATGAAGGGTTTTTCCTGTCATCCGTGGAAATTGTTTGTTTTTCCCTGGGATTCATTAATTCCCTGCTTTTATCCCTCCACGGGAAGCAGCAAATCAGGATTGCTTTATGGAAAAAGTGGATTAAAAGCACGAGAAATCCTCGGGACGCCAATCCAAATGGAAAAACGACAGGGCTGGGTTTGTAGGGAGCGAGGGCTGGGGGGTTTGGGGTGGCTCCTGAAGGAATATTCCAGAACATTCCGGAATATTCCCGGTGTGAGGGAGAAGGAAGCAGCTGCGTTCCCAGGGATTTGAGCAGCTCCTGGAACCACCCTAAAAATGGGAATTATTGATGGTGGATCATTCTACAGCCCAGCTTGATTTGGGAATTCCCAGTTTCCCATCCTGACCCCTCCCAGTTTATGGCAGTAACAGCCCTGGATATCCCACAGCCGGGAATTTTCCAGCTGGGAATTTTACTTCTGTTCCCGAGAAGCCTCTGGAAAAGTGGGAAAAGTTTTTGGTTTTTTTTTCTCGTTATCCCAAAAAAATCCCACACCTGCACCTGAAGGAATCCCTTCACTCCTGAAGGAATATTCCAGAACATTCCGGAACATTCCTGGAGTGAAGGGAAACGCAGCAGCTCCATTCCAATGGGTTTGAGCAGCGCTGGAACCACCACAAAAATGGGAATTATTGATGGTGGATCATTCTATAGCCCAGCTTGATTTGGGGGATTTTGGGAATTCCCAGTTTCCCATCCTGACCCCTCCCAGTTTATGGCAGTAACAGCCCTGGATATCCCACAGCCGGGAATTTTCCAGCTGGGAATTTTACTTCTGTTCCCGAGAAGCCTCTGGAAAAGTGGGAAAAGTTTTTGGGTTTTTTTTCTCGTTATCCCAAAAAAATCCCACACCTGCACCTGAAGGAATCCCTTCACTCCTGAAGGAATATTCCAGAACATTCCAGAATATTCCTGGAGTGAAGGCAAACCCAGCAGCTCCGTTCCCACGGGTTTGAGCAGCTCTGGAACCACCCTAAAAATGGGAATTTTTACTGGAAATTTTTACGATCCCCCTTTGGTTTTTTTTTTATGATTCCAATTTTTTCCCTAAAACGGGGAATTCTTGGTGTTGGATCATTTTAGACCTTTGGGAAGGGCGGGAGGAGCAGCTGGAATTCCTTCCTGGGGCTGTTTGGAGAGCGCTGAGTGAGGAGCAGCTGCCCCCGCTCCCTTCTCAGCCCCGTCCTGAGCAAATATTGAATTAAAACCCTTTAAACATTGAATTAAAACCCTCCAAACACGGAATTAAAAACCTGTTCATGTCCAATTAAAGATCTTTTGTGGCCTCTGGGTTTTGGTGAGAAGGGATCTCAGCACCTGGCGCAGAGCGGCCTCTCCAGAGGATCCCAGAGCGGAGGGAAAATTCCCTGGAAAATTCAACACCAGCTTCATTTCAGGAGAGGAAAGATCCTTTCCACACCCCGGGCTGGGGGATTGGTTTGTAGGAAACCCAGGTTTTATCCTTTTCCCTGAAAATTTATATAGAAAATTCATGTTTTTACCCTTTTCCCTGTAAATTTATATAGGAAATTCAGGTTTTTTTAACTTTTCCCTGTAAATTTATATAGGAAATCCAGGTTTTATCCTTTTCCCTGTAAATTTATATAGGAAATTCAGGTTTTTTTAACTTTTCCCTGTACATTTATATAGGAAATCCAGGTTTTTATCCTTTTCCCTGTACATTTATATAGGAAATTCAGGTTTTTATCCTTTTCCCTGTAAATTTTTATAGGAAATTCAGGGTTTTATCCTTTTCCCTGTGAACTTATAAAGGAAATCCAGGTTTTTATCCTTTTCCCTGTAAATTTTTATAGAAAATTCATGTTTTTATCCTTTTCCTTGTAAATGTTTGTAGGAAATCCAGGTTTTTACCCTTTTCCCTGCAAATTTATATAGGAAATTCAGGTTTTTATCCTTTTCCCTGTAAATTTTGATAGGAAATCCAGGTTTTACCCTTTCCCCCTCTCTCCTGAAGGATTCCCGAGCTCTTTTTCCCCCAAATCCCAGGAAATTCCCCATTTTGGTGCAAACCTTTCCCACCTGCATTTCAGGGAAGGTCCCACCTGAGGACAGGGACGAGGATTCGGATTTGCCTCTGGAATTTCAGCATTCCCGAGTTTTTCCAGCAGGAATTCCCCTCCTCCACCCTAAAACCCCTGAAATCCCACAAAAATCTCGTTGGGTTTTGGAGGGCACGGGGATGTTTGGGGTGAGGAATTCCGAAATTCCCCAAATTTCCCGAAATTCAGCCTCTCCTCTCGGCAGGAGGGGACGAGCACGACGGGCACGACGGCTCCCAGGAAAATCCCAGCTGGAATTTCGGCCCTTCCCGGCTCCCTCCGGGCCCGTTCCCCACAGAGCTCCCGGACGAGGGTGAGTCGCTGATTCCTTGGGAATTCCTGGAAAACCCCTTGGAATGCTGGAATGTCGCTGGAGTTTCTTGGAGTTCTTGGGGTTTTCTCTGCTGGAGAAGATCCGAGATAAACCCGGAATCCTTTGGGTTTCCCTCCATCCATCCCGGAATTGGGAGGGGATTTTGGGGTTTCGCCCGTTCCCACTAAACCCAAAAATCCTGGAGAATATTCCTGAAATTCCAGGTGCTCCTTGCTTACCCTGCTGCTGGTTTCTTTGGGATGGATTGGGCAGCTTGTCCCAAAAACCCGGGAATTTCACAGGATCAGGTTGGATTTGGGATGGTGTATCCCAAAACCCGGGAATTTCACAGGATCATGTTGGATTTGGGATGGTGTATCCCAAAACCCGGGAATTTCATGGGATCAGGTTGGATTTGGGATGGAGCCTCCCAAAAATCATCAGGAATTTCACTGGATCAGGTTGGATTTGGGATCGTGTATCTGAAAAATCATCGGGAATTTCATGGGATCAGGTTGGATTTGGGATGGAGTCTCCCAAAAACCCGGGAATTTCACGGGATCAGGTTGGATTTGGGATGGAGTCTCCCAAAAACCCGGGAATTCCATGGGATCAGGTTGGATTTGGGATGGTGTATCCCAAAACCCGGGAATTTCACGGGATCAGGTTGGATTTGGGATGGTGTATCCCAAAAACCATCGGGAATTTCATGGGATCAGGTTGGATTTGGGATGGAGCCTCCCAAAACCATCGGGAATTTCACAGGATCAGGTTGGATTTGGGATGGTGTATCCCAAAACCATCGGGAATTTCACGGGATCAGGTTGGATTTGGGATGGAGTCTCCCAAAAACCATCGGGAATTCCACGGGATCAGGTTGGATTTGGGATGGTGTATCTCAAAAACCCGGGAATTTCACGGGATCAGGTTGGATTTGGGATGGAGTCTCCCAAAACCCGGGAATTTTGGAGGAGAATTTTGGATTGGGGAAAATCCCCTGGGATGGGATTGTCCTGGCTGGGATTCCTCTGGGGAATCGATCCCTTGGGATATTGATTGATCCCTTTGGTTATTGATTGATCCCTTTGGGTATTGATTGATCCCTTGGGATATTGATAGATAGGTTTATTTGGGGTCATTTGATGTTTTTAGGGTTTATTTGGTGTCATTTGGTGATTTTAGGGTTTATTTGAGGTCATATCGTGGTTTTAGGGTTTATTTGGGGTCATTTGCTGGTTTTGGGGTTTATTTGGGGTCATTTGATGTTTTCAGGGTTTATTTGGGGTCATTTGGTGTTTTCAGGGTTTATTTGGGGTCATTTGCTGGTTTTAGGGTTTATTTGGGGTTATTTGATCTTTTTAGGGTTTATTTGGGGTCATTTGATGGGTTTAGGGTTTATTTGGGGTCATTTGATGTTTTCAGGGTTTATTTGGGGTCATTTGGTGGTTTTAGGATTTATTTGGTGTCATTTGGTGATTTTAGGGTTTATTTGGGGTCATATCGTGGTTTTAGGGTTTATTTGGGGTCATTTGCTGGTTTTGGGGTTTATTTGGGGTCATTTGATGTTTTCAGGGTTTATTTGGGGTCATTTGGTGTTTTCAGGGTTTATTTGGGGTCATTTGCTGGTTTTAGGGTTTATTTGGGGTTATTTGATCTTTTTAGGGTTTATTTGGGGTCATTTGATGGGTTTAGGGTTTATTTGGGGTCATTTGATGTTTTCAGGGTTTATTTGGGGTCATTTGGTGGTTTTAGGATTTATTTGGTGTCATTTGGTGATTTTAGGGTTTATTTGGGGTCATTTTGTGGTTTTAGGGTTTATTTGGGGTCATTTGATGGTTTTAGGGTTTATTTGGGGTCATTTGATGATTTTTAGGGTTTATTTGGGGTCATTTGGGGTATTTAGGGTTTATTTGGGGTCCCGCGGTCTCTCGGGGCGCGGCGGCGGCTCCGGAATTCTGCAGCGCCCCCGTGTGGGGGCGGCCGGGAACGCGCGGGGCCGGGAGCGCGCACGGGGACCGGAACGGGAACGTGCATTGGGATCGGGCTTTGGGGACGGGATCGGGCTTTGGGATCGGGCTTTGGGATCGGGCTTTGGGATCGGGCTTTGGGGACGGGATCGGGCTTTGGGATCACGCGCAGGCGCCGCTTCTTCCTCTCCTTGCAGCCCCAAACCCCATCCCAGAACCCAACCCCAGCCCCCAAATCCTGCCCCAAACCCCAAATCCTCCCACAAACACATCCCAAAGAAACCGATCCCACAAACACATCCCAGACACACCGAGCCCACCCCACAGACAAGTCCCACCCATCGGGACGGATTTGGGGTCGGGAGTGATGATTTGGGGTCGGGATTGATGATTTGGGGTCGGGTTTGCTGATTTGGGGTTGGGACTGATGATTTGGGGTCAGGATTGGTGATTTGGGGTCGGGATTGGTGATTTGGGGTTGGGACTGATGATTTGGGGTCGGGTTTGCTGATTTGGGGTGGGACTGATGATTTGGGGTCGGGTTTGCTGATTTGGGGTCGGGACTGATGATTTGGGGTCGGGAGTGATGATTTGGGGTCGGGACTGATGATTTGGGGTCGGGTTTGCTGATTTGGGGTTGGGATTGCTGATTTGGGGTCGGGATTGGTGATTTGGGGTCGGGAGTGATGATTTGGGGTCGGGACTGATGATTTGGGGTCAGGATTGCTGATTTGGGGTCGGGATTGGTGATTTGGGGTCGGGAGTGATGATTTGGGGTCGGGACTGATGATTTGGGGTCGGGATTGCTGATTTGGGGTCAGGACTGATGATTTGGGGTCGGGATTGCTGATTTGGGGTTGGGAGTGATTTGGGAATTTCTTTGGGGTCAGGTTTTTCCCCTCACCTTCCCAGCCAGGAGCCCGCTGGCTTTGGGCAGATTTTTTGGGATTTCCCTCCTTCCCCTGGATAATCCCACGAACCTTCGGGAGCCCCAGGAGGCGCAGCAGGGAAGGACTGAGCTGGATTTCGGGAATTTTATCCCTCGGATCCCGTTCCTCCCCTGGATGCTGCTGTGGGGTCAGGATGAAACCCCAGAATGGTTTGGGATGGAAAAAACCCCAAAAATCCCCCAATTCCAGCCCCGTGCCGTGGCCAGGGACGTCTCCCACCCGAGCCGAGCATCCCAAATCCCCCAAACACCTCCTGATTAATTAATGACTCATTAATTCACGCCTTCATTAATCAGCTGAGGATCAAAGCCATAAAAACCCCAAAACCCCCCAGGAATTTGGGGCAGAAACGCGAAGTTTATTTGAACCGGCACCCGATGGCTTTTGGGATTTTTCCAGCGCTGATTTTGGGGCCGGGAGGAGCGGATTTAGGGCAGGGGAAGCGCCGGGGCTCTCGGGAGGGCTGCGGAATTCCCGATAAACACCTGAGGGATGGGCTGCCACGGGGGAGGGCTGGGCCGGCCCCAAAAACCCTTCGGACCCTTCAAACCCGCCCAAATCCCCTTGGAAAGGGTTCAAAACTCCCGAAAAAACCTCCAAAACCAACTAAAATCCTTTAAAATGGTTCAAAACTCTCTAAAAACCCTTTAAACCTTCCAAACCTTAAAAAAATGTCCTTGGAAATGGTTCAGAACTCCCTGAAATCCTTCAAAACCTTAAAAAATCCTTTAAAATGGTTCAAAACTCCCTAAAATCCTTCAAAACCTTCTAAAACCCTTTAAAACTCCCTAAAATCCTTCAAAAACTTTTAAAATCCTTTAAAATTATTCAAAACTCTCTAAAACCCTTTAAAACCTTCCAAACCTTAAAAAAATATCCTTGGGAATGGTTCAGAACTCCCTGAAATCCTTCAAAACCTTCCAAAACCCACTAAAATCCTTTAAAATGGTTAAAAACCTCCCTAAAATCCTACAAAAACTTTTAAAATCCTTTAAAATAATTTAAAACTCTCTAAAAACCCTTTAAACCCTTCCAAACCTTAAAAAATGTCCTTGGAAATGGTTCAGAACTCCCCAAAATCCTTCAAAACCTTCTAAAACCCTTTAAAATCCTTTAAAATAATTCAAAACTCTCTAAAAACCCTTTAAACTCCTTCCAAACCCTTTAAAATAGTCCAAAACTCTCTCGAATCCTTTGAAAACCTTCAAAACCCTTAAAAACCTTTTAAAATCCTTCAAAACCCTCTAAAACCCTTCAAAACCCTTTAAAATCTTTTAAAGTCCTTCAAAACCTAGTAAAAACCTTCAAAACCTTTTAAAATCTTTTAAAATCCTTCAAAACCTCGTAAAAACCTTCGAAACCCTTCAAAATCTTGAAAAATCCTTCAAAACCCTTTAAAATCTTGAAAAATCCTCCAAAACCCTGTAAAACCCTTCAAAACCCTTCAAAACCCTTTAAAATCTTGAAAAATCCTTCAGAACCCTGTAAAACCCTTCAAAACCCTTTAAAATCTTTTTAAATCCTTCAAACCCCCTGAAAATCTTTCCACCCAAATCCCCTTTCCCCCGTCCCGTTAAAACCAACCCCATTTTCCCTCCACCCCACAGAAACAAATCCCGGTTTGATTTTCCCTCCCCTGGACACCAAATCCCATTTTTCCTTTCCCCCTTTTCCTTTCCCCCCTCTCCCCTGCCCTTCTCCCCCCCATATTTGCATTCCCACCTCATTTAGTCTCGGGATTAATGAGCTGTTTACCCGGCTTAGATAAAACCGGGCCTAAACCCCGGCCTAACCCCAACCCCCCATTTATCACCCTGGCCTTTGTCTGGGGCCGCTTCGGGGGAATTCCTCGGGAATTTTTGTCCCTCCCCAGGAAAATCCTGGGATTTTCCCTGGCCTGGGGTGGGCTCGTTAATTTTTAATTAATTTTTAATTAATTTTTAATTTATTTTTAATTTATTTTTAATTATTTTAAGCTGGGTTTTGTTCTTTTTTGAGTTTTTTTCCTCAAAGTTTCGCCCCTCCCTGAGTTTCTGCTGCAGGGAAATCGAGGATTTGGTGACATTTGGGAATTTCTTGATGGCAACTCCTGAAAAATTCCATTTGGTTTGAGGGGAAGAATTCCCTCGTCCCAGCCAAGCTGGGAAAATCCTGGGGAAAAAAAAACGCAGGAAATGGAAGATTTAAATTTGCTTTTGGGATTAAAGTTGGGATAAAAGGATCAAACCCTGATCCCAGTCCCTGACCCCGACCCTGGCAACAGCCAAGGCCGGGAAAAAAATCCCGGGATGGGATCAGGGCCGGGTCAAGTTTAGGATCCGGCTTTTCCTTCCCATCCCCCTTCCCTGCTTTTCCCTCCCCTCTTCCCTCAGAAAGCACAAAAATCCCATTTTCCAGGGAATTTGGGGCTTCTTTTTTAAAAGTGATTTTTTATATAATAGCTCAGATTTCCTGCTTTTTCCCTCCCATCCTCCTTTCTTCCATGGAATTTTGGCTCCTGTTTATTCTTTAATATTTATTTAATAATATCCCAGATTTCCTGCTTTTCCCTCCATCCTCCTTTCTTCCATGGAATTTTGGCTCCCGTTTATTCTTTAATATTTATTAAATACCATCCCAGATTTTCTGCTTTTCCCTCCCATTCTCCTTTAAACACAGCCACAAAAATCCCATTTTCCAGGGAATTTGGGGCATCTTTTTCTTTTAATATATTTTACATGATACCCCAGATTTTCTGCTTTTCCCTTCAATCATCTCTTCTTCCAAGGAATTTTGGATCCCCTTTTTAAATTTGATTTATTTAATATAATATCCCAAATTTTCTGCTTTTTCCCTCCACCTTCCCTTAAAAAGCAGCCACAAAAATCCCCTTTTCCAGGGAATTTCGGGCACTGTTTCTTTTTGCATGTTTTAAAATATTATCCCAGATTTTTTGCTTTTCCTTTCCATCTTCCCTGCTTCCAGGGAAATTTGAATCCCCTTTTTAAAAAAATATCCTCTAAATAATATACCAGATTTTCTGCTTTTCCCCTCCACCATCCTTTAAAAAACAGCCACAAAAATCCCCTTTTTCACAGAATTTTGGTTGGTTTTTTTAATTTTATATTTGATATATAATATCCCAGATTTCCTGCTTTTCCCCTCCACCATCCTTTTAAAAACAGCCACAAAAATCCCCTTTTTCACAGAATTTTGGTTGGTTTTTTTTATTTTATATTTGATAAATAATATCCCAGATTTCCTGCTTTTCCCCTCCATCATCCTTTAAAAAACAGCCACAAAAATCCCCTTTTTCACGGAATTTTGGGGGTTTTTTTTAAATTTTATATTTTATATATAATATCCCAGATTTTCTGCTTTTCCCCTCCATCATCCTTTAAAAAACAGCCACAAAAATCCCCTTTTTCACAGAATTTTGGTTGGTTTTTTTAATTTTATATTTGATATATAATATCCCAGATTTCCTGTTTTTCCCCTCCATCATCCTTTAAAAAACAGCCACAAAAATCCCCTTTTTCACAGAATTTTGGTTGCTTTTTTTTTATTTTATATTTGATATATAATATCCCAGATTTCCTGCTTTTCCCCTCCATCATCCTTTAAAAAACAGCCACAAAAATCCCCTTTTTCACGGAATTTTGGGCTTTTTTTTTTAATTTTATATTTTATATATAATATCCCAGATTTCCTGCTTTTCCCCTCCACCGTCCTTAAAAAACAGCCACAAAAATCCCCTTTTCCAGGGAATTCTGGGCATTTAAAAAATATTACACATAAAATCCCAAATTTCTTGCTTTTCCCTCCCACCATGCCACAAAAAAGAGGAATTTTTTGCCCCCGGGGCCCGGCTTTGCCCGGTTGCCTCATCCCACCCCCCGCGCTGCAATTCCCGTCCTCCCCTCGGAATATTCCGGACTTTCTTCAAGGGCTCCAGGAGCCACCTCGTGGCCACCTCGTGGCACCTTCTGCCGAGGTGGGAGCTCCAGGAGAGCTCGGGGAGGGCGCAAACTCCAGGCTGGGCTGGGAACGGGATCCATCCCTCAGCAGAATCCCGGGAAAACCTCGGCGACATCGGCAATTCTCATTATCCTCCCTAATTCCCACCCAGGGAACACCAGCAGCAATTCCAGAGGGAGGGCCGGGAATTAAAAGCCGGGATTTGAGAGCCGGCCTGGAGGAGCAGAAGGGATTTCGGGTGGGATTCATCAGATTATTAATAAATTTCCAGGCAGCCCCGCCCCCGCTCCCGGGACATCTGTTTGCGTCCTTTGGGCCCCGATCCCGGCGGGCTCAATGGGATTTCTGCGGATTTGCCACGCTCGGCTGGCTGGGAATGGAAATAAATCGGGCCGCGGCCGCGCCGGGGCCGTATTGGTTTTTCCTGGGATGCCTGAACTTTTCACCCCGGGGGTCGGAGCGGTCGCGCGCTGACCCCGCTGCCCCCGGCTGGTGCGGCCGCGGCTCCGAGGGGTCACCTCGCAGCCATGGCAACGGCGGCCCGGGGAGCATCCCTGGATCGGCCCTGGATCATCCGGGGATCATCCACTGGTTATCCGTGGATCGGCTGTGGATCAGCTGAGGGTCAGCCGTGGATCGGCCTCAGATCATCCACTGATCATCCATTGATCAGCTTTGGATCATCCCTGGATCATCTGTAGATGAGCCGTGGATAATCCATGGATCAGCCAAGGATAATCCATGGATCATCCGTGGATCAGCCGTGGATCATCCATGGATCAGCTGTGGATCATCCGTGGATCATTCATTGATCATTCATGGATCATCCATGGATCATGCGTGGATCACCCGTGGATCATCCGTGGATGAGCCATGGATCATCCATGGATCAGCCAAGGATAATCCATGGATCAGCCAAGGATAATCCATGGATCAGCTGTGGATCATCCGTGGATCATCCATGGATCATGCGTGGATCACCCGTGGATCATCCGTGGATCATGCGTGGATCATCCGTGGATGAGCCATGGATCATCCAAGGATCAGCCGAGGATAATCCATGGATCAGCTGTGGATCATCCCTGGATCATCCGTGGGTCGGCTGAGGATGGGCCGAGGATGGGCCGGGCCACGGGGTTGGGGTGGAGGAGTCGGGGTTCTTCCGGCTGGGAAGGGTTTGGGGTCCCCTTTTCCCCTTCCCCTTTTCCCCTTTTCCCCTTTCCCCCTTTCCCCCTTTACCCCTTTTCCCCTTTCCTTTCCTCCTTTCCCTCTTTCCCTTTTCCCCTTTCCCTTTCCCCCTTTCCCTTTTCCCCTTTCCACCTTTCCCTTTTCCCCTTTTCCCCTTTTCCCCTTTTCCCTTTTCCCCTTTCCCTTTTCCCCTTTCCCCTTTCCCTTTCCCCCTTTCCCTTTCCCCCTTTTCCCTTTTCCCCTTTCCCCCTTTCCCCCTTTTCCCTTTTCCCTTTTCCCCTTTTCCCCTTTTCCCCTTTTCCCCTTTTCCCCTTTCCCCCTTTCCCCCTTTCCCTTGTCCCCCTTTCCCCCTTTCCCCCTTTTCCCTTCGGGGTGACCCCAGCTCCCCCCGTATCCCAGAGCTGGCCTCGATCCCATTTTTGAACTTGAGCAATTCCCAGGGGAATTCCTGGGGTTATTTTGGGCGATTTCCCTCGGTCCCACCCCTGCTCCTTTGGTTTCCCGGGTTTTGGTGTCCAAAGGGCCTGGGTGGAAATTCCAGAGGCCCGGGAGCAGCCGTGGGAGCGCTCAGCCCGCTCCCGACAGTGGGAACGCGAATCCAGCCCAAGGGCTCTGATCCCATCCCAGTCTGGGGCTCAGACTGGGACCCCTGGGGCTGTGGAGATGGGAGGAGGAGGAGGAGGAGGAGGAGGAGGAGGAGGAGGAGGATGAGGATCAGGGTGAGAATGAGGAGGAGGAGGAGGAGGAAGAGGAGGCAGCTGAGGATCAGGATCAGGGAGAGGATCAGGATGAAGATGAGGATGAAGACCAGGATCAGGGTGAGGATGAGGAGGTTCAGAGTCAGGATCAGAATGAGGATCAGGGTGAAGATGAAGATCAGGATCCGGGTGAGGACCAGGATGAGGATGAGGATGAGGATGAGGATGAGGATGAGGAGGAAGAGATTGAGGGTCAGGATGAGGATGATGACGATGAAGATCAGGATCAGAGTGAGGAGGAGGAGGATGAAGAGAAGGCAGCTGAGGATGAGGATGAGGATGAGTATGAGGAGGAAGAGGTTGAGGGTCAGGATGAGGATGATGACGATGAAGATCAGGATCAGAGTGAGGAGGAGGAGGATGAAGAGAAGGCAGCTGAGGATGAGGATGAGGATGAGGATGAGGATGAGGATGAGGATGAGGATGAGGAGGAAGAGGTTGAGGGTCAGGATCAGGATGATGAGGATGAAGATCAGGATCAGAGTGAGGAGGAGGAGGATGAATAGAAGGCAGCTGAGGATGAGGATGAGGATGAGGATGAGGATGAGGATGAGGAGGAGGATGAGGATGAGGATGAGGAGGAGCCCAGAGCTGGCCTCCCTCTCCACCATTCCCCACCCTGCAGGGATCCGGATCCCTCCCCTCTCCCTGCTCCTTTCTCCCAACCCTTTCCCTATTTCCCACCCGCTCCTGCCTCACCCAAAGGTGCAAATCCCAAATTTCCCCCAGAGCCCTCCCGGCTCCCCCAGCCGAGAATCCCGAGGGTGAAGCGGCGCTGCCGGCCATGTTTGCCAGGCCTTGGGAAGGGGGAGAGGGAGCCGGGCCCAGCCGCGCTCCCGAGCTGTTTGCAGAGCCCTCGGAAAAGGGAAAACAATGCGATTAATTTTCTGCAGCGCAATCATGCAGAGATTTAATAAGCAGCCAAAGGTAGGATCCATCTGTAAGGAACGCGCCGCCTGCTCCATTACTCCTCTCCTGCCATTTTTTTTCCTTCCCAAACCTTAATTAATTGAGGGGAAAAAAAAAAAAAAAAAGAGAAAGGGAAAAAAAAAAAAGCAAAGAGGGAATTGTTTATTAAAGTGGGAACAGGCTCTCGGCTCTGTCTCTGCGCAGCTCTGGTTCAAAAGTTCACCCAATTCCCCCAAGGCTCGTCCGTGTGTGTGTTTGGAATCGGGGCCGAGCGTGCGCCTCTCCCTCGCTCCCAGATTTCCTCGCTTCCCTGCTCCCGCACGCCTTCCCAAAAAGGTGCCGCGCTCTGAGGAATAAAAATGAATTTGGGGATTGTTTTATTCCGTCTGGAATGTTCCGTGGGAGAGATTTGTCTTCTTTCCCTCCCTGCTCGTCCTTTGTCCCAGCTGGGTCGGGAAGGGAAAGGCGATTCCGGAGCGGGGCTGGAATGGGATAAACGGAAAGGGACGGGGGCGGATCCGCAGGTGGATCCGGGTGGGAAGAGCCGACCATGGAGGGGTTGGGAATGGGGGACACCCATGGATGGGGTGGGAATGTGGGACACCCATGGTCAGGGTGGGAATGTGGGACACCCATGGTCAGGGTGGGAATGTGGGGTACCCGTGGTCAGGGTGGGAATGGGGGACACCCGTGGATGGGGTGGGAATGTGGGGTACCCATGGATGGGGTGGGAATGTGGGGTATCCATGGATGGGGTGGGAATGTGGGACACCCATGGATGGGGTGGGAATGGGGGACACCCATGGATGGGGTGGGAATGTGGGGTACCCATGGATGGGGTGGGAATGTGGGGTATCCATGGATGGGGTGGGAATGTGGGGTACTCATGGTCATCCTGGCGCCAAGAGAGGATTTCTGGGGAAGGCAGAGGGTCGGGAATGTGGGATATCTGCGGGATATCAGCTCCAGAATTCCCTCTGGGAATTGCCCTCTCCTTGAATCCCTGGCTCACTCCGTCCTCCCTGGATGTTCTTGGAATTCTCTTGTCTCTGCCCAAAATAAACGAGAGTTTTTTGGGCTGCGGCCAGGGGGAAATCAGCGTTGATGTGCCCAAATTCCCTCTTCCCACTCCTGGGAAAGTTCCAGGCTGGGATCCGCTGGCTCAGCCCCTCCCAGCCTAGCCGTGTCCGTTTGTCCTGGCAGGGTCACACTGTCCTGGCAGGGTCACTCTGTCCTGGCAGGGTCACTCTGTCCTGGTCACTCTGTCCTGGTCACTCTGTCCTGGCTGCCCCCCACTCCTCCTTCCCTCAGTTCCGTGTTTTTCCTGCTTTTTCCCTCTGATCCCCTGGAGTCAGGCAGGATCACAGCCTGGCAAACCTGGAGCTGGAAGGATGGGCTTGGGGTGGGTCAGGGGAACATTCCAGAACCCTGGAATGGTTTGGGGTGGGAAGGACATTAAACCCCCTCCAGTCCCATCCGGGGACAATTCCCGTTATCCCAGGCTGCTCCAACCCAGCCTGGGACAATTCCAGGGGCGGGGCAGCCTCGGATCCCCTGGGAATTCCATCCCTGAGGGAAGTGGCACCAGGAGGAGCAGCTCCTCCGAGGACACGAATCCAGGTGCCTGTGGAGTGGGAGAAGGCGCTGGGGTTTTCCATGGAATCACCGATCCCGCTTTTCCCAGGACAGGGAGGATCCGTCCCTCTCCACCCACCACAGGAAACCTTGGAAAACTCAGGGCTGGGGGAGGAAAAACCTTGGAGAACAGGAAGGAGGGGAGGGAGAAAGCCAAAAAAAGACACAGGGACGTCCTGAGGGGGATCTGGATCCTCTGAATCCCCTCGGTGCCACCTCCGTGGGACCCTGTGGGGACAAGTCACCGTGGGCCACCAAGTGGATTTAATCAGGATTTTCCAGGTTTGATTTCCTGGATTTCTGTGGGATCAGGGGCTCCTTTAACTGGGAATCAAGGCAGGATTTGGGGTGGCAGCCAAGGCCTCGCCGCAGCTGGCGCTGCCTGGGATTATCCCAAATAAAAATTGCAGCTGGATTTTATCCTCCACCTGGATTTTGGAGCGGGGGAACGGGCGGTTTCATTCTCCCAATAAATTTAGGAAGAGTTTGTGGAATAACTGCCGCTGCTGGAGCAGAGTGGGGCCGTGCAGATGGCCGTGCTCAGCTTTATAACCATCCTCGCCAATTCCCGGAGTTTTCCAAAAATTCCTGCCCTGCCCACGGTGCCAGGCCTGGAGGAACCCGTGAGATTTCCGCTTCTTTAACCGTCTTTCCTCGCTTGGATTCAAGTTTCCTGCTCTTTCCCACAGCCAGGAGGACGAGGAATTTGCCGGGAGCGTGAACTGAAAGTTGAGAGTCTCCTGTGGCTGTGTCCCTCCAGTTGTTGGGATTCCTGGAATATTCGGAATACAACATCCCCCAAAAGCTAGCGGGAGCTGCCGGGGAGGTCATGCGTACAACCGCGGCAGCAACGCGGGGGTTGTCAGGAGAACCCCTCCCCAATTTCCCCTTGGAAACCTCCTCAAAATCCCTGAGGGTTTCAAGGAGAAGCTGAGGATCGGAGGGGGTGGGGAAGGGAAGAAGTTTGGGATTTGTGGCTGGAGGGAGGAGTGGGGATATCCCAAAAAAGCCGCCGGAGGGATTTAAGGGGGGTGCGGAGGTGGCACTTGGGGACGTGGGCGAGTGGGGACATGGCAGGGGTGGCACGGGCCCCAGAGCAGCTGTGGCTGCCCCTGGATCCCTGGAAGTGTCCCTGGCCAGGCTGGACACTGGGGCTTGGAGCACCTGGGACAGTGGGAGGTGTCCCTGGACGGGCTTTAAGGTCCCTTCCCACCCAAACCCTTCCATGACCCCGCGGCAGCGCTGCGTTGAAGCTCGGACTCGGTCTTGGAGGTGTTTTCCAACCTCAACAACTCTGGGATTCCATGAGGGAACATCTGGGAGGGACGTGCCCAGTTCCAGAGCCGAGCCCGTGGTGATTTTAGACCCAAACCCCTGTCCAGTCCCAGCCATGACCCTGCTGTGGTTCCAGAACCAAGCTCAAGGTCGTTTGAGACCCAACCCACTGTCCCAGTCAAAGCCGTGACACCAGTGCAGCTCCAGACCCAAACCATGGTGATTTCACACCTGACCCTGTCCCAGCCATGACCCCAGTGCAGTTCCAGACCCAAACCATGGTGATTTCACACCTGACCCTGTCCCAGCCGTGACCCCAGTGCGGCTCCAGACCCAAACCAGGGTGATTTCACACCTGTCCCTGACCCTGTCCCAGCTGTGACCCCAGTGCAGTTCCAGACCCAAACCACTGTGATTTCACACCTGACTCTGTCCCAGCTGTGACCTCTTTTGGTTCCAGACCCAAACCACGGTGATTTCACACCTGACCCTGTCCCAGTCCCAGCCATGACCCCAGTGCAGTTCCAGACCCAAACCAGGGTGATTTCACACCTGACCCTGTCCCAGCCGTGACCCCTTTTTGGTTCCAGACCCAAACCATGGTGATTTCACACCTGTCCCTGACCCTGTCCCAGCTGTGACCCCAGTGCAGTTCCAGACCCAAACAATGGTGATTTCACATCTGACCCTGTCCCAGTCCCAGCCATGACCCCAGTGCAGTTCCAGACCCAAACCAGGGTGATTTCACACCTGACCCTGTCCCAGTCCCCGCCGTGACCCCAGTGCAGCTCCAGACCCAAACCATGGTGATTTCACACCTGACCCTGACCCTGTCCCAGCTGTGACCCCAGTGCAGTTCCAGACCCAAACCACGGTGATTTCACACCTGTCCCTGTTCCAGTCCCAGCCATGACCCCGCTGTGATTCCAGACCCAAACCACGGTGATTTCACACCTGACCCTGTCCCAGCCATGACCCCTTTTTGGTTCCAGACCCAAACCACGGTGATTTCACACCTGACCCTGTCCCAGTCCCCGCCGTGACCCCAGTGCATCTCCAGACCCAAACCATGGTGATTTCACACCTGACCCTGTCCCAGTCCCAGCCATGACCCCAGTGCTGCTCCAGACCCAAACCACAGTGATTTCACACCTGACCCTGTCCCAGCTGTGACCCCAGTGCAGTTCCAGACCCAAACCACGGTGATTTCACACCTGACCCTGTCCCAGCCATGACCCCAGTGCAGTTCCAGACCCAAACCAGGGTGATTTCACACCTGACCCTGTCCCAGCCATGACCCCTTTTTGGTTCCAGACCCAAACCACGGTGATTTCACACCTGACCCTGTCCCAGCCATGACCCCAGTGCAGTTCCAGACCCAAACCAGGGTGATTTCACACCTGACCCTGTCCCAGCTGTGACCCCAGTGCAGTTCCAGACCCAAACCAGGGTGATTTCACACCTGACCCTGTCCCAGCCCCGCCGTGACCCCGCTGCGGTTGCAGCGCGTGGCCGGCGGCGCCGGCGCTGGGCCCGGGGGGCGCGGGGGGAGCAGCAGCAGCAGCAGCAGCAGCAGCAGCGGCAGCAGAAGAAGGATCTGCGGCCGGTGGCTGCAATCATCCCGCTGCTGTCTGCTCCCAGACTGATGGCAGAGCCCGCCGAGGCGGGGAGTTCAACCAGAGGTTATCTTTCCCAGGTACCATCTCGCCCAACGAGAATTTGATTTTTTTCTTTTTTTTTCCCCCCTCTCCAGGACTTTACTCCATTAGATTAATGAAATTTCAATGAGAGCCCGGCGCCCCCTGAAGCTTTGTTAACAAAACAAATGGGGGTTCGGGAGGTGTGACAGCTCGCGAGGAGAGTTACGAGAAGGTGAATACATCCTCGCAATCCACTCAGCCCCGCCGCACATTGATCTCTATTTAAAGCCCCAATCGGATTTTTGTTAATTATAAATGATTGATCTGCAGCTCTCTCCCCCTCCCAGCGCCGCCCGCCCTTCTCGTCTTCCATGTGGCTTTTTCCACCCCCTTCTCCTCTTTCCCCGAGCCCCCCAACGCACTCAGAACTTCTTTGCATGCTGCGTGTGGAGCGTTTTTGTTTTCGGAGACAGCCCTGGAAGGCAAATTGCAGCTGGGCCCGCGGCAGGGCCGGCGCTGTCAGCGCTTCCATCGCCGGCTCCGTGTTTTTCATGGCTTATCAGCTCCGCGGCCAAATGAACTCCGAGCCCGGCGCCTTTTACAGGTTTAGCACAAAAAAAGAAAAAAAAAAACCAACAAAAAGGAAAGAAATAAATGGAGAAGAAAGGGAGAGAAAGGCAAAGAAAGGGCTCGGAGACAAAGCGAGGCGCGGTGATTAAAGCAGGGAGATTGGGTTTGGTTTCCAGGAGGGTTGGGAAGCCGGGAAATTGAGGAGCCGTCCTTAAATCATCCTTCACATGTGGGGTTTTCCAGGGGTCATGGTGGTCGTGTTCCTGCCCGCTCTGGGGATGGGGTCTGGGGGAAGGTGAGGGTCCAGAGCCTCTGGTTCTTGCCCGGATCTTCCTTCGGCTCCGGTTTTATCCCAGCTGGGAACTGGGATCTGCCGGCGCTGGGAAACGGAGCCGTCCTCAAATCTGGGCTTTGAGCGGGGTCAGGGCGGCCGTGCTCACGCCGGGAAGGGGACACAGGGAAAAATGAGGATCCAGAGTCTCTGATTCCTGCCTGGAACCCATCCCAAACTTCCCTTGGCTCCGGTTTCATCCCCGTAAAGTCGCTCCAGGTTGGAGCCGGAATCTGTCGGAGCTGGGAAGTTGAGGAGCCGCTCTTAAACCGAGGTTTTAAACCTGGGATTTTATCAGGGTCAGGGTGGTCGTGCTCCTGCTCACTCTGGGAATGGGATCCAGGGAAAAGTGAGGATCCAGGGAAAAGTGAGAACCCAGAGCCTTTGGTTTCCTCCTGGGACTGATCCTGAACTCTTCCCTCGCTCCGGTTTTATCCCGGTCGCTCCAGGTCTGGGCAAATCCCAGAGAGCAGCTCCAGCTCCGATCCCTTTGGAATCAATTTATTGGTGCTTTCGGAGGCCTTGGGGGGCCTGGTTTGGCCAGGACTGCCCGGTCTGGTGGCCACCAGTGGCCCAAGAGTGGCCTGGTCCTTCCTGGTGCCTCCATGGAACTTCTGGAGCTCCGGCAGCTCCCGGTTCCACTTCCAAGGCAGGACAGAAATGGGACATTTCCGTCCCCAAATCTTTGATTGTTTGAATTTTTGTGGCTTTCTGGAGTTGCTTGGGTTGGGTTGGGGAGGGGAGGGAATGGTTGGTTCTCCTTGCTCGGGTGGTTCTCCCAAGATCTTTGGCTGATCCCAGTGAATCCCATCCCGCTTGGAATGTCCCGTGAGAAAACGGGAGAATTCCAGACAATGCAGAATTCCTTCCGTGCCCGAATTCCCGAGTCATCTTTGGGATCAGCTGGGTGAATTTTGGGGTTGTTTGGCTCTTCTCAACTGCTTTAAAACCACCCCCAAAATCCCCAAAACCAACCAAAAAAAAACCCCAATGAGGAAAAGAGGGCAGGTGATGCATTTTGGGCCTTTTTCCTTGAAAATCCACCCCAAATCCCATTGCTTTTCCTCAAACCTCCCCAAAATTTCTCAGTGCTCATCCTGTGGAGCTCTACCAACCCCGCTGGTTTTTAGTCCAATTTTTGGGGTTGAGCTCCATCCCTTTCCCGTCTGGGTCTGGATCCCACCCGTTCCCACGGCTGAAAATTCCAGGAAATTCAGGGAAAGCCACAAAAAGCACTGGATGTTTATTTCTGGAATTAGGAGCCCAATTCTGCCAAATTCAGCTAAAAGAAGGGAGCTCAGTTCCCTCTCTCCTTCCAAAGGGGCTTTTCCAAGGACTCCAAAAATCCGGGAAAAATCAGATATCCTACAAATAAAAAAGTTTTGGGATCGGCGCCGAGGAGGAGGAAAAATAGGAGATTTTTGGTAAATTGGTAAATGATGGAGTCTGTCGGGTTCGGGGGATAAAACCCAAAACCCGGAGCCGATTTTCCGAGATATTCCAATCCCTTTTCCCGTTGTCTTCGGGCACGGCCCTAACGGATGATTTTCATTAGTGGGGCCGGAATTTATGGGGTCCCAGCGGGTTCTCCCAAGGTTAAATAATTTAAAGGAATAAACCCCTTCTCCGATGTAATCGAGCTAATGAAGGATATCGGATATTTCCACGCCGGGGGAGAGAGAGGGATAAAAAAACCCTGGAAAAAAATGGGATTTGGGCAGCACAAATCTCGGCGTAAACACGGGGCTTGCAAAGGCGGAATTACGGCGGGGCCATAAATAAAAAATCAATTCTTAATGATGAGGGCGCCTTGTTCGGGAGCATTCCCGGGGTTAAACGGGAGCAGGGAAGGAAGGGGAAAAGCGGGACAGGCGGGGAGGGGCAGGGGGCGTCCGGCTGATTTACGGGGATGCGATTCCTCAGCGGAATCTCCACGGAATAATTGTTATTATATCTCTGCTGCCAGATGGCTCCCGGTGTAAACAGGCAGCCCCAACTCCGGCGTCGGCCCCGTCCCTCCCCTCAGCCACGGAAAAAATTCCCTTTCTCCTCATCAATTGATGGGGAAAAGAAAGAAATCGGATTTTTCCCGCTTATCTTCGCCTTCCCTCCGCTCTTCAACTCCAGCTCGCTCCCCGTTTGGTTCTTTTTAAATGGTTTTTAATTTATTTCTTAAAGCAAAATTATTTTTAATGGTAAAAACCCAAATAGAAATCCGGGCTGAGAAATAAAAATTAAAATTTTTTTTTAATGGTAAAAACCCAAATAGAAATCTGGGCTGAGAAATAAAAATCAGAATGATTTTTTTAATGGTAAAAATCCAAATAGAAATCTGGACTGAGAAATAAAAATCAGAATTATTTTTTTAATGATAAAACCCAAAAAGAAATCCGGGCTGAGAAATAGAAATCAGAATTACTTTTTTAATGATAAAACCCAAATAGAAATCTGGGCTAAGAAATAAAAATCAGAATGATTTTTTTTAATGGTAAAAACCCAAAAAAGAAATCTGGGCTGAGAAATAAAAGTCAAAATAATTTTTTGAATGATAAAACCAAAAAAGAAATCCAAGCTAATGATAAAAAGCCCAAAAAGAAATCTGGGCTGAGAAATTAAAATTAAAATGATTTTTTGAATGATAAAACCCAAAAGAAATCTGGGCTGAGATATAAAAATCAAAATTATTTTTTGAATGATAAAACCCAAATGAAATCCGGGCTGAGAAATAAAAATCAGAATGATTTTTTTAATGGTAAAAAACAAAAAAAGAAATCCAGGCTGGGAAACGCTTCTGAGGAAAAGTTTGGGAGCAGGAATTTTGGAGCAGGGAATAAAAAAGGGAATAAAAAAGGGAATAAAAGGGAATAAAAAAGGGAATAAAAGGGAATAAAAAAGGGAATAAAAGGGAATGAAAGGGAATAAAAAAGGGAATAAAAGGGAATAAAAGGGAATGAAAGGGAACGGAACAGGAGTCGGCGGCTGCTCGGGTTGGTTTTACACTTTCACGGTGACAGATGTTCCCAAAAAGTCCTTTCAGCCCCAGAGCTGCCGAGATTTCTCCCTTTTGTGGGAGTTGAAAAAGGTTGGAAGGGAAGGAGTGGGATTGTAAAAAATCCAGGGGAATTCAGGGAGGGCGGATTTAAATCAGCCTTTGGTGTGGTTGGACATTCCTGGGCTGTGAAACAGCCGGGGCTGTACAGAGGCAGTGGGAAGGACTCGGCTATTTTATTTTATTTTATTTTATTTTATTTTATTTTATTTTGCATTTTATTTCTACTTTTTATCATATTTTATTTCTACTTTTTATCATATTTTATTTTATTTTATTTTATTTTATTTCTACTTTATTTTATCTTATTTTACTTGATTCTCCTTTGACTTTATTTTACTTTATTTAACTTTATTTTATTTTATTTTACTTTATTTTATTTTATTTCTACTTTATTTTATCTTATTTTACTTGATTCTCTTTTGACTTTATTTTATCTTATTTAACTTTATTTTATTTTATTTTACTTTATTTTATTTTATTTCTACTTTATTTTATCTTATTTTACTTGATTCTCCTTTGACTTTATTTTACTTTATTTAACTTTATTTTATTTTATTTTATTTTATTTTATTTTATTTCATTTCATTTCATTTCATTTCATTTCATTTCTACTTTATTTTATCTTATTTTACTTGATTCTCTTTTGACTTTATTTTACTTTATTAACTTTATTTTATTTTATTTTACTTTATTTAACGTTATTTTCTTTTATTTTACTTTATTTTACTTTATTTTACTTTATTTTATTTTACTTTATTTTACTTTATTTCACCTTATTTTACTTTCTTTTACTTTCTTTTATTTCACCTCATTTTATTTCATTCTATTTTAATTTTATTTCAATCTTTTCCCCTTCCCAGGGCTCTTTCCATTCCCCAAAACATTTCCTTGCAGCTCGGAACCAATCCCGCCTTTTCCCCGGCCGGAACAATTCCCCTCCCCGTCTCCCACATTCCCCACTCCAGGAATAAAGGACCCCAAAATTCCAGTTCTGCTCCGAGGGAGGGAATTCCGGGCCAGCCAAAAACTTCTCCCGACTCCGGGGGCGCGCCGGGGGCCGGGAATGATGAGCACGGAACGTTCCGTTTCCGTGGAATCTTTGATTTTTTTATGGACTATTTTATTTTGGGGAAGATCTGATTTTCATGGAATGGGAATTTCGAAGTTTCCTGGCCCAAGAGATCCATGGAGGATCCCGATGTCCCGGCCCATTGAGAGCTCCTTGTTCCCATCACCTTCCCTGGGTTTGGGATATTCCCAAGGGTTCGGGGTTGGAGAGGGGCAGGCAGGGCTCAGCACGGAGGCGGAATTTTGGGGAAGGACCTGCACGGCTCTGACCCTGGATTCCAGGGATTCTGAGATTCTGGGATTCTGGAATTCAAGGGATTCTGGGATTCAGGGATCCAGGGATTTCAGAATTCCAGGGATTCTGGGGTTCTGGAATTCCAGGGATTCAGGGATTCTGGGATTCTGGAATTCCAGGGATTCAGGGATTCCAGAATTCCAGGGATTCAGGGATTCTGGGGTTCTGGAATTCCAGGGATTCAGGGATTCAGGGATTCCAGAATTCCAGGGATTCAGGGATTCTGGGATTCTGGAATTCCAGAGATTCAGGGATTCAGGGATTCTGGGATTCTGGAATTCCAGAGATTCAGGGATTCTGGGATTCAAGGATCCAGGGATTTCAGAATTCCAGGGATTCAGGGATTCTGGAATTCCAGGGATTCAGGGATTCAGGGATTCTGGAATTCCAGGGATCCAGAGATTCTGGAATTCCAGGGATTCAGGGATTCTGGGATTCTGGAATTACAGGGATTCTGGGGTTCTGGAATTCCAGGGATTCTGGGATTCAGGGATTCTGGAATTCCAGGGATTCAGGGATTCTGGGATTCCGGAATTCCAGGGATTCAGGGATTCTGGAATTCCAGGGATTCAGGGATTCTGGGATTCCAGGGATTCAGGGATTCCGGAATTCCAGGGATTTCAGAATTCCAGGGATTCTGGGATTCCAGGGATTCTGGGTGATGGAATTTCTGGTGAGGCCTCGGCCTCTTCCCCCTCCCCACACAACATCCAGGGATTTTGTTTTTCCCCTTTTCCTCCCTTTTCCCAACAAACCCCCCATTTCCAGGGACCTCCCTCCATCCCCTCCCGTGTCCCGCCTCCCTCCCGGCGACCTTGGAGCGGCGAATTCCGGATGGAGCCGCGGAATTCCGGCTCCTTCCCGAGGAGGCTCCCAAACAACCCGGGAGCAGCTCCTGGGAATTTTCCGAGCCTTCCAGGGGGGTCTGGTTGAAGATTAACTCCCCCTCCCACATTCCTCGGGCCTGGAATTGTGATGGATCCCTCCAGGTGCGCCGCGCCCGCCCAGGTGGAACCGGGAGCGCCGGGCCGTGGCGACATTCCTGGCCCTCTCCGGGGGTCATTCCGTGGCCTCCATCCCGATTTTCCCGGCTCCCTGCGCCGCTGGAATTTGTTTATCCCCGTGGGGATCTCGGGGGGGGAAATGTTGGCTTGGATTCCTGCCCGGAATTCCGGGATTTTGGCTTTTAGCCGGATCGTCAGGGGGTCTCGGCGCCGTCGGCGCTTTGATTTTTCCGTCTTTGATTTGGGAGAAATTCCACAATTTTGGCTTTCAGCCGGATTTTCAGCCGGTTCTGCACCCTCGTTGCTTTGATTTTTTGACCTCTTGGCCGGTTTGGGGTGAATTCCGTGGAATTAATTCTTGGGTTTCTGTGCGATTCCAAGAGAAAAGGGAAGGAATGAATCCCTTGGATGGGATCCTGTGGGAGCTCAAATATCCCAGCCCTGGGAAAGTTTTGGGTTGGGATCCATCCACGGAAATCCAATCCCACCTTGGAATTCCAAACATTTGGCATCTGGGGATGCTCCAGCTCCTGGGAAAACCTCTTTGGATTGGTTTTTTTCCCATAAAAATCATCTTTCCAGCAAAACTATCCAGGATTTTCCATTCAGAATTCATCCAGAGAAAGCTTTTCCCAAGGAATTGCTGGGATGACCCCAGGTTTCAACCTTTGATCCAGGCTCCTTGTAGGAATTTTGTGGGAGTTTTGATTTATGGATGAATTTCATTCCAAATCCCACAATTCTTAACTAAAATCAAAATTCCCAAGTACAAAAACATAAAACATATAAATTTTTTTTCCCCTTTTGCCAGAAAATTCCCTTGTCTTTTATTTTTTCCTTTTTTTCCCTTAAAAATAAAAAGGGAAAATGGATTTTTGTGGCGTGGATTGATGTCAGGGATAAAAGCCGGAGGGGGAAAGGGGCGGATGTTTCATTTCCCGCCGGGTCACAGAGCAGGGGCCGGGAATTCCTTCATGTGGAATATTCCCGGATCAATGGCCAAAGTCCCTTTTTTGGCACCTCTGATTGACTCTGGAATTGCTCTTCCCGACAAATCCCGGGATTTTATTGCCCATTTCCCCCCACCTTTGGCATTCCCGGGGCATTCCCACATTTTTCTCCTTCTCCTCGGGGATTCTGGGGGTTCTTCCAGAGAATTCCAGAGCTGGGCCAGCTCAAATCCCACCCCAGGAGAGGATTCCCAGCAGAGCCTGGGAGTGGGGTCCCGGGGGAATTTCGGGATGGGAGAAAGGAGATTTGAGGCTGGAAGGAATGGATTTAGATTGGGAATTGGGGAAAAATGGGAATTCAGGAAAAATCCCTTCCTGGCACGGCCCAGGAATGGGGTCCAAGGGAAATTTGGGATGGGAGAAGAGGGATTGGGATTGGGAAATGGGGAGAAATCCCTTCCCTTGGATCAAAGCCTGGGAATGGGGTCCAAGGGAAATTTGGGATGGGAGAAGAGGTTCCAGGCTGGAAAAGAAGGATTCCCATTGGGAATTTGGGAGGAATTCCTGCCTGCCAGGGCGGGGAGGGCCTGGGATGGATTTCCAGGGGGAATTCCGGGATTCCACATCCCTGGAAGTGCCCGAGGCCAGGTGGGAACAATCCGGGCTGACGGAGGGGGTGGGAATGGGATGAGCCTGGAGCTCCCTTCATCCCAAACCATTCCTGGGTTTTCGGAGGAGATTTTTCAGGAGAATCCCAGAAATTCCCAATCCTCTCCCCGGGAGGTCGGGATCGGAGCCTTTTCCATGGAAAACTCCGGCCCAGTTTGGCGCCTCCCTGGGTCTCAAACCCAGAGGGAATCCCCAAAAATCCCAAATTTCTATGGGGATATTTAGGGATATTTAAATGGGGATATTCAGGAATATTTAAATTGGGATATTTGGGAATACATGGGGACATTTAAATGGGGATATTTGGGAATATTGAGGGATAATTGGGGGTATTTAAATTTGGATATTTGGGGATATTTGGGGTTATTTAAATTGGGATGTTTGGGAATATTTAAATTGGGATACTTAGGAATATTTTAAAAGGGATATTTAAGGGTATTTTGTTAAGGATATTTAGGAATATTTAAAGGGGATATTTGGGGAAATTTAGGTGCATTTAAATTGGGATATTTAGTGCTATTTAGGAATATTTATATAGGAGTATTTGGGAATATTTAGGGACATTTAGGAATATTTGGGGATGTTTAAACACAGATATTTTTGGATTTTAAAGGATATTTATACAGGGATATTTGGGAATATTTGGGAATATTAAGGTGGGGATTTTTAACATTTATTTGGGAAAACCCCAGATCCCAGCAGTGGGAAACCGAAGCAGATCTGAGATTTCCCTCTTCCCTTTCAGCCTGAGCTCCGCATCCTCCTTTCCCCTTTCATTTCCAGGATTCTCCCGGAATTCTCCCAGGAATCCGGGGGCTGTGTGAAAGAGGAGCCGTCCCTTTTTCCCAGGATGAATTCCCGGCGCCCGGGGCAGGGTCAGGGATGCTTTAAGGATCCGTTTTCCAAGGGAAAAAAAATGGGAATGCTGTAAAAAAGGACGGATGGTGCCGGTGGCCGTCGGGCGAGGTCATGCCGCGGTCAAATCCAGGCCATTCCCGCCTGGAGTTCACGGCCTCGGCTTTTATTGGGAATTCTAGGAAGGATTGGGAAGGCTGCGGGATTTTCCTTGGCAACTGCACGGGGCTGCAGCTCCCAGCGCGGCTTCTGGGGGTTTTGGGAAGGGTTTTAAGGGAAAATCCGTCAAATCCGTGGAAATGGGAAGGAAACAACAAAAAGGGTTCGGTTTGGGATTTCCCAGCCCCCATCCCACAGGACTTTCCAGCCCCGATCCCACAGGAATGATTAATTCCCGTTAAAAATAATCAAGGAATAAATCCGGTGAAAAACTTGGGAAAATTCAGCTTTTCCTCTCCTTTTCCAGAGGAAGTTTGAAGGGAAAGGGTTTTTATGGGAAAGGGTTTTTATGGGAAAGGCGAGCACACGGAGAAATCCCATCCCGGATTTGGGAAAGGAGGCGGATTTGGGGTGGGAAAAATCCTGGATTTTGTTTTCTGGGAAGGGCTGGAGTGGGGTTTTCCTGGAATTCTTTTATCTTCGGGATTTGGGGTTCTAAAGGTGCAGGGGTCCTTGGGAATTCTTGGACCTTTGGGATTCTAAAGTTCCCAAGAATTCAGGAGTTCCTGAACCTTCAGGATCTGGGATTTTCAAGGTCCCAGGATTCTCGGGAATTCTTGAACCGTTGGGATTTGGGATTCTGAAAGTGCTGGGACTCTCAGGAATTCTTGAACCGTTGGGATTTGGGATTCTGATGTTCCCAAGATCCTCAGGAGTTCTTGAACCCTCGGGATTTGGGATTCTATCCCTAAAAATTCCGTGTATTTGTTGCATCCCTGCTTCAGGATCCGGAATTCCCTGCTCATTTTCCCTCTTCCCAATCCCTACATCCCTCCATCCCACTGCTATCCCTGCTTTTCCCAGGTCCATCCCACTCGGGAGTTTTCCCGGAATTCCCGAGCTCTGGCTTCTCCTCCCAACTCGTCCCTTTGGATCGGGATTGGGAACAGCCCATCCTTGGTCTGGGCTGAATCCTTGGGAATGGCCTTTCCCGGTTTTTCCCTGCCTCTGGAATGGGCAGGGAAAACCCAAATCCCGAGGATCCAAGCTCAGCAGGAGCAGGAGAGGCGCGGGGATGAATTCCCAATTCCCGGTTTTCCAGCTCAGCGAAGAGAAGGGTCAGGGAATTCTCCTCATGGAACGGAGCCGGGAATTCCAGGCAGGAGCAGGGAATGCCGTCCCTGGGAATTCCCGCTCCAGGGAATGAGGGTCCCAGGAGGGACCAGGGAGCCGTTCCCAAGGTTGTTCATTTCCTTGGAATATTGGAGCAGGATTGGCTTTCCCAGCGGGATTTGTGGGGTTTTCCAACAGGGCCTTTGGAAAACCAGAGGAATTCTTGGAATGGGAGGGAATTGGAGGCTCCACTTGGAATTTTCGAGGTTCAATCCCTGATCCATCATTTCCTGGAAACGCAATCAAACCCTGGCACATCCAATTCCCATTCCCGGATTTTCTCAGGGATTGGCTCCATCCCTGCCCCACTGAGGGATGTTTTGGGGTCGGTGGATCCATGGAAGGGGAGAATTCCCGGTGTTTTTTGGGGGTTCATTCCCGGCCCTTCTCCTCTTCCCGCTTCAGAGATTTCCAGCTGGGAATGTTCTCCGGGAAATGGCGCCACTGCCCCCTGCCTGCGGAGCCGGGAGGGACCGGGATGCGGGATTTGGGATAAGGGATGTGGGATTTGGGATAAGGGATGTGGGATTTGGGATTTGGGATACGGGATCAGGATACAGGATGTGGATTCGGGATGTGGGATTTGGGATCTGGGATCAGGATACAGGATTTGGGATTTGGGATGTGGGATTTGGGATACAGGACCAGGATATGGGATTTGGGATTTGGGACGTGGGATTTGGGATAGGGGATCAGGATACAGGATTTGGGACGTGGGATTTGGGATCTGGGGTTTTTGGCAGATCCAGATGGGAAGGGAATAAGGAAGTGTTCACATTCCAAGCATGGAATGAGCCGGGAATTTTCCAGCACTTGGAATTTCTTGGATCATCAAGGCTTCAAAAAAAAAAAAAAAAAAAGGAATTTCTGGGATAAAGTTTTTCTTCCCTGCTCCAAACCCTCTGGAAAAGGAGGATTTGGGATAATGCCAGGGATCAGCGGGTTATTGGGAGTTCAGGGAGCTTGGAACACGATCCCAATAATCCCAAGGAGCATTTGGAGTGGGATCTGATCCTGAGGAAAATCCAGGAGGGATGGGACGTGGGAAAAAAGTGGGAAAAGGGGATTTAACATCTGGAAAAATCCGAGGTTTCTGTATTTTAATTTAGGAATATTCGGGATGGGGCTGCAATCCCCGGGAGCGTCGGATCCCGGGAATTTGGGGGCTGAGGATGGGCTGGAGATGGAGATCCCGTTTTTCCAGGGAGTAAATCGGGATGTGCCAGGGACCAGCAGCTCCTGTTGCAATGCCAAGGCTGGATAATAATGAGGGAATAATGCAAAAACCCGGGATTTGAAATGGGAAAACCATCCCAGAACACTGATTGATAAATTAATTAATTAATTCCGAGCTCTGCTCCCAGTTAACACCTCCGGAATTAATGGAGTCACACGGGAGCGGGAATCACCGGGATAATTTTATTAGGAATAACCTGCAATCCATAACGTTTTCAGCTCCCTATCCACATTCCCAATTTTCCACCAACGCCTCCCGTTCTAAACCCAAACATGGGAAAACTCCTTGATTTTCCCCCCATTTTCCCCCATTTTCCAACCATTTCCCCCCCAGTTTCCCACCATTTTCCCACCGTTTCTCCAGGTGGAAAAATCTGCCATTCCCAAAAATCCGGAGTTGGTTTTCTGACAAGGAAAGGATTTCCATGGAGGGGGACTCAGAAATCCATAACATTTTCAATCCCTATCCACATTCCCGATTTTCCCACCAACGCCTCCCGTTCTAAACCCAGACGTGGGACCAACTCCTGGATTTTCCAGCCATTTCCCCCCATTTCTCCACCACTTCCCCCCCATTTTTCCAGGTGGAAAAAGCCGCCGTTCCCAAAGCCCCGGCGTTGTTTTTCGGGGCGGGGGAGGATTTCCAGGGAGCCGGGATCGTCGCAGCTAATTAGCGGAATGGCCCCATTATTTATCCAGGGACACGGAGTCCAATAATTGCTATTGCAGCTCGGAAGCGGCTCCGGGATATTAATTCCCGATTTTTCCTGTCAGCTCCGTACAGTAAAACTTCCAAATGGGCCCCCGAAGGTGCAGAAGCTCATTTTAATCCTCCTTTTTCTTTGGAATTGGCAGAATCTCCTTCCATAAAAGCCGGAAAAAAAGCGGGAGAACGGATAATATTTTGCTCCGAAGGAAGCCGTTAGAAAATCTTATTATTTTTCCCGCTCCCTGACCTTTTCCCGGCTTTCCGCTGGAGGAAAAGTTGCCTCGGATCTGGGGGTTGTGCTGTGGTGAGGATTCTTTTGGGAGAATCCAGGGAATGGGTTGGGTCCCTTCCCTCTGGAAGCGGGGAAAGGACGGATCGGTGTCCCCATGGAAAGGACTGTGAGCATTCCCATGGCAGGGAAGGTTTTGGGATTTGCTTTTCCCGGGATTTCTCAGGGGTTGTCCCATTTCATTTCCCATCCCTGGACGCTATTCCCATGGCACGGAAGGTTTTGGGATTTGCTTTTCCCAGGATTTCTCAGGGATTGTCCCCATTTCATTTCCCATCCCTGGACGTTATTCCCATGGCAGGAAAGATTTTGGGATTTGCTTTTCCCAGGATTTCTCAGGGATTGTCCCATTTCATTTCCCATCCCTGGTGTGATTCCCATGGCAGGAAAGATTTTGGGATTTGCTTTTCCCGAGATTTCTCAGGGATTGTCCCATTTCATTTCCCATCCCTGGATGTTATTCCCATGGCACAGAAGATTTTGGGATTTGCTTTTCCGGGGAGTTCTCAGGGATTGTCCCATTTCCTTTCCCACCCCGGCATTCCAGGAAGATTCCCAAGGGATTCTCTGCTCTTTGGAATTTTGGGTGGGAGTGAGGGGCTTTTCCCAGGGAATTCCTGAGGGATTCCCCACTGGCTGTGCCCAGATTTTGGGTGGGAATGAGGGTGGGAACGAGCAGCTTTTCCCACCCCCATTCCCAAGGAATTCTCCCTTTGCTCTGCCCAAATTTTGGATGGGAATGAACTTTTTTCCCAACCAGGATTTTCCAGAGAATCCTGCCTGATCCTCGGATGAAAACCCTGGGAACAGCACCAGGAATTCCCTTAAAATTCACCTGATTTAAACCAACCCCAAATCCCGGAGCTCCCACAATTCCCCCGGGAATAAAGAGTGGGGAAAAGGCGATTCCAGGCCGAGCCCCCGATCCCGAGGATTTCTCCGTGGGCAGGGGAGGCTCCGGCGGAAGGAGGGAAGGCGGGAAGATCCCGTGTTCTCAGGGAAACTCGTAAAGCCGGTCGGGATCCGACATAAAGCACAATTTACACCCGGCATTTATCCTGGAAATTGCGGTTCCGTGCGGCTCACGCAGGCGGATAAATCAAATTTTATGGGATTCTGCGGAGTTCTTCCAGGGAAAGGGAAATTTAGTGGGATTTGAAGGCTTGGGAAAACAGGGGCCGTTCATCCTGGGAAACATTGGCTCCCACATGGAAAAGGATAAAAATCCATCCCTTGGGATTGGAGCTTTTCCTTAAAAAATGGCTCGGTTAAATATTCGAGGGACGAGCCTGGAAAAATTCCCAGGTTTTTTTGGTGTGCTCCTGGTTTGGGGTGGGAAAACTGGAGAAAAAAGGGATTTAGGGATGGTTCCCAAGCTCCCGTGTTCCTGCAATCTGGGAAGGAGCTGGAGCATCCCAAATCCCGGATTTCAGCTCAATCCCTCCTCCAAATTCCCATTTTTATCCCGGATCCCTCTAAATCCCAGCTAAAACCATTCCGGGACATCCATTCCCTGGGCAGGATGGGAAAAACCTTTGGAAAACTCTAGGAAGAGGAGGCTGCTTGTCCTAATTGATGCCAGCCCGACATTAATTAATTGTTATTAATTAGGGGCCTAAATTAATCCCAGGATTTGGGGATCCCTGCTACAAATATCCCAGAGGTTTTCCGGGCTGGGATCCAGGGCCTGCTCCAGCTTTTCCCATTTTTTGGGGGACAGGAATGGGGTTTTCAGGGAAGGGGCTGCTCCCAATCCCAATAAAAACAAGGATGGAGCCAAAGGTTTGGAATTTGCTCAGGGGAGGAGGAAACGTTTCCGGCTCCGCAATTTCCATGGGATGGGCCCGGATTTAGGGCCGGAGCCTCCCGTGCCGCTTCCTTCCCTTCGGGATGGGATTCCAGGCTGCTCCCAGGGCAGGAAGGAAGGAAGGAAGGGAGGAGATCCCGCTGGGATCCGTGAGCGCCGGGAACGCCCCCGGATCCGGGATGGCCGGCTCTGGAAAAGCCAGCTCCGGGATGTTTGTACGGGAATTGTTTTCCCTCTCTTTTTTCCGTGGTTTTATCCCTGGATCAATGGTCTGAGCCTGCTCTGGTGGGAGGGGGTTGGAAGGAGATCCCTGAGGATTCGCAATTCCTGCAGTTCCGGGACTCTGGGCTTGGGTCTCACTCCCGTCCCCATCCCATTCCGGGATTCCGTGGGTCCTCAGGGATCACGGATCTCTCCAAAGGAATCCTCCCGTGGAGCCAAAGATATTCCTGCTCCTTTTTCCCGAGGAAAAGAGCTGGATCCAGGATCATTCCCATTTCAAATCCTGGAATACCAGGGGAAAATTCCAGCCCTTTTCCCACTGGCACTGAGCATCCTCAGGCCTTTCCCGGGAGAAGCTCTCCAGTGTTTTCCTGCTTTTCCAGAAGGAGAAAATCCATCACTGGGGAGGTAAATTGGATTTTCCGGCTTTTCCTGGGAGCTGGCACCAGGCAGGAACATTCCCCATCCTTTGGGGTGATATCCCGGGTATTTTCATCGGAAATTGGGATGACAGGACACAGGGAATGTGCTCCAAGTGGAGAAGGAGGAGTTCAGGCTGGATTTTGGGATTCCCTGGATCCCTGGAATTCTCCCAGGCCACGCTGGGAATTATCCCTGCCCTTGGAATTGGATGGGATGGGATTTAAGGCCCTTCCATCCCAAACCATTCCACCATTCCCTGTTTGAGATTTTCCCCGGTTTTCCAGCAAAACATCCCAGAGAAAACCACGCCGGATTTGTGGGAGCAGGTGGAGCTCTCCCCCTTTCCCCCCCTCAGCTCCAGGACAATATTCCATCAATATTTGCTCCGGGAAATGAGGAGGTGCCGAAAGAGCCCCGGAGCGGCCGGGAAATCTCCGGGAGGAGCAATCCAAGCACACCTGGAGCGGGGATTGATCCGCGCCCGTCGCCATGGCGACAACCGCGGGGGCCTGGGGGGCCGGGAGCCGTTCCAAAGTGGGGAAGGGTTAAATCCTGCTGGGTGCTGGGCTGGTCCAGGGCGGGTTTAGGGCTGGTTTAGGGCTGGTTTTAGGGTTGGTTTTAGGGTTGGTTTTAGGATTTTAGGGATCTTGGGCTCACTGGGAGCTTTTCCAAAGTGGGAAAGGGTTAAATCCTGCTGGGTGCTGGGCAGGTCCAGGGCGGGTTTAGGGCAGGTTTTAGGGCAGGTTTAGGGCAGGTTTTAGGGCAGGTTTTAGGGTTGGTTTTAGGGTTTGGGGCACCTTGGGGTCGCCGGGAGCCGTTCCAAAGTGGGAAAGGGTTAAATCCTGCTGGGTGCTGGGCAGGTCCAGGGCGGGTTTAGGGCAGGTTTTAGGGCAGGTTTAGGGCAGGTTTAGGGCAGGTTTTAGGGTTGGTTTTAGGGTTGGTTTTAGGATTTTAGGGATCTTGAAGTCACTGGGAGCTTTTCCAAAGTGGCAAAGGGATAAATCCTTCTGGATACTGAGATCCAAGATGGTTTTAGGGCAGGTTTTAGGGCTGGTTTTAGGGTTGGTTTTAGGGTTTGGGGCACCTTGGGCTCACTGGGAGCCTTTCCAAAGTGGGAAAGGGATAAATCCTGCTGGGTGCTGGGCTGGTCCAGGGCGGGTTTAGGGCTGGTTTAGGGCTGGTTTAGGGTTGGTTTTAGGATTTTAGGGATCTTGAAGTCACTGGGAGCTTTTCCAAAGTGGCAAAGGGATAAATCCTGCTGGATACTGAGATCCGAGATGGTTTTAGGGCAGGTTTTAGGGCTGGTTTTAGGGCTGGTTTTAGAGCTGGTTTTAGGGCCGGTTTTAGGGCTGGTTTTAGGGCTGGTTTTAGGGCCGGTTTTAGGGCTGGTTTTAGGGCTGCTTTTGGGGTTTATGACCCCTTGGGGTCACCGGGAGCTTTCCCAAAGCGGGAAGTGGATAAATCCTGCTGGGTACTGAGCAGGTCCAGGGTGATTTTAAGCCCGGTTTTAGGATCCCGAGCCCATCCCCTCCCCGCGGCCGCGCTCCGCGTTCCCCGGCAGCCGCGAATCCTGGGAATAAAAAATGGGAAGCGCTTAAATGGTGAATGGGTTTCATGTTCCTGTCAGCGCCGAGGGTTTGTTCCCGTTTATAAACTCATCCGTTTGGAATGACATCGGTTTTATGGGAGCCATCAGCCCTGGGTGACGGCGTTCCCGTGTTCCACCATTACTGCCCGATTGGATTTGCAGTAAAGAACGGGAATGGGAATCGTAAATCTCCCGCCAGGAGATTTAGGGCTCCTGGAAGGGGGAATGGAGCCGATCCTGGTGTTCCCGAGGAATGGAGCCGATCCTGGGAGGGGGAATGGAGCCGATCCTGGTGTTCCTGAGGGATGGAGCCGATCCTGGGGCTCCTGGAAGGGGGAATGGAGCTGATCCTGGTGTTCCTGAGGGATGGAGCCGATCCTGGGAGGGGGAATGGAGCTGATCCTGGGGCTCCTGAGGGATGGAGCCGATCCTGGGGATCCTGGAAGGGGGAATGGAGCTGATCCTGGGGATCCTGGAAGGGGGAATGGAGCTGATCCTGGTGTTCCCGAGGAATGGAGCTGATCCCAGGGCTCCTGGAAGGGGGAATGGAGCTGATCCTCTTGTTCCGAAGGGATGGAGGGATGGGAAGGGGTGGGAGGTGAGTGGAGGGCAGGGAGAGGTTTGATCCCCCTCTGAAATTCCATAAAAAACAGGGGAAATGGGGAAGAGAAGAAAATTCCAGGAGAGAAGATCCTGCTCTGGCTCAGGTGGGGCCGGGATGTGTCAATCCCAAACTTTGGATCCGTAGGCAAAGGGATGGAGGAGTTGGAATCCCACGGGGATGGCCCTGGAATGGCCCTGGAATGGCCCTGGAATGGCCCATCCCAGCTTTCCCCTCTGCAGGTTTCCAAAGGAATTTTAGGAATTCTCCATGGTCACTTGGCCCTTCCTTGAGTATTCCCGGAAAACTCGGGCTGGGTCTCCAGGCGCTTCCGAGTGCTGCTCTTGGCTTTGCCCCAGCTCATTCCCACCAACCCAGGAATTCCCGCTGTGCATTCCCAGAGCTTTCCACACCTCGGGAATGCTGTCCCAATCCCAGGAAATTTCATGGATTCATCATCCACCCTTCCCATCCTCCCTCTCCCATCGCTTTATTGTCATTCCCGCCTGGATTTCCTCTGTTTTCCAAGGATTTTTTGGTGATTTGGCGGCACTTGGCTGATCCATCCATGCAGGACCCTCCCGCTGTGGAATTCCAGCCCCTCTGGAAGCAAATCCAGCATTTTTTAACCCAGGAACAGCACAAAGACTCCCCCCACTCCGCCGATTTTTCCCTCTTTTTCTTTTCCTTAATTCACTGCCCGGCGAGTTCCTGATTGACTCCGGGACCAATTAAAGGAAAATTTAATGGGAGAATGGATGAACTCCCGGAGCTTTCCCGGCCATCCATCACTTTTTTATAGCAGGAGCCGGGAAGGAGCTCAGAACTTCCCGCTGGGAATGGGATAATGAGGAGGGCACGGCGAGGATTCCCGGGGATTGCCGGGATGCTGCTCCAGGCTGGGATTCGCCGCCCTGATCTCGGCATTCCGGGAGCTCCAGGGACCCCCGGGGAGGCCGGGAAAAGTTGGGATCATGGGATGGATCCCGGAAAGCATCCCAGATCCTTCTGGTTCTGGAGTGAGGTGGAGGTGTTGGCTCCGTGTTCCCCCATTCCGTAAATCCCGGGAATCCTGTGAGCCTGGCAGGGAGATGGGGACAGCAGCGGTGACACCGCCAAGGCCCTGACAGGACATCGGGAATTCTGTCCCGGTGGGAATCTGCTCCCAGTCTGGGGCTTCATGGGAATGAATTTGTCTTTCCAAGGGTCAGGAGGGGTGTGGAGCTCCCAAAATCCCATCCCAGAGTTTTGGGGCTCCCAAAATCCCATCCCAGAGCTGTGGGAATCTCTGAGATTCCCAAAATCCCATCCCAGAGCTGTGGGAATCTCTGGGATTCCCAAAATCCCATCCCAGAGCTGTGGGAATCTCTGGGATTCCCAAAATCCTATCCTTGAGCTGTGGGAATCTCTGGGATTCCCAAAATCCCATCCTTGAGCTGTGGGAATCTCTGGGATTCCCAAAATCCCATCCCAGAGCTGTGGGAATCTCTGGGATTCCCAAAATCTCATCCCAGAAATGTGTGGCTCCCAAATCCCATCCTGGAACTCTGGGGCTCCCAAAATCCCATCCCGGAGCTTTGGGGCTCCCAAAATGAGATCCCGGTGCCGAGCCAGGCCCCTCCCATCCCCACCCAAATCCTGCTCCCCATCCTGGCGGGATTTGATCCAGAGGCAGCAGGAAAGGGAAAAACCCCGTAAAAAACTCCGTAAAAAACGCCAGGAAATGGAAACCACCCCAGGTCCCATTTTTCAGCCGTAACTCCACCATAAAAATAACGGGATAATGATTTTTTTTGGTTTTCTGGGATGATATTAAAGGCCGGGATATCGATCCCACATTTCCCAGGCCTCGGATGGAGCGGCGGGTTTGGACGGAGAGAGCAATAAAACATAAAATCCTCACTTTCCCCATTTCCCATAAATGTCAGCGTTACAAATTCCCGGCCATGTTCCCGTCCCTCCCTTCCCAGGGAAGGGGGGAATGAGGGGAAACTTTGGGATCCGATCCGGCCTGGGAAGCGGCTGCGTTCCCGTGGGATCCCGTTCCTGGCGTTCTGTTCAATCCCAAATCCCTGGATTTTGGGGTGGGGGCCCAATGTCTGCCCTGGATCCCAGAGCCCTGATCCCATCTGGAATTTGGGGTCCCAGAGCTCTGATCCCACCTGGATTTAGGGATAAGCTCCCAATGTCCCCCTGGATCCTAAAACCCTGATCCCACCTGGATTTTGGTGTCCTGGAATCCTGATCCCACCTGGATTTTGGGATCCCAGAGCCCTGATCCCATCTGGATTTTGGGGTCCAGGAGCTCTGATCCCATCTGGATTTGTGATCCCAGAGCCCTGATCCCATCTGGATTTTGGGATCCCAGAGCCCTGATCCCACCAGGATTTTGGGATCCCAGCGCCCTGATCCCACCAGGATTTTGGGATCCCAGCGCCCTGATCCCGCCAGGATTCCAACCCAAAGTTCCCCAAAGCCCAGCCCGTTTGGAGCTTCTCTCCCGACCCACCGCACCCCGGATTTGCGGCTTCGTGGCAATCCCAGCTGCCATAAAAGCCGTTCCCTGTTTTTCCAGCCCCGCCATCCTTTATCCGCTGTCACTTCCCAGCGCTCCCGGAGGCGGATGCGGCCGGAGCGATCGATGTTTTGTTTTATCTCCCTTTTCTTCCCAATAATTTTTTTAATCATTTCTCCCGCGGATAAATAATTCCCGGGAAAGCCGCGCTCAGCACTTTTGGAGGGGGGGGAAAGTGATGAGGTCAGGAGAGGGAGAGGGAGGGAGCGGGGCTGGAGCTTCCCGTGGAGTTCCCAGTGGGAATGGGGCCACCCCAAAAATGGGAAAAGGGGTTTGGGGGGACTGGGATGGGATGGGATGGGATGGGATGGGATGGGATGGGATGGGATGGGATGGGATGGGATGGGATGGGATGGGATGGGATGGGATGGGATGGGAAAAGGGACAGGGACCTGCCAACCCCCCCCCGCTTCCCGTGGAATTCCTAATGGGAATGGGGCCTGGGGCTGGCACCCTAAAATGGGGGAAAAGGGGTTTGGAGGGGCTGGGATGGGGACAGGGATAGAGATGGGAAAAGGGACAGGGACAGGGACCTGCCAACCCCCATCCGCTTCCCTTGGAATTCCCAGCCGGAATTGGAGGTGGAGCTGCCACCCTAAAACTGGGGAAAAGGGGGGTCTGGAGCCCCCTGGGACAGGGGATTTTAGGGATCAGCACAGCCCGGTTTTGGGATGAGAAATTTGGGAGCTGGGATCCTAGCCGGGGTTCCCATCCTGGTTTTGGGGTGAGAAATTTGGGATTTGGGATCCCAGACGGGGTTCCCATCCCGGTTTTGGGGTGAGAATTTGGGAGCTGGGATCCTAGCCGGGGTTCCCATCCCGGTTTTGGGGTGAGAAATTTGGGATTTGGGATCCCAGACGGGGTTCCCAGCCCCTTTTTGGGATGAGAAATTTGGGATTTGGGATCCCAGCCCCCCGCTGCCGCTCCCGCCGGGGCCGCTCCCTCTGCCGACTCCAATCCTGAGCTTCTGCTGCTTCCTTGTGGCAAAATCTTGGAATGACACTGCCCTTTCCTGAATTCCTGCCCCGGGACGCGACCCCAAACCCCGGGAGAATCCCCGGGGAGCAGCTCCAGGGTTGGGATCTCCCGGCCCTGGAATCTCGGGAGGGAAATCCTTCAGCCGCGTCCATCCCTGCGCTGACCCTTGCCCGCTCCTGGAGAATTCCAAGTGGGAATTCTGCTGGCGAGCCCTTCCCAGAGGCCGTAAATATTCCCGGGAAGGTGATGGAGGTGCTTGATTTTCCTGGGATACGTTTTTAAAGAGCTGGGATGTAACCCCGGAGTGCCGGTGGGAATTCCCGGGATATTTATGGCAGAAAGGTCCTTTCCTTCCCTTCCTTTTATTCCTGAATTTCAGCTCGGGATTAAAGGTGGAATTCCCACTCTGTGACACCTTCAGCTGCTCAAACTTTGGGATTTTCCCTGGATTTGCTGACCCTGTTGGGAATAAGGAAAAGGGGGTGGCCGGGCAGGAGGATCCCACCAGGATTTGGGATTTGCTGGGCTCAGCATCCCAAATCCTGCTTATCCATGGCCAGGGGAGCTTCATCCCTCTGGGATTGACCCATGGGCAGCTCCTGGCCCAGATGGAAAAAAGGGAGGGGATGGAGGAGGGCTGAGACTGGAGAAAAACAGGAAACCTCTGGAAAACCGGGAATGAGCGGCTCCAGTTTGGTCTCCAGGTGCCCCAGATCGGCTTTTCCACAGGGAGAATGGAATAAATCCCAGCAGGAATGGGGCTCATCCCTCCCATTCCCTCTTTCTCTCCTCTGGCTCCTTTTGGGGCCGCAGGGCCCTTGGAGGGGCTCGGGACCCTCTGGAAAAGTGGGAATGAGCAGGAGGAGCGGGACCGGTTTGATCTCCAGGTGTCCCATATCAGCTTTTCCAAGGGGGAATTGGGGATCAAATCCCAGCAGGAATTGAGGTCACTCCCCCCTCCCTCCTCCTTTGGGGCCGAGAGGTCTTTGGAGGTGCTGGAGACCCTCTGGAAAACCGGGAATGCCGGGGGAAAGCAGCTCTGGGAGTTTGATCTCCAGCTGCCCCGTCTCAGCTTTTCCAAAGGGAAATTAGGGAACAAATTCCAGCGGGAATGGGGGGTGGGGACTCCCTCCCTCCCTCCCTCCCTCCCTCCCTCCCTCCGGGGTGAAAGCTGAAAGTTGAAGAGTCCAAAGCCGTCAATCCCGACTTTCAGCCGGCGCTGGGAAAGGGAAATATTTGGATAAGGCGCGATCCGGAGCTGCCGCTGTTTACAAATCCCGATCCCACATCAAACGCGGCTCCCTTTGGGAAGCGCTTCCCGCTCTCCCGGCTCCTTTTGGGAGCTGTCACGGGAATTATTTGATGTTTCCCTCTCTCCTTTGTTTGTTTACGTTCATTAAAGTCGGGAGAATCCATCAAATCCTTGGCTCCGGTCGTCCCGGAGCGCGCGCGGCCGCAGGTGCGGAGCGGCCGGGGATGATGGAGGATCCATTTATCCCGCGGGGCGTGTGGAGGGAATGACACATTCCCGATAAATCCAACCCCGTTCCCGCCCTTCTGCCTTCCCCCTGCCCTGATGGATGAGTTCCTTATCGGGAACACGGAAAAGCCGCGGTCGAGCTGCGGCCGCGCTTCCCGGCCGGATGCGGGGGCAGAGGGCTGATCCCGGGATGAGCTGGGATTTATGGAAGCCGTTCCCCAGCCGTGCTAAATCCCAAAAAACGTGGGGTCCCCCCTGGATTTGCCCCGCTGTGGGGAGTCATCCCAAGTTTCTTGCCTCTGGAATTGCAGAGTTTGCTGCCCCTGGAATTCCTGAGTTTGCCACATCTAAAATTCCCAGATTTGTTGCCTCCAGAATCCCCAGGTTTTCCCGGAACTCCAAACTTTTTCCCAAGTTTGCTGCCCGCAGAGTTCCCAAGTTTGCTGCGTACAGAATGAGGCCTCCAAGGCCATTCCCAGAAAACGAGGCTTCCGAGGCCATTCCCAAGGAAACGAGGCCTCCAAGGCCATTCCCCAGGAAATGGGGCCTCCAAGGCCATTCCCAGAAAACGAGGCCTCCAAGGCCGTTCCCAGAAAACGAGGCCTCCAAGGCCATTCCCGGGAAAATGAGGCCGTCGGGCTAACGAGGAATGGTCGGAGCACACCTGAACGCTCCGGTGGAGCCCGAGCAAAAGTCGGGATTTACGGAGTCCCCGCGCGGACAGGAAAGGACGGGAAGTTTATCATGGATTAGGGAATTAATGGGGATGGATTCCCGCCCGCTGATGGATGGGGTGGACGCTCCATTAGGGAATGATTTAGGATTTTCCGGCTCATTGTGGATCAGGGAAGGCTCGGCCGGGCAGGGCCGGGGTCGGAATGTTGGGGTTAGGGAAGAACTGGGGAACAGGGAAGGAATTCCAGGGATTTTCAAGCTATGGATCCATACTTTTATATTTTTATATTTTTATCTCCATGTTTTTCACTTTTGTGTGGATTTGTTAGGGGATAATTTAGGACGGAAGGGATCCTAAAGCTCATCCAGGGTCACCTCCCGCTATCCCAGGATTCCCAGGTTTTTGGGATCAGCTGGGAATGGCAGAGCCCTTCCAGGCTCCGGGATGAGATTCCATGGGCAGATCCACAATGGGAATTGGGTTTTCCGTGGGAATTGGGTTTGCCATGTCCATAACCCAACCAGATTCCAGGGAAAAAGGGCAGATCCAGCCTCATCCCACTGAATCCCAGAATTCCAAGACCCTGTTCCCTATTCCCAATCCTGGGAATACCAGTGGGGTCGGGATAAACTGGGATTTCCACCCCCAGCGCTGCTTCCCCAAAGAAAGGGGCTGGAAACCTTGGGATGTGGGAATGGGAATGGCAAATTCCAAGATTTTCCTTTGCTCTGCTCCCTGCAGGCCTGGAGGAGATCCCACGGCCCATCCAGGATTCCGGGAATATATTGAAGCAAGGATACCTGGAGAAGAGATCCCGAGGTAAAACCTGGAATTCCAGGAGAAGATCCAGTGCTGCCACCTGAAAATTTGGGAAAATCCCAAATTTCCAGCCTAAAAGAACCCAGGAAAAATCAGGAAATCCACGGATTTCCACCGGCAGGAGCTTCCAGGTTTTTCCAATGCCTTGCCGGGCTCATTCCCTTTTCCAGAGCATCCAAATTAAATCCTGGAATTAAATTAAGCCCGGCCCAGGCCTGGAGGGCAAAACTAATGAGGAGAAAAAGCCGGGAAAAGCTCCAGGGATTCAGGATCATCCCACGTTTAATGCGGAGATAAGAGCCGGGCTCGGAATCAGCCTCAGCCTTATCTCCCTTTTCCCGTGAAAGCCACAAATTATTCCCTTCCCTAATGGGATTTTCTCGGGAATTATTGATGGGAAGAGGCAGAAACAGCTCCTGGCTTTTCCCCGAGCTCAGCTCGGAGTTAGGCCTGGCTTAACTCCCGCTAATTTCTGATTTAACAACATTTCCCAGAGATTTAACCCCAAACGCGTTCCCTGGCAGCATCGAATCCATGAGAAACGCATCCCAAGGGGATAAAATGGAGACTTTTTCCTGCTTTTCCTGATTTTCCCTGGCTTTTCCCATTTTTCCCCTTTTTTCCCCATTTTTTCCCATTTTCCAGAGCCCAGCTTTTTCGGCTCCGAGTGGCACAAGCGCTGGTGCGTCCTCACCCAACGGAATTTCCTCTACTACGCCAACGAGAAAAGTGAGTGGGAAAAGAATTCCCAACTTTTGGGTGGAAAAGCGGGGTCTGACCATGGGAAGCTGCAATTCCCAGCTCCTGGAAGGGGAAATCCCACCTGGATTTGGGGTTTTTTCCATTGGAGCAAAGGGAAGTTTCCGGCCGTTCCTCTTTCCCAGAATTTCCCAGCCATTTCCCCTTTCCCGGATTTTCTGGACATTCCCCTTTCCTGGAATTTTCCGGCCGCGTGCCTCAGTTTCCCTCCATGGAGAAACCCACCCCCTGAGCCGCATCCAGGGGTGGAAAAAAAGCTGGAAAATCCCAATTTTGGCCCAATTCCCTTTTCCCAGGCAAGCAGCCCAAAGGCTCCTTTCCCATCGAGCGCTACCAGGCCCGCCTGGATTCCCAGCTCCGGAAAGATTCCCGGAAAAAATGCTGCTTCCAGCTGCTCTGTCCTGGAAAACGCTCCTACGAGGTGGGAAACGGCAGGAAAACGGGAATTTGGGGGGGAAATGGGAATTTCAGGGGAAAAAAATGGAAATTTTGGGGGGGAAATGGAAATTTGGGGGTGGAAATGGGAATTTTGTGGAAGAAATGGGAATTTTGGTGGAAAAATGGGAATTTTGGGGGGGAAAATGGGAATTTGGGGCGGTGAAACAGGAATAGCCAGGGAGAAATGGGAATGGATTTCCATGGATTTCCATGGATTTGGCCTGACAGCTTTCCCCAGATAACCTGGCTAGGGGATCCATTGATTTCCATGGATTTCCATGGATTTCCATGGATTACATTTCCCAGCTTTCCTGGGATATCCTGGCTGTGCTTTGTTCCCACTTGGAGCCGGGAGATAAATCCCAGGATTTTCCCGGGGTTGGGAATGGTGGGTCCCTATCCCCTCATCCCAAATCCCAAATCCCAAATGCCAAATCCCGGGATAACGGGATCTCCCTGCAGTTCACAGCTCCGAGCCCGGCCGAGGCCCAGGATTGGGTGGAGCAGATCCGGTTCCTCCTCAGGGGTGAGTCTGGAGCCGCTCCCGGTTTTTGGGATCTCTGGGAAGTGTTTTCCCACCCGGATTGGGGCTTTCCATCCACCCTGGATTTGTGGGGAGTTGCTCCAGCTGGAGGCAGAGAAAATTCCAGAACCTCTGGAACCCCCCAGCTGTGTCCCTTCAGGATTCATCCCTGAATTTGGGGTTGTTCCCTGGGATTTCCCATTTTTCCTTTGGTTTTTTCCATCTTTCCTTGGGTTTTTCCTTGGTTTTTTGCCCGTTCTTGGGCGCAGGATTTGGATCTCCATCCCACCCCTCTGGAATCGGGAGAATTCCCACTTTTCCATCCCTTTTTCCCTCTTTCCCGGCAGACCTGAGCTCCCTGACCATTCCCTGCGACGAGGATGAGGAGGAGGAGGAAGAGGAGGAGGAGGAGGAGCTCTCCAAGGACCGGGACAGCTCCGACTCCATGAACAATTCCCAAAATTCCACCCTGAATCCGGAGGAGCCGGAGCAGGAGGGCGACGACATCTACGAGGTGATGCCAGGTGAGCTCCCAAATTCCCAACTTTTCCTTGGAAAAACGTGAGGAAACCTCGGCCATACCCGCACCGGCGCCATTCCCACATCTCCGCTCTTAACCCACCCAAAATTCCAAGGTTTTATCCCATTTCTTTATCCCGAGCTTTTGATGGACCTCCCAAATCCAAACCTGGTTTTTCTGGGAATTTCGGATCCAGGGATTCTGCTAGAGGAGCCCTCAGAGTCTTGACATATTTTCATGGATTTTTCAATGATTTTCATGGAATTTCACGGGGTTTCATAGGTTTTCATGGTTTTCCATGGATTTCCATTGATTAACATGAATTTCCATGGATTTCCATGGATTTCCACAGATTTCCATGGGTTTTCCATAGGTTTTCATGAATTTCCATGGACTTCCATGGATTAGGTTTTCCAGTTTTCCTGAGGTAGCCTGGCAAGGGTTTCCATGGATTTTCATGGGCTTCCTTGGACTTCCATGGATTTCCATGCGTTTCCATGGGTTTCCATGGGTTTCCATGAGTTTCCATGGGTTTCCATGGGTTTCCATGCATTTACATGAATTTCTATGAATTTCCATGGGTTTCCATGGGTTTCCATGGATTTCCATGAATTTCCATGGATTTCCATGGATTTCCCTGAATTTCCATGGGTTTCCATGGGTTTCCATGAATTTCCATGAATTTCCATGAATTTCCATGGGTTTCCATGGGTTTCCATGGGTTTCCATGGGTTTCCATGGATTTGGCTTCCCAGCTCTCCTGGGACAACCCAACTCTTCATCCTGGGAAGTTTTGGGATCTTCCTCCATCCCAAAGCCCCCAAAACCCCAGGAAAAGCCCCAATCCCACCCTCCCTCCTCCCCCTTCTCCCTCCTTTACCTCCTGACCAAAAACCACGGAGAAAAAACCCGGGAGACGGGAATAAAAAAACCGGGAAAAGCCACGGAGAGATAATTTCCTCGGCGTTAATGAAGTTTTACAAAAACAGACGCGGCCGAGGCCAAATAAAATTTCACAGGTGATAAATTTTTCCAATTTCCCGGGAAGGATTCGATGGGAATGTTAAATCAGGAGTGAAGGTGTCCGTTCGGAAGCGCCGAGCGCTGCCGGGGAATTTTATCGACTGGAAAATTGAATCAAATTGCTCCATTAAAAACTCGGCTCCGCTGAGATTCCGAAGCTTCCCGGGATGCGTCGGCAGCTCCGGACCCCCGGGATGAGGATCCCAAAAGTGGGGTGGGAGGGAGAAGCGGAATTTTCCAAAGTTTTCCAGCTTTTCCCTCGGATTCAGTCCTGGAGAATCCAAGCGTTGGGTGGAGTTGGGAAGGCAGAGCTTCACTTCCAGGCCTGATCCCATGAAAACCCTTGGATTCATGGGATTTGATCCCAGGAAAACCCTTGGATCCATCAGATTCGATCCCAGGAAAACCCCAGGGTGGTGGGGAGGAGCAGCTCTTGTCCCCATGGATCCCATTCCTGGATTTCCCTGCTCCAAATCCTCCAGGAATGTGCCTGGGAAGAGGACGAGGAGAGGGCAGGGAGTTCCATGGGACAGGAAATGGGTTTTCCCTGGATGGGAAATGGGTTTTCCATGGATGAGGATGGAAATTTGGGATGCTCCACCCAGCTCCACTCCCTTCCCATTTTTCCAAGCCTTCCCAGCCCCTCTGGAATCCTCCTTTTCCCCGGGATCATTCCTTCCATCCCTTCCTCCCTAATTCCTCCTTCCTCCCTCGCATTCCCAGCCTGGAATTTCCCCTCTGGAATTTCCTTTTCCTCTTTTCCCACGGGGACACCCGGAATTCACGGATTTGTTTTTCCCGGTGCCCACAACACTTCCGGTTTCCCATGAAAATCTTCTCCGATAATTCCTCTCCCCACCATCAATCCGGGAATTTTTATTCCCAGGATTCCCTTGGAGCCCCGGGCCTGCTGGAGCCGCGGCATTCCTGGATTTTCCCTGATTTTTCCTGTTTTCCCTGGATTTTTCCACTGTTTTTTGCCTCCCCAGATGAGGAGATGGAGCCGCCATTCCCAGAGGATGAGGAGGATTTCGGAAGCGAGGAGGGTGAGATCTCAACCCAAAGGATTCCCAGGATATGGATGGGGGGGATATTTTGGGATTTTGGCCACTCTGGAGCATCCTGGGCTGTGGAAAACGTGGAGAACAGGAGAATTCCCGGGATTGGACTCCTCCCGCTGGTGGAATTCCACTTGGGAAGACTCTTCCCCATGTGAGACATCTCCCAGAATTCCTGGGATAAAGGAGGTGTTTGGGAGCCCTAAAGCGGGATTTTTATCCCTAAAAAGCCACGGAGGGATCCCACAGGAATTTTGGGATCCAACCCCCCAAGGATCCCCCCAGATATTCCCGGGATGCCTTCAGCGCCCTCCCGTCCCTCTGGGGAGCAGGAGAGGAGCTGGGGTGAGAATTCCTGGGAAAGGAATTCCTGCAAAACTGGGACCAAACTCTTTGGGGAGCACCAATCCCTCAGCCAGTGAGCCTGTGGCGGGATTCCACGGAATTCCCGGCATTTCCCAACCTCAGCACTCAACATTCCCAAAGGATCTGGGGCCTTTCCCATCCTGGAGGAGCTCCAGGAGAACTTTCGGCTCTGGAATCACCTCCATGATCCTGCACCGATAAATCCCTCTCCAGCCTGACCCTTCTCTTCCTTCTTTCCCAGAAAATTCCGACTGGGATTACTCCAGTTACTACCAGGGGCTGTGGGATTGCCGCGGGGACCATCCCGACGAGCTCTCCTTCCAACGGGGCGACCTCATCCGCATCCTCAGCAAGGTAGGAGCCACAATTTGGGGGAATTCCCTGGGAATTTGGCTCACTTCCCATTTTATTTCCCATTTCCAACGGGGCCACTTCATCCTCAGCGAGGTAGGAGCGGGAATGTTTTGGGATTCGGGCTGATTTCCAAGGCCAAAAGGTGCTAAAATCACCAAAAATTAAGATTTAAAATTAAATTATTGACGTCAGCGGGGGGGGGTTTATTGGTTTCACTGGGTTTTACTGGTTTTTATTGGTTTTTACTGGTTTTTACTGGTTTTACTGGTTTTACTGGGATTGGGGCTTGATTTGGGGTCGGAGGAGCAGCTCCCCCTCCTGATCCTGCACCCGCTCTGGAAACCTGCGAATTCCCCATTTTTGGGGGATTCCCGGAGTGGGAATTTGGGGAATTGCCTGTGCTGGGATCCCCCCGGGCCGCGTCCAGCCGGGGGTGGCACCGGGAGCAGCTCGGGCACAATTCCCGGCGGGAATTCCGGCGGCTCCAGGTGCGGCTCCGGTGGCGAATCCCTCGCTCAGGACCGAGGGGGCTTTTCCCCATAAATCCAGGATGTGGGAAGTGGAGAGAGGCAGCCGTGGGAGGAGGAGGAGGAGGAGGAGGAGGAGGAGGAGGAGGGAAAAGGTTGGGAATGTTCACTCAGCTGCGCCTTAATTTCCTTTTCAATCTTGTCCCAATTAATTTCGCGGAATTAATCTCGCGGCGCCCGCTGGCTCCGACCACGGATTAGCGGCTCCTATAAAATCCCATCTGGCGCCTTCCCGGCCTGGCATTCCCGGGAAAACTGGGCACCGGGAGCGGAATGGGGTCAGGGAATCGTGGAATTGTCAAGGCTGGATCAGGGCATGATCCCCGATGTGGAAACCGACCCTGTCCCGGTGTTCCTTGGGCACTTCCGGGGAAATCGGGCCCTGTTCGATCCCAGGAATCCTGGGAATGCTGATCCCAAGGGATCCTGGGCCCCCTGGATCTGGGAGGTGCAGGGTGACAACCCCAGAGGTGCCAAGAGCTCGTTCCAAAAACCCCTGCCGGGAGAAAACACTGGGAATTCGCTTGGGAAAAGGGAAGAGTCATTCCCACCCTTAATTCCCATCCCCAATTCCCATCCCCAATTCCCATCCCCATTCCCGTCCCCAATTCCCATCCCTAATTCCCATCCCCAATTCCCATCCCCAATTCCCATCCCCAATTCCCATCTCTGGAAGCTTCCATGGCCAGGCTGGACCAGGGTAGTGGGAGAGGTCCCAGCCCATGGCAGGGCTGGGAATGGGATGGGGTTTGAGCTCCTTCCCTCCCATCCCATCCCGAAATTCCATCATCCCCACAAAACCCCGTTCCCGTATCCCCGTTCCCGGCCCTGCTCCCTTTTCCCCTTCCCAGCGATTCCTCCTCTGGGATAATTGTGGGAATGTGGGATCCATTCACTCCCTCCATCCTGGCCCTAAAACCGGGATCCGTTCACTCCCTCCATCCTTCCCCTAAAACCGGGATCCCTTCATTCCCTCCATCCTTCCCCTAAAACCGGGATCCGCTCATTCCCTCCATCCCTGCGGGTAGAACCGGGAGAGGGAGGCGCCGGCAGAGAATTCCCGCATCCCACTCGGCAGCCGAAGGCGCGGGGTGACATCTAGTGGCATTTTCCATGGATTTGGGAACAGGGACCAGCCCCGAGCTCCCCGCCCCGCGCCGTCCCCGGAGGCGGCGCGGGATGAGTTCGGTCCGGGCTCAGCTGCGCTCGGTGCCGGCAATGATCCCGCTGGGAATGGCGGCAGCGCCGGGATGGCGGCAGCTGGAAGGCAGCGGTCACCCCCCGGTCACCCCTCGGTCACCCCTCGGTCACCCCCCGGTCACCCCCCGGTCACCCCCCGGTCACCCCCCGGTCACCCCTCAGTCACTCCCCGGTCACCCCTCGGTCACCCCTCAGTCACCCCCCGGTCACCCCTCAGTCACCCCTCGGTCACCCCTCAGTCACCCCCCGGTCACCCCCCGGTCACCCCTCAGTCACTCCCCGGTCACCCCTCAGTCACCCCCCGGTCGCCCCCCGGTCACCCCTCGGTCACCCCTCAGTCACCCCTTGATCACTCCATGGTCACTCCATGGTCACCCCTCAATCAACCCATGTCACCTCCAGACACCCTCTGGTCACCCCCGGTCACCTCTGGTCACTCCTGGTCACCCCTCGGTCACCCCTCAGTCACCCCCCGGTCACCCCTCGGTCACCCCTCGGTCACCCTTGACCACTCCATGGTCACTCCATGGTCACCCCTCGATCAACCCATGTCACCTCCAGACACCCTCTGGTCACCCCCCCGGTCACCCCCGGTCACCCCTCGGTCACTCCTTGGTCACTCCTTGGTCACATCATGGTCACCCCTCGATCTACCCTGGTCATCTCCAGACACCCCCTGGTCACCCCCCGGTCACCTCTGGTCACCCCTTGGTCCCTTGGTCACCCCTTGGTCACCCCTTGGTCAACCCCCAGGACAGTGACAATGACAGGGACAGGGACAGAGATGGGGATGGGGACAGGGACAGGGTTGGGGACAGGGACAGGGACAGGGACAGGGACAGGGACAGGGACAGGGACAGGGACAGGGACAGGGTTGGGGACAGGGTTGGGGACAGGGACAGGGACAGGGACAGAGATGGGGACAGGGACAGGGACAGGGACAGGGACAGGGACAGGGACAGGGACAGGGACAGGGACAGGGACAGGGTTGGGGACAGGGACAGGGACAGGGACAGAGATGGGGACAGGGACAGGGACAGGGACAGGGACAGGGACAGGGACAGGGACAGGGACAGGGATGGGGACAGGGACAGGGACAGGGACAGGGACAGGGACAGGGACAGGGACAGGGACAGGGACAGGGACGAGGCTGATCCCAACCCATGCCCACCCCTCGGGGCCTCCCCTGGGCATCCCCAAATCTGCATCCCGAATTTTCCTCATCCTCAGGAACGAATCCCGCGCGTTCCCGATCCCGAATCCCGAATTTTCCTCGCTCAGGACTTCACCTGCCCACTCCCGATCCCGAATCCCGAATTTCCGCCCGTCCATCCTCGCCTGCCCATCCCCGATCTCCATCCCAAAGTTCCCCCATCCGCAGGGATTCACCTGCACGTTCCCGGGGCTCCATCCCAAATCCCTGATCTCCATCCCAAACTTTGGTGCTCCATCCCAAATCCCTGATCTCCATCCCACATTTCCGTGCTCCATCCCAAATCCCGGATGCTCCATCCCAACTCCCTGATCTCCATCCCAAATCCCTGATCTCCATCCGAAACTTTGGTGCTCCATCCCAAATCCCTGATCTCCATCCCAAACTTTGGCGCTCCATCCCAAATCCCTGATCTCCATCCCAAATCCCTGATCTCCATCCCAAACTTTGGCGCTCCATCCCAAATCCCTGATCTCCATCCCAAATCCCTGATCTCCATCCCACATTTCCGTGCTCCATCCCAAATCCCGGATGCTCCATCCCAAACTTTGGTGCTCCATCCCAAATTTCCCCCTCCGCAGGGATTCTCCTGCCCATTCCCGGGATAAACCCCCCCAGGAAAAGCCAGAATTCCATCCCCACTCCCAGGAATTCTGGGATGAACTCGGTCAGTTCCTCATCCCATAAATCCCGGGAATGCAGAGGTCTCAGGGCTGGAATTCCCAGGAATCCCAGGATGAACTCTGTCAGTTCCTGATCCCGTAAATCCCGGGAATGCAGAGGTCTCAGGGCTGGAATTCCCAGGAATCCTGGGATGAACTCAGTTCCTGATCCCATAAATCCTGGGAATGCAGAGGTCTCGGGTCTGGAATTCCCAGGAATCCCGGGATGAACTCAGTCCATTCTTCATCCCATAAATCCCGGGAATGCAGAGGTCTCGGGTCTGGAATTCCCAGGAATTCCGGAATATTCCCACATTTCCTCGGGAATTCCAAATAATCCATTTTGGGATCAGCGCCTTGGGAATTTCCTGGGATGAGCCTCGGCTGGGAAAATGAATTAATTCAATAAATGAAATAAAGTAAATTAATTAATGAATGGAATAAAAGAATTAATTAATAGGGACATTAATAAATTCTAAATTAATTCTGAATTATTAAATTAAGAGGTGAATTCATGGTAAATTAATAATAAATCAAGGAAAGAAATTAATTATAAATTAATAAATAATCAGGTAAATAATATTAATCAATTAATAAATATTAAATGTAATCAATTAATAATCAGGTAAACTAACATTAATTAATTAAAACAGAGAAATAAATCTATTATAGATTAATAAATGAACAGGTAAATGAATGTTAATTAATTAATAAACAGATATTCAGATCCATTATAAATTAATAAAGAAGTAAACAAACAGATAAATAAATGTTAATCAATTCATTATCGATTACTGAATAAACAGGTACAAGAACCCATTAATTAATCATTAATTCATTATAAATTAGTAAATTATCATGCAAACAAAGAGGTTAATAAATGTTAATTATTTCATTATAAATTACTGAACAAACAGGTAAATTCGTGTTCATCAATAATAAAGAATAATTTATAATAAATAAGAAATGAAATTTAAAATAAAAGGACAATTGAAAAGATGATAAATAATAATTAAATGTAATTAGTGGGGAAGTTAATTAAGGAAGAGGCAAACGGGGCAAATTCCCGATCCCCGCCGTGAAACTGGGAATTCTACGGGAATTCTTTGGGAATTCTCTGGGAATTTCTCTGGGAATTCTTTGGGAATTCTCTGGGAATTCTCTGGGATTTTCCCTGGGAATTTCTCTGGGATTTTCTCTGGGATTTTCTCTGGGATTTTCCCTGGGATTTGTTCTGGGATTTGTTCGGGGCTGAGCAGGAATTCGGGCTTGGGAGCGGGGGAGGCTCCGGGGGCTCTTCCCGGCCCGGAATTCCCGGATTTTCCGGGATCCTGGAATTCCCTTCACCCCTGGATGTTCCACAGATGGCAGCTCCAGGGCAGAGATTTTCTCTGTTTAATTTTATCTTTTACATATAATATTTTGTATTTTGTACTTTATCATTCCTACTTAACGTTTTAAAATTGAAATTTCCAAATTTTTTATTTTTAATTTTTTATATTTTGCATTTTACTTTTTATATTTTGCATTTTATAATTCAATTCTTAAATTTTGCTCCTTATATTTTAATTTTTATATTTTATTCTTCACTTTTTATATTTTACATTTTAATTTCTATATTTTCTATTTTACATGCTTTAAAATATATTTTTTTAATTTTTACATTTTAATTTGTATAGCTTACACTTGATTTTTAAAAAAGTTTTTATATTTTATATTTTATACTCTATATCTTCCATTTTATCTGCTATACTTTACTTGGTTTTTTACATTTTATATTTTATATTTTATTTTTTACGTTTTATACTTTATTAGGATTTTTTTTAATGGTATATTTTATATATTATATTGGAATTTTTTCGCTTTTTATTTTCTGTTTTCCGCCCTCCATTCTCCCTCCTTCCCATCCCTCCGCACCCGCCCCTGCCGGCAGATTCGGGGATTTTTCCATGGAAAACCGCGGGAAAAACGGAGAAACTGCAGGGGAAAAAAACAATCCCGAAACATCCCAGAAATCCCCGAAATCCTGAAATCCCGGAAATCCCAGAAATCCCTGAAATCCCAGAAATCCTGAAATCCCGAAATCCCCGAAATCCCAGAAATCCCGAAATTCCGAAATCCCGAAATCCCAGAAATCCTGAAATCTCAGAACTCCCAGAAATCCCGAAATCCCCGAAATCCCGAAATCCCGAAATCCCGAACTCCCAGAAATCCCCGAAATCCCGAAATCCCCGAAATCCCCGAAATCCTGGAAATCCCAAAAATCCCCGAAATCCCCAAATCCCCGAAATCCCCGAAATCCCGAACTCCCAGAAATCCCCGAAATCCCGAAATCCCCGAACTCCCGGGACTCCCCGGGCTCCTTTTCCCGGCGCTGCCCCCAAATCCCGGCGGGAATTCTGCGCATTCCGGAGATTCCCGGGCTCCGCTCCCGGCATTCCCGAGCCCTTCCCGCAGATCCCAAACAAGCACCGAGTTTAAAACCGACCCCCAAAAAAACCCCAAAATATAAAAAATGAAAAAGGAGTGGCGGGAAATCCGGGATGGGGGAGCCTGGGGAATTGGGAATTTGGGAATTTCCCGGCTCCAAATCCCGCCGATCCTTTATTCCCGATTTATTTGAAATTCCTTTTTCCCAGCTGCAAGCGAAGGAAAATCCGGGTTTGATGGAAGGGGGAAAGGGAATTCGGAACCCCTAAAAAAGGCTGGAATTCCTGGGAAGTGTCCCCAGGAAATGCGGGATTTCATGAAACCCTGGGAATTCATCCCCAGGGATTCCGGGATGAGGGAATTCCCAGTTCTCCCAGTTCCCCCAGTTCCCCCAGTGCCCCAATCCCAGTTCCCCCAGTTCCCACATTTCTCCCAGTTCTCCCAGTTCCTGAATCCCAGTTCTCCCAGTTCCCCAATCCCAGTTCTCCCAGTTCCCCAATCCCAGTTCTCCCAGTTCTCCCAGTTCTCCCAGTTCTCCCAGTTCTCCCAGTCCCATTCCAGGCCCCTCTCCCAGCTCCGCCCCCATGGGTTGCCCCCCCCCAGGGTCCCTCCCCCTTCTCCCACATCCCCAAATTCCCAAACCCGGGGGAAAATCCCCCAAATTCCCAATCCCAGGGGATTTGGGATCACCAAATAACCGGGATCGGGAATCCTGCGGGAAAAGGAAGAGATTGGGATCGGGATCGGGATCGGGATCGGGATCGGGATCGGGATCGGGATCGGGATCGGGATCAGGATCGGGATCGGGATCGGGATCGGGATCAGGATCGGGATCAGGATTGGGATCGGGATCGGGATTGAGATCGGGATTGGGATCAGGATTTGGATTGGGATCAGGATTGGGATCGGGATTGGGATCAGGATCGGGATTGGGATCGGGATCGGGATCGGGATCGGGATTGGGATCGGGGTGAAAATCCGGGAGGAAAAGGGGCGGTTCTGCCAATTCCCTTTAAGGTTGTGACGTGTCCGTGTCCCCTTCCCCAATCCCATCCCCGGCTTGTCCCCAAATCCCCTTTCCTGCCCCAAATCCAGGGAATTTTAGGGAATAATCGCGGCCAGTTTTGGAGGGGGAAGCGACGCCGGGGTTTTGTCTGGAAAGCGATTTTGGATGGGATTTTTGGATGGGATTTTGGATGGGATTTTTTAAAATGGGATTTTTAATCTGATTTTTGACCGGATTTTATTTCGGATCCCTCCCGGAGCCGGCACCTGCTGCTCCCAAATCCTCACCCCGCTCCCATCCCGGGGGATTTGGGATGGATGGAATTATCCCAAACCCTCCCGCAGCTCCTCCGGCCGCTGCTCTCCATCAGGCGCCGCTTTAAAGCCGAAAACAATCGGCCTCGGAGCAAATCTCGGAACCGGGGCTTGCGATGAACCAAATAAAAATCACTCCCGCTTTTTTATTTCCTTTAATTTCATTTTTTCCCCTTTTTTTTTTTCCCCCGCTGGGATAGGCGGGAAAGGTTCATTTTTTCCCCTCTCCCTCACAACTCTGCCATTAACTCGAGCCGGGAAGTTTTTCCCCGTGAAAAACGGCCAATTTCGGTGTTGTTCTCCCCGCTCGGCAGCGGCGTTATTAAAATGCTAATTTAAGAGTGGAAAAAAAAAAACAAAAAAAAAAAACCAAGGGGAAAAAAAAAAAAAACAAAAAAAACCGGAGCTAAATATCTGGCGGTGCCGCAGCCTAATTGCAGCCCATAATGAGCTCTGGAAATGCGAGTGCCCCCGACACACGGAGAGCATCAACAGCCGCCGACACCTCATTAGCGCCCGCCTTCATTAATTCTGCCGACCCCGCGCTGACCCCGCCGGGGGCCGGGGGGCGCAGGTGGAGCCGCCCGAGCGGCCCCCGGGGATGCGGCGGCGGGGCCGGCTCCGGTTGCCGCGGCAACGCGGGGGATGCGGCAGAGCCCGGCCGCTTCTCGGGGGTCCCCGGGCTGCGCTGCAGAGCCCCGGGTTCAGCGCCGCCGCTGCTGGAGAGGGGAAGGCTCCGATTCTGGGGGGTTTCATCCCGATTCTGGCACGTTTCACTCCGATTCTGGGGGGTTTCACCCCGATTCTGGGGGGTTTCACCCCGATTCTGGGGGGTTTCACCTCGATTCTGGAGGGTTTCACCCCGATTCTGGAGGGTTTCACCTCGATTCTGGGCGGTTTCACTCCGATTCTGGGGGTTTCACTCCGATTCTGGCACCTTTCACCCCGATTCCGGCACGTTTCACCCCGATTCTGGGGGGTTTCACCCCGATTCTGGGGGGTTTCACCCCGATTCCGGCACGTTTCACCCCGATTCTTGAGTGTTTCACCCCGATTCTGGCACGTTTCACCCCGATTCTGGGGGGTTTCACCCCGATTCTGGCAGGTTTCACCCCGATTCCGGCACGTTTCACCCCGATTCTGCAGGGTTTCACCCCCATTCTGGGGGGTTTCACCTCGATTCTGGGGTGTTTCACCCCGATTCTGGGGGGTTTCACCCCGAATCTGGGCGGTTTCACCCCAGTTCCGGCGAGTTTCACCCCGATTCCGGCACGTTTCACCCCGATTCTGCAGGGTTTCACCCCGATTCTGGGCGGTTTCACCCCAGTTCCGGCGCCTTTCACCCCAATTCCTGCATCCCTGAACCTCCAAATCCCCCAGTTCATCGCCGTCACTCCTGGAGAGGAGAAAGCCCCGATTCTGGAGTGTTTCACCCCAATCCTGGACTATTTCCCCCTCAATTCTGGCCCGTTTCCCCCCGATTCTGACATATTTCTCCCCAATCCCGGCACCCCTGAACCTCCAAATCCCACGGATCCCGCACATCCCCCTGCTCTCCGCTCATCCCTGCACCCCCAGACCTTCCCTGTACCCCCCGACCCTCCTGAGCCCCAGCAGGATCCCACACATCCCCCCAATCCCTGCACCCCTGCACCCCCAATCCCTCCCGGGAACTTCCCTCTTTATTTTCACTTTTTTTTTGCCCACCCCCTTTCTCCCACCCCACCCCACCAATCCCGGGAACTCAGGACCCCAAATCCCTGGGAATTCCTCCCAAACCCCACCCCGTGCCCTCCTGCTGCCCTCCTCACACCCCCGGATCCTCCTGGACCCCAAAAATTCCTGAACCCTGAGCATCCTCCCAATCCCTGCACCACCAAATCCTCTCTGCACCCCCAAATCCTCCTGGACCCCCAAAATTCCTGAACCCTGAGCATCCCCCAAATCCTGCACCCCCAAATCCTCCTGGACCCCCAAAATTCCTGAACCCTGAGCATCCCCTCAATCCTGCACCCTCAAATCCTCTCTGCACCCCCAAATCCTCCTGGACCCCAAAATTCCTGAACCCTGAGAATCCCCCCAATCCCTGCACCCCCAAACCCTCCTGGACCCCCAAACCCTCCTGGACCCCCAAAATTCCTGAACCCTGAGCATTCCCCCAATCCCTGCACCCCCAAATCCTCCCTCCGCCTTCCTGCGGATCTTTATTTCGATTTTTTTCCGCGCCTCCTCCCTCCGCCGCCCCCCCCGGCGCTCAGGACCCCAAAATCCCCGGGAATCCCGGCCGAAGCCCAGCCCGTGCCCTCCCCCTGCCCTCGCCGTGCCCCCCGTTCCGCCGTGCACTCCAGATGAACCGGCGCGGCGGCGGCAATGGCCCTTGAAGCGCGCCGGGGAGGTGATTTAGGAGAATATTAAAGGCGATGCGGAGCTGCGGCGGCGCCTCTCTCGGGGCGAGCGGCAGGAGCCGCGGCGCAGATGGGCCCGGCAGATGAAACATCTCCGTCACATCGTGCCCCAGCCGCGCTCGCCGCCTCGGGCTCGGCGCCGCGCTCAGCCGCCGAATAAAGATCAGCCCCGCGCTCCCGAGGCCTTGGCCGGGGAGCCGGGGATGGAGTCTGGGCCCGGTGTCACCTCGGTGCCGCCCCGGTGCCACCCCGGTGTCACCCCGGTGTCACCCCGGGGTCCCTGAGGTGGCGTGAGGTGGTGGCAGGGCTGTGGTTGGGTGATTTTACGGGGAATGGTTAACTGGATAAATCCTGGAGCTTTGGGATGGGTGCACTCCGATGGGTTGGGATGGGACACGGGGATCCTGGTGGGGTGGGACAGGGACACCCCAGTGGGGTGGGACAGGGAGATCCTGGTAGGATGGGATGGATCCTGGTGGGATGGGACAGGGAGACCCCAGTGGGATGGGACAGGGAGACCCCAGTGGGGTGGGACAGGGAGACCCCAATGGGGTGGGATGAATCCTGGTGGGATGGGACATGGAGACCCCGTGAAACCCCCCAAAATTCCCATAAAACCCCCGAAATTCCCATGAAACCCCTCAAAACTCCCATGAAACCCCCCAAAATTCCCATTAAATCCCTGAAATTCCCATGAAAACCCCCGAAATTCCCATGAAACCCCCCAAAATTCCCACAAAACACCCGAAATTCCCGTAAATCCCCCGAAATTCCCATGAAGCCCCCCGAAATTCCCGTAAATCCCTCGAAATTCCCATCAAACCCCCCAAAATTCCCGTAAATCCCCCAAAATTCCCATGAAACCCCCCGAAATTCCCCTGAACCCCCCAAAATTCCCATGAAACCCCCGAAATTCCCTCCCCGCCCAGCGCAGCAGAGCCCTCATTAAGCCCTAATTAACGAAATTCCAACAAAACCCCTTCCTCCTCCTCCTCCTCCTCCTCCTCCTCCTCCTCCTCCTCCCGCTCCCCCAAAGCCGCAATTCCAGCGGGCCGCCGAGGAGCGCAGCCGAGCCGGGGCAGCTCCGCCGTGCCGGGGCCCGGCGTTAATGATTTAATAGAAATTAGCATAATTAACGAACATCTGCGCCAGGCGGCGCGGGGCAATTTGGCAGCGGCAGCCGAGCAGCGAGCGCGCCTGCCGCGAGTTCTGGACGCGCTCTCGGTTCCTGCGGCGCCGCGCGGGGAATTCCAGGCGGGATGGAGGGAGGGAGAGCCGGGATGGAGGGAGGGAGAGCCGGGCCGGGATGGAGGGAGGGCCAGGGATAAATGTGGGGTTTAGGGATAAATTCGGAGTTTAGGGATAAATTCGGATTTTAGGGATAAATTTGGATTTTAGGGAAATGTTTTGGGTTTAGGGATAAATTCGGATTTTAGGGACAAATGTGGGGTATAGGGATAAATGTGGGATTAGGGATAAATTCGGATTTTAGGGACAAATGTGGGGTTTAGGGATAAATTCGGAGTTTAGGGATAAATTCGGATTTTAGGGATAAATGTGGGGTTTAGGGAAATGTTTTGGGTTTAGGGATAAATTTGGAGTTTAGGGATAAATTCGGAGTTTAGGGATAAATTCGGGGTTAGGGATAAATGTGGGGTTTAGGGATAAATGTGGGGTTTAGGGATAAATTCGGATTTTAGGGATAAATGTGGGGTTTAGGGAAATGTTTTGGGTTTAGGGATAAATTTGGAGTTTAGGGATAAATTTGGAGTTTAGGGATAAATGTGGGGTATAGGGAAATGTTTGGGGTTTAGGGATAAATTCGGATTTTAGGGATAAATGTGGAGTTTAGGGATAAATGTGGGGTTTAGGGAAATGTTGTAGGATTTGGGGTATTTCTGTAGGATTTGGGGTATTTTTGTGGGATTTGGGGCATTTCTGTGGGATTTGGAGTAGTTTTTCTAGGATTTGGGGTAGTTTTGGTAGGATTTGGGGTATTTCTGTGGGATTTGGGGTGGTTTTTGTAGGATTTGGGGTATTTCTGTGGGATTTGGGGTATTTTTGTAGGATTTGGGGTATTTCTGTAGGATTTGGGGTATTTTTGTGGGATTTGGGGCATTTCTGTGGGATTTGGAGTAGTTTTTCTAGGATTTGGGGTAGTTTTGGTAGGATATGGGGTATTTCAGTGGGATTTGGGGTGGTTTTTGTAGGATTTGGGGTATTTCAGTGGGATTTGGGGTATTTCGGTGGGATTTGGGGTATTTCTGTGGGATTTGGGGTATTTCTGTGGGATTTGGGGTCGCAGCCCCCAGGAAGGGCCTGACCCAGTCCCGGTCCCACAGGAGTACCCCGGGTACGGGTGGTGGGTCGGGGAGCTCGGCCGGGAGATCGGGATCGTGCCCAGGGAATTCCTGGAGCCCGCCTTCGAGCTGGAGCCGTGACCGGGACCGGGACAGGTGAGGGCTGGGGGGCCAGGTGGGGGTCTGGGGTCAGGTGTGGGGTCTGGGGCCAGGTGTGGGGTCAGGTGGGGGTCTGGGGTCAGGTGTGGGGTCAGGTGGGGGTCTGGGGTCAGGTGTGGGGCCAGGTGGGGGTCTGGGGTCAGGTGTGGGGCCAGGTGGGGGTCTGGGGTCAGGTGTGGGGTCAGGTGTGGGGTCAGGTGGGGGTCTGGGGTGTGGGGTTTGGGGTCAGGTTTTGGGTGTGGGATTTTGGGGTCAGGTTTGGGGTTTGGGGTTTGAGATGTGGGGTGTGGGGTTGGGGGTTTGGGATTTGGGGTCAGGTTTGGGATTTGGGGTTTGGGATGTGGAATTTGGGGTCAGATTTGGGGTTTGGGGTTTCGGATTTGGGATTTGGGGTCCCGGCTGTGTCCCTGTGTGTCCGTGGTGTCCTTGTCTCCATCCCACATTTTCCCTGGAGCAGGCAGGACCGGGAATGGCAGCGTGGGGACAACGCCAGCCCGGCCCACGGCATTCCCCAGATCCCACAAACCCCACAAACCCCACAGATCCCACAGATCCCACGGGATTCCTGCAGCAGAGCCACACGTGGAGGACCCAGCGCTGGCACCGAGCGGATTTATCCCAAAAACCCCTCCTGGAGCCGTTCCGTGGGGAAACTGAGGCACGCATCCTGCTCTTCCCAAAGATCCCAGATCCCATGGAGACCTCCCGCTCTCGTTATCCCGCTTTTCCCAAGTCCACCCCAAAGGCCCTGGAGATCCCACATCCAGGTGTTCCCTGATCCCACATCCAGGTGTTCCCCACTCCCACATCCAGGTGTTCCCCGACCCCACATCCAGGTGTTCCCCGACCCCACATCCAGGTGTTTTCCAATCCCACATCCAGGTGTTTTCCCCCAATCCCAAATCCAGGTGTTCCCTGATCCCACATCCAGGTGTTCCCCAGTCCCACATCCAGGTGCTTCCCAATCCCAAATCCAGGTGTTTTCCCCCAATCCCAAATCCAGATGTTTTCCCTCAATAAATTCCTTTTTCCTCTCCAAGTCTGGCTGCTCTGGGAATGGTCGGGAATGGTCGGGAATGGTTGGGAATGCTCTGGGAATGGTCGGGAATGGCCCCTTTGCTGTGAGGGTGAATCCAGCACATCCTCCTCCTGCCTTTCCCACTTTTCCTGGTTTTTCCTGCCTTTCCCACTTTTCCCGGTCTCCCTCCCCTCCCGCTCGATGGTGGCAGGGCCCTGCCGGCCCCAATCCCTCCGGGATTCCCAAACTGGGCTCAGATCCCGCGGGAATTCGGCTCCGATCCCCCTGGAGGGGATCCCTGGCCATGGAGTGGATCCCTGGGTTCGGATCAGATCCCTGGGTTCAGAGTGGATCCATAGAATCGGGGTGGATCCCTGGGTTCCCATCGGATCCCGGGCTTGCCCGTGCCACGGCAGAGACACGCTCATGAATATTACCGACTTATGAATATTAATGAGGGGACCAGCCAATCACAGCCGCGCTCGGGGCCCTGAACTCCTCCCGCTGCTCCCGAGGGATTCCCAACATTCCCGGGCTTTCCCTGGAGCCAAAACCTCCCCAGGACCCACCCCGAGCCCTGGCTGGGGGCAGGGAATTCCCAAATTCCCAAATCCCGAAATTCCCGGCGCCTCCCCCACCCCCGAGCCCGGCAGAACCTGGAAAATCTCCTCCTCCACTTCCATCCGAATTTTATCCGTTTATTTTTATTTTTTTTAATTTTTATTTCCTGCCCACACCACGTGCTGAGGGAGGGGGAGGACACCAAAACCAGCCGGGCTGCTCCTGCTCTCCCAAAAATCCCTGGAACAGCCCCAGAGGGAAAGGGACACAAACTCCAGCCCCGTCCCTCCCTTCTCCCGGCGGGAAGCTCGGCTCCCATTGTCCCAGTTTGGGGATTCCAGAGGGATCTGAGCCCAGTCTGGGGATTCCAGAGGGATCTGAGCCCAGTCTGGGAATTCCAGAGGGATCTGAGCCCGGTCTGGGGATTCCAGAGGGATCTGAGCCCAGTCTGGGGATTCCAGAGGGATCTCAGCCCAGTTTGGGAATTCCAGAGGGATCTGAGCCCGGTTTGGGAATTCCAGAGGGATCTGAGCCCGGTTTGGGAATTCCAGAGGGATCTGAGCCCGGTTTGGGAATTCCAGAGGGATCTGAGCAGGAGCAGAGTGAGGAAAACACTGCTGGGAATTTCAGGGAATATCGGGAATGTGCTGGGGAAGAGCTCGGCCACGGCTGGGGCCGCATTCCCAGTGCTCCCAGTGCTCCCAGTGCTCCCAGTGCTCCCAGTGCTCCCAGTGCTCCCAGTGTGGCCATCCCAGCGGCTCCGCGCTGATCCCTCTCCCAGCGAGGGCTGCGGGGCCTGGGGGGGCCAGAGGGGTCACTCCGTGTCCAGCTGGGAATTCTGGGAATCCCAGGCTCTCCTTAGGGGTCACTCAGTGTCCAGCTGGGAATTCTGGGCTGCCCAGAGGGATCACTCCGTGTCCAGCTGGGAATTCTGGGCTGTCCAGAGGGGTCACTGGGTGTCCAGCTGGGAATTCTGGGCTGTCCAGAAGGGTCACTCAGTGTCCAGCTGGGAATTCTGGGCTGTCCAGAGGGGTCACTCCGTGTCCAGCTGGGAATTCCGGGCTGTCCAGAGGGGTCACTCCGTGTCCAGCTGGGAATTCCGGGCTGTCCAGAGGGGTCACTCCGTGTCCGGCCGGACGCTCCGGGCTCTCCGGCCGTGCCTCGTCCATGCCAAAGTCACTCCAGTAGGGGAAACTCTCCAGGGAGCCCTGGGCACTGCCCAGGCTGGCACAGCTGGAAAACAGAGCAGGAAAAGGAGCCAGGGAATGTCGGGAATTCCTGGGCACAGCTCCGCCCCAGCAGCTCCATCCCAGCTGGAAAAGGGGGATGGATGTTCCCATCCCAGGGACACTCCAGCCCCTGGCCTGGGCTCCTCTGCCCTGGGATCCACAGGGAGGAGCTGGGAACGCCCTGGGATCCACAGGGAGGAGCTGGGAACGCCCTGGGATCCACAGGGAGGAGCTGGGAATGCCCTGGGATCCACAGGGAGGAGCTGGGAATGCCCCGGGATCCACAGGGAGGAGCTGGGAATGCCCCGGGATCCACAGGGAGGAGCTGGGAACGCCCTGGGATCCACAGGAGGAGCTGGGAATGCCCTGGGATCCACAGGGAGGAGCTGGGAATGCCCTGGGATCCACAGGGAGGAGCTGGGAATGCCCTGGGAGGTCCTGGAGCTGTCCCAGGATCCACACCGGGGTCCCAGGGCTGTCCTGGGCTGCTCCCCGTGTCCCGTGTCCAGCCTGGAGCAGCCCCTCCCCGCACCTGGCTGGTCCCTGCCCTCACCTGGCTGGTCCCTCCTGGTCCCTGCCCTCACCTGGCTGGTCCCTCCCCATACCTGCCCTCACCTGGCTGGTCCCTCCCTGCACCTGGCTGGTCCCTCCCCGCACCTGGCTGGTCCCTCCCTGCACCTGGCTGGTCCCTTCCCTGCCCTCCTGGTCCCTGCCCTCACCTGGCTGGTCCCTCCCCGTCCCTCCCCTGCCCTGGCCGGTCCCTCCCGGTCCCTCCCCTGCCCTGGCCGGTCCCTCCCGGTCCCTCCCCTGCCCTGGCCGGTCCCTCCCCTGCCCTGGCCGGTCCCTCCCGGTCCCTGCCCCCACCTGGCCGGTCCCAGCCCCGCGCTGTCCCCGCGCTGTCCCCAGGCGCGGCCGGCCATGGCGTAGTGCAGGATGGCCTCGGTGACCGAGTGCGGGCCCCGGCCCTGCACGCAGGCCTCGATGGCGGGCACGGGCAGCTGGCTCTGCAGGAACAGGTGCAGGCGGCTGTCGGACAGCAGCACGGCGCTCTGCACCACCCTGGGGACACAGCCACAGCCACGGGTCACCTCTGCTGGCACCGCACACCGGGGCACCTCCCACCACAGGGACGGGTCACCTCTGCTGGCACCTTGTCACCTCCCACCCTGGGCACACAGGGACAGGGACACCTCTGCTGGCACTGGACACCTGGGGCACCTCCCACCACAGGGACAGGTCACCTCTGCTGGCACCTGACACCTGGGGCACCTCCCACCTGCAGGGATGGGTCACCTCCCACCTTGGGCACACAGGGACGGGGACACCTCTGCTGTCCCCTCCCACCCTGGGCACAAAGGCAGCAAGGACAGCAGGGACACCAGGGGGACAGAAGTGGGACAGGAGGGACACCAGGGGGACAGGAGGGACAGCAGGGGGACAGCAGGGACACCAGGGGGAAAGAAGTAGGACAGGAGGGACAGCAGGGGCCAGCAGGGGGACAGCAGAGGGACAGCAGGGGGACAGCAGGGACACCAGGGGGACAGCAGGGGGACAGCAGGGACACCGGGAGGACAGCAGGGGGACAGCAGGGACAGCAGAGGGACAGGAGGGACAGCAGGGACACCGGGGGACAGCAGAGGGACAGCAGGGGGACAGCAGAGGGACAGCAGGGACACCGGGGAACAGCAGGGGGACAGCAGGGGGACAGCAGGGACACCGTGGGGACACCAGGGACGGTCACCAGGGCCACCCAGCCCTCCCTGCTGCCACCTGCTGGCCACCCCTGGGCACTGCACCCTCCCCTCAGCCCTTCCCGAATCCCAACGGCCAGCCCCAAATCCCATCCCCTAAAGCCCAAATTTCCCCAATCCCAAATAATCCCAAAGATCCCAAATCCCAACCCCAACCCCCCACCGCCCCGAAGCCCCCCACCTCTCCAGGAAGTGCTGCAGCCCCTGCCGGCGCCGCTCGATGAACTCGTCCGTGCTCCCCACGAAGAACGCCGACCTCCCCGGCAGCTCGGGCACCGGCCTGCAGGAACCGGGGGGATCTTTGGCACGGGCCCGGCGGGACCCCGGAGCCCGGCAGCGGGGCGGGACCCCCGCGGCCCTGACCCTGAGCCCTGAGCCCTTACACCAGGCCGGCGTTCCTCTGCAGCTGCCGCCGCAGCCACACGAACTCGCGGTAGCGGCGCCGCACGCACGAGGTCTTGGCGGTGAAGGCCTTGCTGTTGGTCTGGGGAAAGCACCGGGACACAGGGATCCCTGGGGATCGCTGGGGATCCCTGGGGATCGCTGGGGATCCCTGGGAATGATCCCGCAGGGAGCCCGGGGAGAGAGCCCTGGGAGGGAGCCCTGGGAGGGAGCCCTGAGGGATCACTGGGAGGGATCACTGGGAATGATCCCTCAGTGAGCCCTGGGAGGGAGCCCTGGGCGAGATCACCGGGAGGGATCACTGGGAGAGATCCCTGAGAATGATCACTGAGGGATCCCTGGGAGAGAGTGCTCGGAGGAAGCCCTGGGAGAGATCCCTGAGGGATCACTGGGAATGATCCCTGGGAGAGATCCCTGGGAGAGATCCCTGAGGGATCCCTGGGAGAGAGCGCTTGGAAGAAGCCCTGGGAGAGATCCCTGAGGGGGATCACTGGGAGGGATCACTGGGAATGATCCCTCAGGGATGCCTGGGAGGGATCACTGGGAGAGATCCCTGAGGGATCACTGGGAATCGTCCCTGGGAATGATCCCTGAGAGGGATCACTGGGAATCGTCCCTGGGAGGGATCACTGGGAATCGTCCCTGAGAATGATCCCTGGGAGGGATCACTGAGAATGATCCCTGGGAGAGATCCCTGGGAGAGATCCCTGAGAGATCACTGGGAATTGACCCTGGGAATGATCCCTGGGAGGGATCACTGGGAGGGATCACTGGGAGGGGTCCCTGGGAATTGAGGGCTGAGGGATCCAGGATGGGAATGATCCCTGGGATTGATCCCTGGGAATTATCCATGGGATCTAGGGGCTGGATCAGGCCTGGACAGAGGATCCAGGATGGGAATTCTCCATGGGATCAAGGAGCAGGATCCCAGTCCCAGCGGGTCCCCTTGATGCCGGATCCGGGAGCCAACCCAGGACAGGATCCCGAGGATTCCCCTCCGTGGCTGAGGATAACCTCACCCCAAAGCCTGTCCCAGGGCTCATCCCGACCCCATTCCCTCGGGATAACCCCAGAGCCTCTCCTGTCCCAGGGCTCATCCCGACCCCATTCCCTCGGGATAACCCCAGAGCCTCTCCTGTCCCGGGGCTCATCCCAACCCCATTCCCTCGGGATAACCCCAGAGCCTCTCCCGGGGCTCATCCCGACCCCGGCTCCCAGCTCACGTGCAGGAAGATCTTGTAATCCACGTAGGAATTCCAGGAGCCCTCGTTCTGCACGCGCGGATCCTGCACCCGCACCGTGGTCAGCTCCTGCGGGGAACCGGGACCGGGATCAGGGATCCACCCAGGCCTGCTCCCCTGGGATGGTACCAGGGCTCTGGGATCAGGGATCCACCTGGGCCTGCTCTCCTGGGATGGGATACAGGGCTCTGGGATCAGGGATCCACCCGGGCCTGCTCCCCTGGGATGGGATACAGGGCTCTGGGATCAGGGATCCACCCGGGCCTGATTCCCTGGAATAGGACTGGGATCAGGGATCCACCCACCCCTGCTTCCCTGGGATGGGATACAGGGCTCTGGGATCAGGGATCCACCCCGATACTGCTTCCCTGGAATGGGATCAGGGATCCACCCAGCCCTGCTTCCCTGGGATGGGATACAGGGCTCTGGGATCAGGGATCCACCCTGATACTGCTCCCCTGGAATGGGATCAGGGATCCACCTAGGCCTGCTGTCCTGGGATGGGATTGGGATCAGGGATCCACATGGCCCTGATTCCCTGGAATGGGATACAGGGCTCTGGGATCAGGGATCCACCCGGGCCTGCTTCCCTGGGATGGGATACAGGGCTCTGGGATCAGGGATCCACCTGGGCCTGCTCTCCTGAGATGGGATTGGGATCAGGGATCCACCTGGGCCTGCTCCCCTGGGACGGGATACAGGGCTCTGGGATCAGGGATCCACCCGGGCCTGCTCTCCTGGGATTCCCTGGGATGGGATTGGGATCAGGGATCCACCCACCCCTGCTTCCCTGGGATGGGATACAAGGCTCTGGGATCAGGGATCCACCCCATTCCTGCTTCCCTGGGATGGGACCAGGATCAGGGATCCACCTGGGCCTGCTCTCCTGGCATTCCCTGGGATGGGACTGGGATCAGGGATCCACCCCATCCCTGCTTTCCCAGCTTCCTGGGAATGGCACAGACACCTCCAGACATTCCCATTCCCATTCCCTGCTTCTCCAGACATTCCCATTCCCATTCTTGCTTTTCCAGACGTTCCCATCCCCAGTTTTCCAGACATTCCCATTCCCATTCCCAGTTTTCCAGACATTCCCATTCCCATTCCCAGTTTCCCAGACATTCCCATTCCCAGCTGTCCCCGGACTCAGGGATCAGGGGATAAGCCAGGACTGCTCCTCACTTCCTCCCGGTTCTCCAACATCCTAGAGCCAGAGCCCAGCAGGAAACATCTGGGAATAATAAAAGAAAAAAGGGATTTAGAGAAATCCTTTCTGTGGGTTTTCCACGGATTCTGCATCCCCCAGAATTCCGGGATCCTGCAGTTTTTGGGAATACTGGAAATCCCTGGAATCTGGGGATTAAATCTGCTCAATTTAAGGCGCTCTGGGATTCCTAGTTTGGGGTTGTTTTCCTCAGATTCGGGATTTTCCAGGGCTCTGCTGCCTCTCACCTGCCCGAGACTGGGGTTCAAGGAGAGAATTCCAGGCAAATTCCTCATTTCCAGGGAAATTCCTGCCAAGGAAAGCACTCATTGTTATCTCGGGCTCCTTACCTTTCATCCCGATCCATCCCTGAACACCTTTCCCAACTCTCTGGAACAGCAGGAATCCTCATTCCCACCCCTGGAAAACCCTCCAGAGCCAGAAAAACTGGGAATGAACCCCGGTTATTCCCGATTTTCCCTGCGGTGGGGGAATCCCCGAGGATGCTCATAAACCCCATTTATCCCCTATTTTCCTTGGACACGCCAGAACACTGGAAATTGTTTTTTTCAGGATTTTTTTCAGGATCTTTTGCCTTCCAGGGAAGGAGAGGATTCCTCATCCCAGCCCACTCCCCCCTCCCGCACCACGACGAGTCCCAAAACCCCAGGAAAAGCCGGGAAAACGGGGATGAATCCCAAATGTTCCCTTCCCACGCTTGGAGAACACCGCGGGGGAACTCCCGGGGCTCTTTCTCCTTCCCAGGGAAGGCAAAGATTCCTCGGGACAGGGCCCGGAACCGGGCCCGGCCCCAAACCGGGAGAGGCCGCGGACCGGGAGCCCCAAATCCCCGGGAAAAGCCGGGAAAACGGGAACGAACCCCAGTTCTTCCTTCTCCTGGCAGGCGCCGCGGGGGAATTCCGGGGCTGGTGGGGAATCCTCGGGACGGGGACCGGAGCCGCGGACCGGGGGTAGGCCCAGCCCCGCGGGGAGAGGCCGCGGACCGGGGGTGAGGCCCAGCCCCGCGCCGGCCCCGCCGGGAGAGGCCGCGGAGCGGGAGTGAGGCCCAGCCCCGCGCCGCCGCCTCCTCCCGGGGCTTCGGGGACACCGGGAGCCCCCGAGGGGACCCGGGGACCCCCCGAATCTGCGCCCTCCCCTCAGGGCCCCCTCACCTCGCACCGCCCGCGGCCCCTTTAAGCGGCGGCGGCCGCGCGCGGTTTTATGGCATGGGCGGTACCGGAACTTCCGGTGCGGGGCATTCTGGGAGTTGTAGTCAGGACCCTCCTGTGGTCCCGGGTGCCACCCCTGCCTCGGGACGAGGAGGGGCTGGAGCGCCTGACCGAGCTGGGAATGTTTATCCTGGAGAAAAGAGAGATCAGGAGGGACCTTCTGGCTCTCCACAAGTCCCTGGCAGACGGGGCAGCCGTGGCGGTCAGGCTCTGCTTCCAGGGGATGGGGACAGGAGGAAAGGGAATGGCCTCAGCAGGAATTTCTCTGTGGAAATGGGGATACAGCACTGGCACAGCTGCCCAGGGCGATGCTGGAGTCCCCATCCCCAAAGGGATGGTTGGACTTGGCGATCTCCGAGACCTTTTCCGGCCTGAGCGATTCCAAGATTTCCTAAATAAGATTATTTATGGAGCCCATAAACGGGACCTTCCCTGGGTGCTGGCAGGGGTTGGGCACGGCCAGGAGGTGGCACTCAGGGCTCTGACCTGAGGGAAAAAGGCGCTTTTGGGTCACGGCTTGAACTCAAAGACTTTCTCACCGTTAATTACTCTAATTAGTTAATTAACAACGGGCAGAACGGAGCGTCCTGACCATTCCCGGACTACACCTCCCATCAAGCCCCGCGAGAGCGCGGCGGACTACACCTCCCATCACGCCTCGCGCGCACGCAGCGCCACCGTTTACCACGGACTACATCTCCCGTCACACCCCGCGCACCACAACGGAACGCACTGCGGCTCTGCGGCGGCGCGGACTACACCTCCCGGTGTGCCCCGCGCGGGCGCGGCGCAGGCGCGGTGCGCGCGGCGGGCAGCGGCGCTGGCCGGGCTCTTTTGTTCAGGGCGGCGGACGGAGCGCGGCCAGGCCCGGGCCCCCCCCGACCCCCGAGCGCGCCCCCCGCGCCCCTTCCCTCGGACACCGGCGGTGGGGCTGTGCAAGGTCAGCGGAGAACCGCCACCGGCCGCGGGGGGGGGGCGCGGCGGCGACTGGCGGCGTGGGGTGGGGGGGTCGGTGGTGAGGGGGGTAGGGGAGGCGGGGCGGCCGTGGGGGGAGGGGAGAGGATGGGGGAGGGGAGAGGGGGGCTGGGAGAGGAGTGAGGGGGGGTTTGGGGGCGGGGAGGTGTGGGGGGAGAGGGGGATGGGGTCAGTGTAGGGATGGATTTGGGGCTGGGGTCAATGCAGGGATGGATTTGGGGATGGGGTCAGTGCAGGGATGGATTTGGGGCTGGGGTCAGTGCAGGGAGGGATTTGGGGATGGATTTGGGGCTGGGGTCAGTGCAGGGATGGATTTGGGGCTGGGGTCAGTGCAGGGAGGGATTTGGGGATGGATTTGGGGCTGGGGTCAGTGCAGGGATGGATTTGGGGATGGATTTGGGGCTGGGGTCAGTGCAGGGAGGGATTTGGGGCTGGGGTCAGTGCACGGTTGGATTTGGGGCTGGATTTGGGGCTGGGGTCAGTGCAGGGATGGATTTGGGGCTGGGGTCAGTGCAGGGATGGATTTGGGGATGGATTTGGGGCTGGGGTCAGTGCAGGGATGGATTTGGGGCTGGGGTCAGTGCAGGGATGGATTTGGGGCTGGGGTCAGTTCAGGGAGGGATTTGGGGCTGGGGTCAGTGCAGGGAGGGATTTGGGGATGGATTTGAGGCTGGGGTCAGTGCAGGGAGGGATTCTGGGTGATGGGGAAGGGGTCAGCGAAGGGTTTTGATTTGTGAGGGAAAAAACTGGGAGTTGTGGAGGAAAAAGGGCAATTTCTGAGGGGAAAAAAGGTGGGATTTGTGAGGGGAAAAGTAGCATTTGGCAGGGAGAAAAATTGGGATTTGTAAGGGGAAAGTGGGATTTGTGAGGGGAAAGTGGGATTGTGAGGGAAAAAACTGGGATTAGTGCAGGAAAAGGGAATTTGTGAGGGAAATCTGGGATTTGTGAGGAGGAAAGTGGCAGTTGTGAGAGAAAACCTGGCATTTGTGAGGGAAAAGGGGAATTCTGAGGAGAAAAGTGGGATTATGAGGGGAAAAAACTGAGATTAGTGGAGGAAAAAGTGGGATTTTTGAGGGAAAAAGTGGGATTTGTGAGGGAAAAGTAGGATTTTTGAGGAGGAAAACCTGGGATTTGTGAGGGAAAAGTGGGATTTGTGAGGGAAAAAGTGGGATTTGTGAGGGAAAAAGTGGGATTTGTGAGGGAAAAAGTGGGATTTGTGAGGGAAAAAGTGGGATTTGTGAGGGAAAAAGTGGGATTTGTGAGGGAAAAGTGGGATTTTTGAGGAGGAAAACCTGGCATTTGTGAGGGAAATAGTGGGATTTGTGAGTGAAAAAGTAGGATTTGTGAGGGAAAAAGTGAGATTTGTGAGGGAAAAACCTGGGATTAGTGGAGGAAAAAGGGCAATTTTTGAGGGGAAAGTGGGATTTGTGAGGGAAAAGTGGGATTTTTGAGGAGGAAAAAGTGGGATTTTTGAGGAGGAAAAAGTGGGATTTGTGAGGGAAAAAGTGGGATTTGTGAGGGAAAAGTGGGATTTTTGAGGAGGAAAACCTGGCATTTGTGAGGGAAAAAGTGGGATTTGTGAGGGAAAAGGTGGGATTTGTGAGGGAAAAAGTGGGATTTGTGAGGGAAAAAGTGGGATTTGTGAGGGAAAAGTGGGATTTTTGACGAGGAAAACCTGGCGTCTGTGAGGGGAAAAGTGGCATTTGTGAGGGAAAAACCTGGGATTAGTGGAGGAAAAAGGGGATTTTTGAGGGGAAAGTGGGATTTGTGAGGGAAGAAGTGGGATTTGTGAGGGAAGAAGTGGGATTTGTGAGGGAAGAAGTGGGATTTGTGAGGGGAAAAGTGGGATTCGTGAGGGAAAAACCTGGGATTAGTGGAGGAAAAAGTGGGATTTGTGAGGGAAAAAGTGGGATTTGTGAGGGAAAAACCTGGGATTAGTGGAGGAAAAAGGGGATTTTTGAGGGGAAAGGTGTGATTTTGGGGGGCGTGGGATGCGGGCAGGGGTCTCGGTGGGAAGCGGGACCGGGGAGGGACGAGCGGCGGCTTTTGGCGGGAAACGGGAAAAATCCCGGGAATCCGGGCTGGGGAGGGGAATCCGGGAATTCGGGGCGGAGCTGGGGTCGGGAATGTGCTGGGAGGGGAGGAGGAGCTGCTTTGGGGGAAATCTGCGGGATTTTGGGGAGCTGGGAAGCGGTTTTGGGACCCCGGCGGGTTTGTGTGTGTCTGGAGAAGGAGCTGGGGAAGGTTTTCCCAGGGAAAAGCGGATTTAGAGCCGGGGTTATCCCGGGGATCTTCCCCGTGGGGGAATTTTGGGGGGGAGAAAAGGAGATTTTGGGGGTGAGAAAAAGGGAATTCCCCCTGGGATGCCCGGGATGGGTTTGGGAGCAGCTCCATGCGTTCCTGTAAAACTGAGGGATCCCAGCATAAAAATTGGGATTCTGGTGGGATAACTCTGGGATTGGCTGTGCAAGAGGCTTGAATTGTGGGAAAAGAATAGGGATAAATCCCCAAATTCCTCCGGAAATTGAGAGGGGAGGGTCGGGCTCCTGGAATCCACGGAATTCAGCTCTGGGGCTGCTCCAGCCGCTGGGAAATGCCCAAAGAACCACCTGGGAATGGGCTCGGAATGCAGCCCTTGGAAATTGGAATCTGGGAGAAATGGATCCCAAAATGTTCAGAATCCAGGCTTTTCCCAGCTCGGAATCCAGGGATTTCCTGGCTCTGAATCCAGAATATTCCCAGCTCCAAATCCCGAGTTTTCCCAGCCAGCACTGGATGGAATTCCAGGAATTTTTGATTCCCTGAGCAGCTGTGGGATGAAGAGCTGGATAAACATCCCAGAGCATCCATGGTCCAGCAAGGGAATGACCATGGAGAGGTCGGGATCTGGGAGTGTGACCTGGGATTAGTTGGGATTAACAGCTGCTGGGATCTGAGTCCGTGTGAACCCCTGGAGTTCACAGAAATCCCACTTTTCCCCAGGATTTCCATCCCAGCCAAGGCAGGGAGAGAAATCCCTGGAGGGAATTATCCCACTTTTCCCAAGGGCTGAAGGGCAGCTCTGGGAGTTCAGGAATGAGCTGGAAAAATTTGGGAAAGGCTGGGAAAAAAAAAAAAAAAAAACCCAGAGCAGCTTTTAGGAAAAAAAAAAATTTTTGTATGGGATTACTGAAATTGAAGAGTGGGGAAAGCAAAAATCCAAATCTCTGTGTCAGAATCCTGGTGTCACTCCAGCGGGATTGCTCTGGGAATTCCCACCTGGATTCCTGCCCCAATCCCAGCTTTTTTCCCCGTCTCTGGTGGGAATATCCCCGTGTTCCCAAGGAAAATCCCAGAGTTTCTGAGGAGCTCCAGCAGGGCAGGGAGAGAAGAACCTGGGTGGAAAAATCCCAGTGTTCCCAAGGAAAATCCCAGTATTCCCAGGGGAAATGCCAGTGTTCCCAGGGGAAAATCCCAGTGTTCCCAGGGGAAAATCCCAGTGTTCCCAGGGGAAAATCCCAGTGTTCCCAGGGAAAAATCCCAGTGTTCCCAGGGGAAAATCCCAGTGTTCCCAGGGAAAATCTCAGTATTCCCAGGGGAAATGCCAGTATTCCCAAGGAAATCCCAGTGTTCCCAGGGGAAAATCCCAGTGTTCCCAGGGGAAAATCCCAGTGTTCCCAGGGGAAAATCCCAGTGTTCCCAGGGGAAAATCCCAGTGTTCCCAGGGGAAAATCTCAGTATTCCCAGGGGAAATGCCAGTGTTCCCAGGGGAAATCCCAGTGTTCCCAGGGGAAAATCTCAGTGTTCCCAGGGGAAAATGCCAGTGTTCCCAGGGGAAAATGCCAGCGTTCCCAAGGAAATCTCAGTATTCCCAAGGAAATCTCAGTGTTCCCAGGGGAAAATCTCAGTGTTCCCAGGGGAAAATCTCAGTGTTCCCAGGGGAAATGCCAGTATTCCCAAGGAAATCCCAGCGTTCCCAAGGAAATCTGTTCCCAAGGAGCTCCCGCAGAGCAGGGAGAGAATATCCCCGAAAATCCCAGGGTGGGAAATGCCATTCCAAGCTGGAGACAGGTCCCGGAGGGATTTCCCCCTCGGTCCCAGCGCGGGATCCAGGAATTCCCTGCTGGGAGGGGAGCCCGATCCCAGGCGGTGCATCCCAGCATTCCCAGCACCCCGCTGACCCCCCCATCCCGGGATTTGCCCCCCGCAGCAGCCCGGGAAAGCGGAGAAGCTGGCCAGCACAATGGGAAAAAAGCAGAACAAGAAAAAGGTGGAGGAGGTGCTGGAGGAGGAGGAGGAGGAGTACGTGGTGGAGAAGGTGCTGGACCGGCGCGTGGTCAAGGGCAAGGTGGAATACCTGCTCAAGTGGAAGGGCTTCTCCGAGTGAGTCATCCCCAGGGATCCACGGGCTGGGGGGGCAGGAGGAGGGGAGGATCCCGGCGTTCCCAAGGGAAATCCCGGCGTTCCCAAGGGAAATCACGGCGTTCCCAAGGGAAATCCCGGTGCTCCCAAGGGAAATCATGGTGTTCTGGAAAATCCCGGCGTTCCCAAGGGAAATCACGGCGTTCCCAAGGAAAATGCCAGTGTTCCCAAGGGAAATCCCAGTGTTCTGGAAAATCCCGGCGTTCCCAAGGGAAATCACGGCGTTCCCAAGGGAAATCCCGGTGTTCCCAAGGGAAATCCCGGTGTTCTGGAAAATCCTGGTGTTCCCAAGGGAAATCCCAGTGTTCTGGAAAATCCCAGTGTTCCCAAGGGAAATGCCAGTGTTCTGGAAAATCACGGTGTTCCCAAGGAAAATCACGGCGTTCCCACAAAAACCGTGTTGTTCGAAGGATTTCCCACTCCAGAGAGAGCGGGGAGAAAAAATGCTGGGAAATCCCGGTGTTCCCAAGGAAAATCCCGGTGTTCTGGAAAATCCCGGTGTTCCCAAGGAAAATCCCGGTGTTCCCAAGGGAAATGCCGGTGTTCCCAAGGGAAGTGCCAGTGTTCCCACAAAAATCATGTTGCTCCCAAGGATTGCCCATCCCAGGGAGAGCAGGGAGAGAAAATCATGGAAAATCCCGGTGTTCCCACAAAAATCCTGCTGCTCCCAGGGATTGCCCATCCCAAGGAGAGACAGGAGAAAAACTCCTGGAAAATCCCAGTGTTCCCAAGGAAAATCCCAGTGTTCTGGAAAATGCCAGTGTTCCCAAGAAAAATCCCAGTGTTCCCACAGAAATCATGTGGTTCCCAAGGATTGCCCATCCCAGGGAGAGCAGGGAGAGAAATTCCTGGAAAATGCCAGTGTTCCCAAGGAAAATGCCAGTGTTCCCAAGGATTTCCCATGAAAAGCAGAAAGGGAGAGAAAGTCCTGGAGAATCCCAGTGTGCCAGGGTGGGAAATCCCATTCCAAGCTGGAAACAGATCCTGGAGGGATTTCCCCCCTCAGTCCCAGTGTGGGATCCCAGGAATTCTCTCCTGAGAAGGGAATTTCCTCCCTTTCCTCCAGGCTCTGAATCCAGAGTTTTCCCAGCCAGCACTGGATGGATTTTTGGGAATTTTTGATTCCCTGAACAGCTGTGGAAGCTGAGAAAAACTCTGGGCTGAAGAGGTGGATAAACATCCCAGATCCAGCCAGGGGATTGTCCATGGGGAGCTCGGGATGTGGGAATTGGGTCCGGCATTCCCACCTGGATCACTCCAAACATCCCAAACCCCGCATCCCGGCGGTGCCACATCCGGGATTTTCCCGGCTGGGAAAACGGGGAGAAATGAGGGATTTGTGTTTGCTGGCAGCGAGGACAACACCTGGGAGCCCGAGGAGAACCTGGATTGCCCGGATCTGATCGCGGAATTCCTGCAATCCCAGAAAACCGCCCACGAGAGCGAGAAGTCCGAGGGCAGCAAGCGCAAGGCCGAGTCAGACACGGAGGACAAAGGGGAGGAGAGCAAACCAAAGAAAAAGAAGGAAGAGGTGAGGCTGGAGCGGGCTCCTGGAAAAAGGATTCCAAGGAAAAGCCCTGGAAAAGCCATTCCAAGGGGTTTTTTTGAGGAATGGGAGGCTGGAGGGTTGGGGGAAGGAGGAAGGAGGGGATGGCTGAGCTTGGCTTGGCGAGTGTCCCAGTCTGATCCCAGTCAGTTCCCAGTCAGTTCCCTGTGTCCTGTCCCTCCATCCCTTATCCCAGTCCCTCTCCAGCTCTCCCTGGATCCTTCCCTTCCCCACCTGAGCATTCCCAGCTCCCCTGGAGCCCTGGAAACATCCCCACATCCTTGGAATCCCAGCCCGATCCTCCCTGCCCGTCCCCGAGCCGGGAATGTCGCTCTGGGAATTCACAAATGGAATTTTCTCCCTTTTTTCTTCCCCTTTTCCCAGTCGGAGAAACCGCGAGGCTTCGCCCGAGGCTTCGAGCCGGAGCGGATCATCGGAGCCACGGATTCCAGCGGGGGAGCTGATGTTCCTGATGAAGTGGTGAGGGCTCCAGGGGGCTGCCACCTCCCCCTGATTCCCAGGGGGATCATCCCAGTGGGTCCAGCAGATCAGGAACTGTGTGGGATCAGGGATTGTCCCTCTGTGCCCTGCCCACTTCTGGAAAGAGAGGCTGGAGCGTGGCCAGGGAAGGGTTTGGAGCTCTGGGGGCGGGCTGAGGGAGTGGGAATGTTGGTCCTGGAGAGGAGAGGGATCAGGAGGGACCTTCTGGATCTGCACAGGAGGGGACATCCAGCTCTGATCCCTGGGGGGGGTCAGGGTTTAAGTTTGGGGTTCAGGGTTTGGGGTTAGGGGTGTGGGGACATCCTGAGCCCCTCAGGAATCCCCTTCTGGTCCCTGATTTTTCCCATTCCTTCTTTTCTCTCCTCCCTGACTTCCCTTTCCTCTCACACACCAAGAAGAACTCGGACGAGGCCGACCTGGTGCCCACCAAGGGTCAGGGTCAGAGGTCAAGGTTAGGGGTCAGGGTTAGTGGTCCCTGGGACATCCAGGGAATTCCCTTCTCCTGCTGCTCCCCCATTCCTGCTGCTTCCCTGAGTCCCTGTCCTGTCCCCGCAGGAAGAACTCGGACGAGGCCGACCTGGTGCCCGCCAAGGGTCAGGGTTCAGGGTCAGGGTTTAGGGTCAGGGGTCAGGGTTAGTGGTCCCTGGGACATCCAGGGAATTCCCTTCTCCTGCTGCTCCCCCATTCCTGCTGCTCCCTCCCTGAGTCCCTCTCCTGTCCCCACAGGAAGAACTCGGACGAGGCCGACCTGGTGCCCACCAAGGGTCAGGGTTGAGGGTCAGGGTCAGGGTTTAGGGTCAGGGTTAGGGGTCAGGGTTAGGGTTCCCTGGGACATCCTGGGAATTCCCTTCTCCTGCTGCTCCCTCCCTGAGTCCCTGTCCTGTCCCTGCAGGAAGAACTCGGACGAGGCCGACCTGGTGCCTGCCAAGGAAGCCAACATCAAGTGCCCGCAGGTGGTGATCTCGTTCTACGAGGAGAGGTTGACATGGCACTCCTACCCCTCAGAGGACGATGACAAGAAAGAGGACAAGAACTAAGCCCCGGTGGCCCCGCTCCGGCAGCTCTGGGGGTTTTTTTGGGAAGACGATCCGAACTTGTGTGGGGTGTGAGCAAAGGAGGGGTTTGGAGGTGCCCTGAAGAGCCCCCCCAGCCCGGTGTCTGTGCCCTGCAGGCACTCCTCTGCTCCCTGCCGTGGCCAGATTCCCAGCAGCATCCCCTGGAATTCCAGATTCCATCGGGGAGGGGGGGAGGGAGGGACAACCAGGGGGGATGGGGTGGGAATCCTGGGCTGGGGAGGGGTCTCAGAGCAGTGGGAGCGGAAGCAAAGCCCCTTCCATGAAGGACTGGCCGGGATGGCCGGGCTGGGACTGGGATTGGGACTGGGATTGGGAATGCAGATGGAGCCTGCTTCCCCTCCAGAGCCCATCCCACAGCCCCCAGCCGTGTTCCCAGTAGTGTTAACTCTGCATTTTTAAGGCGTAGCATGTGTGTAGGTCTTTGGATTCCAATTTTTATTTTCCTTTTCTTTTCCTTTTTTTTTCCCCCTTTGTTTTTTTTTTTTTTTTTTTTTTTTCCTTTTTTTTGGCTATTTCCTGGTGTTATCCTTTGGGAAGGAAGGGAGGGATTTTGGGGGCAATTCAATCACTTTTAATCAAGGAGGGAAATGAGGTCTGGTGATGACATTCCCAGATAATTTCCATTTTTTGGGGGTTTGGTTTTTTTTTTTTTTTTTAAAGAAGAACCTGAATTCGTTTTTTTTTTTTCCTAAAAAAATCCTGAATTCAGCAAAGAAAATCAATGGATTAAAAAAAAAAACCAAGGGAGAAAGGGAGAAGATGCCAGAATTGGTGCCAGAACTGGGGACAGAGACACTGAAACTGTGAATGTCCAAAATGCCTGGAGCGATTTTTAGGGGGGATTTTGGGGAGCAGGGGAGGGAATTGCTGGGGCGGGAGGGGACCAGGGGAGACTTTGTGAAAATGCAACTTTGTGAATCTGTATCGTCCTGCAGCAGAACTGCCACTCCTGACGCGTGCATTGTATGGGGGGATGGATTTTAACCCTTTTATTGCCTTTTTAACCCTTTTTTGTTCCGTTCTAAGGTGCTATTTCTCCAAATTGGGGGGGGGGTGGGGGGGAAAATCTCAAGAAAAAAGAGATTTCCTGAGTTTCTGACCACTCGTTCTTTTTCCCACTCTGGGTTTTCCTGCCCAGCCAGCAGGGAGGGAGTGTGGGAGGAGAGGAACCAAGAGCAGCACAAGCAAAAAACCCAGTCAGTCCCAATTTCTCCCCAGAGCGAGGCTGGGAGGGAGCTGCTTTCCCAGAACCTCGGGGGTTTTTCATTTTTGAAATCAGATTTATTTCCCAAATCCTGAACTATTTAAGTGACTCCAGGGGGGGATCTCGACGTGCATTGTACAAACCTTTTTTATGAGCATGTGTTTGGGTTCCTGTGCAAAAATCCGTGTGCAAATGTAAAAGTTCGTGTTTGGATTTTAACTTCATACCGAGCTCTGTCCAGTTTTTATTTTGGATTTTTTGGTTTTGATTTCTTTTTTTTTTTGTCTCAATAAAATTTTAGATTTATAATCCTGATTTTAAATTTTTTTTTATAATTTTTTTTTTTTTTTTAATCTTTTCTTTACCTTGCTCCCTTTCCTCCAGTGATGAGTGACCAGGTAGAGCAGGACACGGAGGGAAGGTGAGCCCTGAGCCAGGTTAGAGCTTTGGAGAAGGTTCTGGAGCAGGTTCTGGGTTTGTTTTGGCCTCCACCTGCAGAAGAGAGGCTCTGAGGCCGGGCCTGGGAGCGAGGAGGGAGTTGCCAGCACCTCGGGTGGGTAAGTGACCTTGGGTCCCCTTCTCGTCCCAGGCCGGGGGCTGGGGGGCCCTGGGGGGGCCCTGGGGGGCTGGAGGGGGCTCCTGTGAGCCTGGAGGGGAGCTGAGGGGCTGGAGGAGAGCGGGGTCAGCGCGGGGCCTGCAGCAGGAGGAGGAGGAGGAAGGTTCTTGGAGGAGGAGGATGGTGGTTCCTGGAGGAGGAGGAAGGTTCTTGGAGGAGGAGGATGGTGGTTCCTGGAGGAGGAGGAAGGTTCTTGGAGGAGGAGGATGGTGGTTCCTGGAGGAGGAGGAAGGCTCTCAGAAGAGGAAGATGGTGGTTCCTGGAGGAGGAGGAGGAGGAGGAGGAGGAGGAGGATGGTGGTTCCTGGAGGAAGGTTCTTGAAGGACGAGGATGGTGGTTCCTGGAGGAAGGTTCTTGGAGGAGGAGGATGGTGGTTCCTGGAGGAGGAGGGAAGGTTCTTGGAGGATGAGGATGGTGGTTCCTGGAGGAAGAAGAGGAGGAAGGTTCTTGGAGGATGAGGATGGTGGTTCCTAGAGGAGGAGGAAGGTTCTCAGAAGAGGAAGATGGCGGTTCCTGGAGGAGGAAGAGGAGGAGGAGGAGGATGGTGGTTCCTGGAGGAAGAAGAGGAGGAAGGTTCTTGGAGGATGAGGATGGAGGTTCCTGGAGGAGGAAGAGGAGGAGGACGAGGATGGTGGTTCCTGGAGGAGGAAGAGGAGGAGGATGGTGGTTCCTGGAGGAAGAAGAGGAGGAGGAGGAAGATTCTTGGAGGACAAGGATGGTGGTTCCTGGAGGAAGAAGAGGAAGAAGGTTCTTGGAGAAGGAGGATTGTGGTTCCTGGAGGAAGAGGAAGAGGGGGAAGGTTCTTGAAGGATGAGGATGGTGGTTCCTGGAGGAAGAAGAGGAAGAGGAGGAAGGTTCTTGGGAGGAAGAAGAGGAAGGTTCTTGGAGGACAAAGATGGTGGTTCCTGGAAGAGGAAGAGGAGGAGGAAGAAGGTTCTTGGAGGATGAGGATGGTGGTTCCTGGAGAAAGAGGAGGAGGAAGGTTCTTGGAGGAAGAAGACGAAGAGGAGGAAGGTTCTTGAAGGATGAGGGTGGTGGTTCCTGGAGGAAGAAGAGGAAGATGAAGAAGGTTCTTGGAGGACGAGGATGGTGGTTCCTGGAGGAAGAAGAGGAGGAAGGTTCTTGGTGGACGAGGATGGTGGTTCCTGGAGGAGGAAGAGGAAGATGAAGAAGGTTCTTGGAGGACGAGGAGGGGAATGGTTCTTGGATGAGGAGAATGGCTGCTGGAGGAGGAGGAGGGATCTTGGAGGAGGAGGATGGTTCTTGGATGAGGATGGTGGTTCCTGGAGGAAGACGTTCTTTGAGGAGGATGGTTCTGGAGGAGGATGGGGGTTCTTGGAGGAAGATGATGCCTGGAGGAGGAAGATGGCTCCTGGAGGAGGAAGATGGCTCCTGGAGGAGGATGATGGCTCCTGGAGGAGGATGATGGCTCCTGGAGGAAGATGATGATTCCTGGAGGAAGATGATGACTCCTGGAGGAAGGATCCCAGGAGGAGCAGTGGGTCCCTTCCCCCTGCACCATCCCAGGGAATCCTTGTGGCATTTTCTGCCAGCTGGGATCCCACTGCAACCCCGGCCCGAGGAACAGCTGGAATCATCGCCCAGGAGAGAGCAGGGAGCACCTCGGGTCCAGGCTGGAGTCACTGTGGATCCAGGGTGGAGTCACTGTGGGTCCAGGCTGGAGTCACTGTGGGTCCAGGCTGGAGTCACTGTGGGTCCAGGGTGGAGTCACTGTGGGTCCAGGCTGGAGTCACTGTGGGTCCAGGCTGGAGTCACTGTGGATCCAGGGTGGAGTCACTGTGGATCTGAGGTGCAGTTTTCCTTTTCCTCCTCCTCCTTTTTCTCCTCCTCCTCCTTTTTCTCCTCCTCCTGCTTTTCCTCCTTCTCTTTCTCCTTTTCCTTCTCCTCCTTTTCCTTCTCCTCCTTTTCCTCCTCCTCCTCCTTTTCCTCCTCCTCCTCCTTTTCCTCCTTCTCCTTTTCCTCCTCCTTCTCCTTTTCCTCCTCCTTCTCCTTTTCCTCCTCCTTCTCCTTCTCCTCCTTCTCCTCCTTCTCCTTTTCCTCCATCTCCTTTTTCTCCTCCTTTTCCTCCTCCTCCTCCTTTTCCTCCTCCTCCTCCTCCTTTTCCTCCTCCTCCTCCTTTTCCTCCTCCTCCTCCTCCATCCCCTGCAGGGCTGGAAGAGCTCCCTCCCATCCCAGCTGGACCCGGAGCTGCTGTGAAGGCAGAAAATCCCCGAATTCCCCCAGTTCCATCCCCAATAAAACCCCTGAGCCCAGGCTGGTACAGTGAATAAGCCGTTTTTATTTTTTTGTCCTGTGCTCACAACAATCTCTCTTCTCTCCCTGACAGGTCACAGATCATTCAAATCAAACAAAGTTTCTAAGAGGAAACAAAAAGAAATAATTTAAGCCACACGCACAGGGCTCTCTCTCCATTGCAACCTCCCCACATCCCAACTTGTGCTTCATTCCCGGGGGCCGCGGGGGCTCGAGGCTCCCAGCCGGCCAATCCCAGCTCCAAGCATTCCCAAAAAAACCTGGAAAACATTCCCACAAACCCACACACATCTTGCCAGCGGGCCTTCCCTGCTGCTCTCCCAGGTGGAAGGACCACCCTGGGACCCTCCTCGGATCCCGTGCACAGGACTGGCTCGGAAAAGCCGTTATTTGAATTTTATTGATTTTATTTCTTTTTTTAAGCTTTTTTTTTCCTTTTTTTTTTTTTTATCATTTCTATTTTTTTTTTTCTGGTTGCTGGTAAAGTCAGAACACTCCCAGCTGTGCTATATGGAAATACAGCTCTAGGATGGTCTCCGAGGTGTGGAGACCTGACAGTGATCAAGGCACTACCCCCACCCCCCTCCTGAAAAACAAAGGAAGTCAGACCAACACCTCTAGGGACAGAAGAGAATCCTATAATGTGATCACACGGTTACACGGAATCTTTATGGCAAAGAGAACATTGAGCAGCTTTCAATGGTTGGGCTTCTCCCTTTTTTTTTTTTTGGCTTTTTTTTCTTTTTTTTTTTGTAATTTTTTTTTTAGGTTTTGTTATTTTTTGTTTGTTTGTTTTTTACTCAACACAAGCACTTCTAGACCCTAAAAGGGGGAGGAAAAAAATCAAGGCTGGAACCCCCAGAAAACCCAAGCGTGGTACTGGGACGGGGACCCACAGCTGTTGGATGCTCGAGGTGACACCCCAAGGCCGGGGCTGAGGTTGGGGTCGGGGTCCCAGCGCTCCCCTTGTGCTGTTCCTGACCCAAAATTCCTTCCCAGGAGAAGCAGGCGGGGGCTGAGGGCTCAGGAGGGGATCCTGCTGCTCCTCCAGCCCCCCGAGGGATCCCCCTCGCCGTCCTTCCTCCCAATGATCTCCTGCCCTTCCCCTGGCTCTGAGCTTCCTCAGGCAGGAAAGGGTTAACGGGAGTCACGCCCTGGCTCTGCTCTTCCTCGGGCTGGAAAGGGTTAATGGAAGTCACGCCACTTTTTGTGTCTCTCCACGTGTGCCCTGGTCTGATCTCCATCGAGGAAGGAGAAATCTGGAATATCTCACACACACCGATGGCAAAAACGGGGTCGGGATGAAAGGAAAAAAGGGAAAAAAAACAAAAAAAGAACCAAAAAAAAAAACCAAGGGAAAAAAAAATTGAAAACAACCAACTACCTGAAATCACAGAACTTTGGAAGTTCAGAAAAACGTCTCTCCTATAACTTGGTTCGAAGTCCATTCGCTTAAATCTCTTTTTTTTTCTCGTTTTTGTTTTTTTTCTCTTACTTAAAGCCAGTTCCTAACAGTAGTTTGTTTTTTTGTGGGATTTTTTTTTTTTTGTGTTTTTTTGTTTTATCCACCTCGTGCCAACCTCCCCAGCAGCGATGCCAGCTCGTCCCTGCTCTCCCAGCACCCCGGGGGTGGCCGGTGGCAGCTGGGCTTGGGCTGGGCTCCGTCCCCCCCTCGGGGCCGGCCGCTCCCGCAGAGTCCCCGGCGCGCCGCCGGCGCCGCGTGCGGCTCCAGAAGACAGAATCGGATAAGAAGGCATCAAAGTTCCCTCCGCAAGCACTTCCAGGCTCGGCCCTCGTCCCAGCTCTCCCTTCCGCCGCCGCCTTCACTTCCTCCTGTCCTTCTGCTTGCGCTCCTGGCGCCGCGGCTGCGGCTCGGCGGGCGCGGGCGCGCGCGGGATCAGCAGCACGCTGCCGTCGCTGCCGTACTGCAGCGCGTACCGGCTGGGCGAGTAGGGCCGGCCCTGCTCGTCCCGCAGCCGCCCGAACACCTCCTGGTACAGGCTCTGCACCTTCTGCTTCATCTGCCGGATGGACTTGAGGAACTCCACCTTCTCCCTGAGCAGTTTGGACTTGTCGCGCTGCAGCTCCTCCACGTCGCGCTCCAGGTTGAGGATGGTGTCCAGCTTCCTCTTGCGGCAGTTCTGGGCGGCCATCTTGTTCTTGCCGCGCCGGCGGATGTCGCGGATGAGGCTGAGCTGGGCCTCGCTCAGCTGGTACTTGGACAGGAGCTCGTTGAACTCCTCCACGGGCAGGTTGATGATCTTGTCGTTGGTGAAGGGGATCTTCATGGCCCTGGCGCGGTGCTCGTCGCGGCTCAGCTGCTTGTCCAGCAGCTCGGACGGTTTCTCCTTGCCGCTCTTCTTGCCGGCGCCGGGCGCTTTGGGCTCCTCGGGGTCCAGGGCGCCCGGGGCCATGTTGTAGGTGTGGTTGTGGCCAACGTGCTCCAGGTAAGGCAGGTAATGGAGCTGCGCCGGGTCCTGGAAGCTCATGCGGCAGAACTTGCTGTACTCTGGCTGGTAGCCAACCGCCCCTTCCGCTTCCTCAAAGTCCACGTTCTCCGAGTCCGAGCTGTAGCCCACGGCGCCTTCCTCGGAAAACGAGGAGGAGGAGGAGGACGAAGAGGAAGAGGACGATGAGGACGAGGCTTCGGAGCTGCTCAGGGACGCGGGGCTGTGGCCGGAGTCCAGGGAAAGACCTGAGTCGGAATCGAACTCCTCTTCCAGCTGCGAGGCCTGCACGGGGTTGAAGCCCTCCTCGATGGCCAAGTCCATCAGGCTGATCTCATCCAGCATGGCCTCGTCCAGCAGCCCTCCCAGGGGGTCGGGCAGCTCGGGCCCGGCCGTCTCATTGGCCGTGCCGTTCATCTGGGGCGGGAAGAAGATCCCGCTCAGGTTGGTGGAGCCGAAGGTGCTGTTGAGGCCGGTGGAGTTGTCGGGCGCCAGCTGCAGCAGGGCCGAGCCGCCCGCCATGGAGGGGCTCTCGATGTCCGAGCTGAAGAGGGAGAAGTCCTGGGAGCAGCTGCCCAGCGAGGCCTGATGCAGGCTGACGTTCTGGTTGATGGGCGTGCCGGGGGCCAGGCTGTAGTTGGACGCCAGGAGGTCCCCGCCGGTGCCGCCGTAGAGGCTCTCGGCGCTCGTGCTGTTCACCTCCATGGCCTGCAAGAGACGTGGCATAGCTCGGTGGAGGAGCCCCGGGGCCAAGGACGCTTCCAGACCCCACACGGGAGCTCGCGGGTGGCGCGGGGATGGCACGGCGTCACCGCGGTGTCACCGCACGGGCCAGGACCCCAGCTCACACCTGGAGGGACGAGGCCCTTCCCACCCTCCCGGAGCTCACCTGCATCTCCATGATGGACATCAGGTCCTGCCACTGCTGCTCCAGGTCAAAGGGCGACTCGGTCTCGGCCAGCAGAGGGGACAGCAGGCTGGGGGGGCCACCCGGGGCCCGGCTCTGCCCGGGCACGGCTTCGCTCAGGGCGGAGACATCCGCAGCTGGGAACTGAGCACGCCAGGGAGTCAGGGCTGGCACCTCGGGGATGAGCAGGGATGAGCAGGGACACTTGGGGACGCTCGGGGATGGACTCTCAGGGACATTCAGGGATGCACAGGGATGATCAAGGATGGATGCTCAGTGATGGATGCTCAGGGATGCAGCCACCCCCCAGCCCAGTGCCCTTCCCACCCGCTTTGCCGTGAACTAACGAGGAGCAAAGCCAGGAGGTTTTAATTAGCCACGGCCCCCCCTCCCCGCGTGGTTTCGCAGGGTGCCTGGAGCCTCCTGGAGCAGGCAAAGCCAATTTGCTGCTGCGGGAGAAGCACGGGAGGCAGGGAGAGCCTGGGGATCCACCCCACGGGCTCACCTCGGAATTGTCCCCGAAGGGGAAGGTGGCCTCCAGCAGCCTAAGGCACTCCTCCAGGGACAGGGCTGTCTGATCCTCCGCTCCGGGCACCTGGGGGACAGCAAACACAGGGGATGGGAGCCGCGGGCTTTGGGAGCTGCTGCTGAGGAGGAATCAGCTCCCTTCCAGCAGGGCTGGATCACAGCGCATCCAAAAAAGAGCCAGAGCCCCACCCAGTGCTCCTGTGCTGGCTCCATCCTCCCGCTCCGGGTACGGGAAAGCGCCAACGCCGCCGCTCCCGGCCAGCCTGCTGTCCCCTGCCGTCCCCTGCCGTCCCCTCCGGCCACACAGGCCAGGGGGACTCTGCGGCTGCCCACGGGGACGCGGCCCTGCCCAAATCCTGCTGCCCACCTGGGCAAACCCTGCTGCTGTTCTGCTGCTGCTGGAGCAGCCCCCGCACAGGCACCGGCACAGCCGCAGGGCCCCGGGAGCGCAGCCCCCAGCGCGGCCGGCCCGGGGCGTTACCTGCGCAGGGAAACTCTCCCCGGTCTCTCCATCAACTAGCGGGATTCTATCCAAGACCTCATTCCCTGCACTCCTCCAGCTGTCCCCGCGCTCCCTCCCATCGCTCAGCTCTTTGTCCACTTCGCTCTCTTTCTGACGGTGGCTGTAGTCAAAAATCTCTCGCCCAGCGCCGAGATCAATATCCTGTCTCCACAGGATGTCAATCAAATCGATGTCCTGCAAGACAGACCACATTTCCTTCAGCCCCCTGGCCTGGGGGGGTCCCCGCCCAGCGGCCCCTCCCCAGGGACCCCCCGCCCGGCCCGCAGCCCACCCGCCGGGCCCCCCTCGGCCGCCGCCGCTGCCGGGGCTCCGGCGCCCCGCGGGCCGGCCGGGAGCGGCTCTGCGGGCTCCGCATGGCCGGCGCTGCCCTGCCCGCCGCCCATGGCCGCCCGCCCGCCGCCAGGGGAGGCGGCGGGGGCCGCCCGGGCCCGCGTCGCGGCGGTGGCTGCGCCGTGCCCGCCTTGCATCAGCCCGTGGTGCCATCCCGGCCATTTGCATAAGGGGTGGGGTGGCAGGAAAATCCCCGCATTCCCACCCACCTGATGCAACTTGAGCCGCCGCCGCTCCGCCGGGCCCCTGCCCGCTCCCCGCCGGCACCGGGCTGCCCGCAGCCCCCCGGGCACCCCCCGCAGCCCGCCGCTCCTCGGGGCGGCCCCGGTACCTTTCTCATGTCCCCAGCTGCCGCCCGGGCCGCGGCGCACGCCGATCATGGTCCCCGGGGGAGGAAGAGGAGGAGGAGGAGGCGGCGGGGCGGGCTGGCCGGGGCGCGGCGCCGCGCACGCATCGCCGGCCGGGGCGGCGGCGGCAGCGGCGGGGGGAGCCGCGCTCCGCTCCGCCCCACCGGCCACAGGTGCCCGCGCGGCCCCGCTGCGGCGGCAGCAGCCGCCCCCGCCCCCGGTGCGGAGGATGCTGCTGTGGCTGCGGCGGCGGCCCCCGGGCGGGCGGCGGGGCCGGGAGGGGCTCGGCGGGGCCGGGAGGGGCTCGGGAGGGACCGGGAGGGGCTCGGCGGGGCCGCCCCCCCACCCTCCCCCCGCCGTTCCCGGCTGCGGCGGCCGCCAAGCCCCGCCCCCTCCGCCAGACCACGCCCCCTCCCCGCCGGGATGCGGCGCTCCCGGACCACGCCCACTCCGCCGATGGCCCCGCCCCGGCCCGGGCGGTGGCCACGACCAATCAGCGCCAACGGGGGCCGCCGCCCTGACCAATCAGCGCCGGCGGGGGCCGCCCGCCCAGCCAATCAGCGCCCGCGCGGCGCCCACCGGGCCGCGCCCCCGCCCTGGCGCAGCGGGGCCGCCCCCCCCCCGGCCCCGCCCGCACCGCACCGGGAATGGGGAATGGGGGGCGGGGAACACCGGGACCCCCGGCCCGCGAGCCGGCACAGCCCGGGGTCACCTTGGCCCCGTCCCCCGGGACACCCCGGCCCCGAGGGCGCGACCGCCGGTGCGCCCCCTCCCCTCCTCCCCCGGCGCTCCTCGCTCCGGGCACGCCCCGGCCCCGGTAACCGCGGCCAAGTGTAAGGAGATCCCCCGGCCGGGGGGGGACGGCGCGGAGCCCCCGCAGCTCATCACATGCCCCACGTATTTTTATCCTCGTGTTGTGGAAACGGCCCCGGGCACGGAGCCTCCGCCGCCCTCCCCACCCCCAATGCTGCAGAGGGAAGCGCTGGGATTTAATCCCAGCTTTGTCTTTAGCCCCGGCTCAAAATGGGCATTTTTTTATCCGTGGGATAAAAATCAAGTGGATTTCATAATTCCCCTCCCGCCCCGCCCGCTCTCCGGGTGCTGCAACGCCCAAAAAGGAAAAGGGAAAAAAAAAAAATCCCGCACAGCATTCCCGGAGCGAGTTCCAGCTTCCCAAAATTATTTATATCGCCCGTATTCCCCCGGCAAGGTCGCGCCTGGACCGCGCACAACCCACCGGGAGTCGCAATGTGCCAGGAAAAGTCATGGAAAAATTTCCAGGCCGGCCCCCGGAGCCATCTGCAGCCCGGTCCCCGCCCGGGCCGGCGGGGCAGAGCCCCGCGGAGCTCCCGGGGCATCCCCGGGGGGGAAAATCGCCCCCTAAAACAACCCCAAAATGAACCTGCGGGAGCGGCGAGCCGCGGGAGGAGGGCGCGGGATGGGGTGAGGGAGTGACGTGGGAGCCAGACGGGATTTCCTGGAGCCACCGCGGCCGGGGAACCGGGAAAACAGCCCTGGAGGGAGCGGGAGGGAGGAAAAACCGGGATCGGGGGGAAATGAAGGAAAACAGAGCCCTGAGAGTGACAGGGATGCGGGAAAAGCCAGGATCGGGGAGGAAATAATGGGAAACAGAGCCCTGAGAGTGAGCAGGGATCCTGTCCAGCACGGTTTTGGGGGAAATCATGGAAAATGGAGCCTTGAGAGTGAGCAGGGATGTGGGAAAAGCCGGGATCGGGGGGAAATGAAGGAAAACGGAGCGCCGAGGAGGAGGGGGGATCTCCCCCACCCACCCCTCCCTGATTCCCAGCCCGGGTTCTGCTCCCAGCACAGCCAGGCCCGGGGAGGCCGCTGGAAAACGGCAGCTCCCGGCCTCTCTCCTCCCGAATTCCCCCAAACCCGACCCCGCTTCCCCTGCCGAAAGCTCCTCAGAGCCAGCAATCCCAAATTTGGGAAGGGCGGCGGAGCCTCCCAGGAGTGACCTTGCACAAGGCAAGGATCCACCCGATCCCACTCCCGAGGCTGGGATCGCCTCCCTGGGAATCCCCAGGGACCAGCACGAGGGGGGACGCTTGGCCTCGTGTCCCGTGTCCCTCTGGCACCTCCAAGGTCGCTGCTGCCAGCCCCGAGCGGGGATTTCCCCGGGAACACGCAGGGAAGTCTGGATGACATTCCCAGGGCCTGCTCCATCACCTCCAGCTCCGTCTCTGCAGCGTTCCCCACAGCTGCTCCCACAGCCCGACCCCGATCCGCATCCCAATCCCAATCCTGATCCCAATCCCGACCCTGATCCCTGCTGCAGCACATGCCAGCGGCGCCCAGTGTCCTGCTGGGGACATGGATCAGCACTGAGACCCCCATTCCATAAACCTGGGAGGACCTGGGGACATGGAACCACCACTGACAGCCCCATTCCACAGCCCTGGAAGGACCCAAGGCCACGGATCAGCACTGACACCCTGATTCCACAATCCTGGAAGGACCCAAGGCCACGGATCAGCACTGACACCCTGATTCCACAATCCTGGAAGGACCCAAGGCCATGGATCAGCACTGACAGCTCCATTCCCTGACCCTGGAAGGACCCAAGGCCATGGAACCACCACTGACAGCCCCATTCCACAGCCCTGGAAGGACCTAAGGCCGCGGATCAGCCCCCAGGCCCCACGGAACCCGGGATGTTCCGTGACCAAGGCAGCCCTGCCACAACCTGGAATCACATCCCAGCCTTCCCAAAGGTCAGGGCTCAAGCAGGAAAACCAAACCCCTCCCAGCCCAGCTCTGCCCAGCCGGCTGGGGAGGGAAACTGAGCGAGAAAAGGAATTCTGGGGAGGGAAAGTGAGCGAGGAACTGGATTTTGGGGAGGAAAATTGAGGGAAGAAACTAATTGAGGGGAGGAACACTGAGTGAGGAACTGGATTCTAGGGAGGAACACTGAGTGAGGAACTGGATTTTGGGGAGGAAAATTGAGGGAAGAAATTAATTGTGGGGAGGAACACTGAGTGAGGAACTGGATTTTGGGGAGGAAAACTGAGAGTGGAAATAAATTCTGGGGAGGAACACTGAGTGGGGAGCAGGCTCCTGGGGAGGAACACTGAGGGAGGAGCAGGCTCCTGGCCAGGCTCCAGCCCTGCAACCCAACCACCTGCTCCACACCTGGGCCAGGGCTCTTTCCCAACAGCCCTGTTTATTTCCCAGCTGGATTGCTCGCTTTCCCAATCCCCAGAGTCACGAGGGGCCCCAGCTCCTTCCCCCTCCTTTCACTGCTCCTCCGCAGCCAGAGCAGAGCAGACCAGAAGGGAAAACCACCCCGGAATTACCCCGGGAGCGCTGAAACCGAGCCCGGACCCCGGATTGCGACATCCCCGAGCGCCAAAGGCAGCAACGCCCGCAGCGAGCCCAAACCCTCCCCCAAAACCCCCCAAGCCCCCCATTTCCTACCTCCTTGGTGAGATCTCCATTGACGGGCGCCGCCACCGCTCCCAGATCCTCCAGCTCCTCCCCAAAGCCCTGCTCGGCTCCGCTCTCCCTCTCGCCGCCGCCGCCGCCGTCCTGCAGCGGGGGCTGCGCGCCCTCGGGCTCCCGGTGCACCAGCCAGGCACTGACCTCGGTGCTGGGCACCTGCAGCCTGTCCAGAGCCCTCACCTGGCTGAGCAGGCGGCGGGCGGTGAAGTAGGAGTCCAGCTCGACGCTCTTGGGGTGGATGCCATATCCGTGCAGGGTGTTCTGCAGGTGGTGGAACTGGGTCTGCGCGTAGGCAGAGCTGGGGCCCAGGATGATCTCGCGCAGCGGCGGCAGCTGCGAGCTCAGGTAGCTGTCCACGTCCACGCGCACGCCGATCAGGCTCAGCAGGATGGTGAACTGGATCAGCCCTTCCGTGAAGTATTTCTTCAGGGAGAGCATCTCTGGGGCGGCAAAAATTAAAAAAAATAAATCAGAAACAAACAAGGGTTGAGGTTGGGGATGGACGGCGAGGAGCTGGCGGAGGGTGAAGCCTCCACACACAACAGGTTGGGTGGGTTTGGCTTTGCTCTGCCCCACTTTCAGACAATCGTTTCTGCCCTTCGGGGCAGAGCTAAGAACCAGGAGGAAAGTTTAAGGAATGCTCGAAAGGTTTTTAGTTCAACGAGGCTTGGTTTTCCTCTGAAAAGCCAGGAAACTGGTGCGCGGAGAAGTGGAGAAAATCAAAGTTTAACCCGGGAACTCCCCCCAGCAGCTCCACCCTCGCCCTCCCTTTTGTTTTTATCCCGCGGAGCAGGCGGAGACGCGGAATTCCTCGATCCATGTGACTTACTGTCCGAAAACTCCACATGCAGCGACTTTCTCTGTCCGCCCGCAGCTGCCCCCGCTCCGGGACGGGCCCTGCTCCTTCCAGCAGCTCCTCCTTCCCTGCTCTTCTCCTCTTCTGCTCCCGACGCTTTTTGCAGGAGCCTTTTATGAGTCAAAGGTCCCGAGCATGGGAAGGTCCAAAGACTCCAACGCTCCCGGCTGCGATTTCATCAGCAGCTGAAATGTAACCAGAGAGCAAACACGGTAACACCGGGGCACCACCCTGCTCGCACAGCGCCTCCCCCCCGCCAAAACCGGGGAATTTCGCCGCAATTCCCGCTTCTCCTGCCTCGGCCGAGTTACCTTGGGCGACAACACTGTCCGCGCTTCCCCTGCCCGAGCTATTCTTAGGCCGGTGCGTCAACTTCCCGCCGGCCGGAGGAATCCGGCTCCCTGTCCCCGCTCAGCCCCGGTCCCGGCCGGGCCGGGGCTTTGCCATGGAACACCGGCAACGCTCCGGGCCCGCCCCGCTCCCGCCGCCCCCAGCGCGTCGGGGCGGCTCCCGAGGAGCTGGGGGGGATCCCGAGGAGGTTTGGGGGTGCCCGGTTTTAGGGGGGGGTTTCCCCGGTTTTGGGGGGTCCCCGGTTTTGGGGGCCACGTGCGCTCCCCGTTCCCGGGGCCCTTTAAGGCCCCACGTGACCTCACCCCCCCCCCCCGGCGCGGCCACGTGACCCCGCCCCACCCGCGCGCGCGCTCCCGCGGCCTCGCCGTCCCCCTCAGCGCCGCCCGCCCCGCCCCGCCCCGCGCGCGCCGCCGCCGCCGCCGCCACCACCACCGCCACCACCCGCACGCCACCCCCCTCCCCCGCACGCTCCGCTACAGATTCCGCCCCCGCCGGTACCCGCCGGGCTCCGCCGCCGCTCCGGCCCCGCCGCCGCCGCCGCTCCCGCTCCCGCTCCCCGCCCCGGCCCAACCGCCCCCCCAGCCCGCCTCGCGCGGCGCCGCCGCCAATCACCGCCCGCCGAGGGCAGGCGAAAGCAGGGCGCGGACCAATGGGAAGCGGGCGGCGGAGAGTTCCTCCCGCCTCCCCGGCGCGGCTTTGATTGGCAGGCAAACTGACCAATGGGCCTGCGAGAAGGCGCGGGCGGCCCTCGCGCTCGGCGCAGCCAAGCCAATGGGAAATGAGAAATAGACAAGCGCAGCTGTCCCCGCTCTGTGATTGATTGACAGCACACCCACCCAATGGCGCGCAAAGCCTTCACTGAATGACAGCAGCGAGAACCAATGAGACGACGCACAGGATTCGCGCGCTTGAGTGGCAGCGACGCGCACCAATGGCTGCGGGGCGGCGGCACCGCCCCTTCGCACCGCAGCGGTTGCCACGGCAACGGGCGGCCCGGGCCCTGAGCGGGGTGAGGCCGCCATGGCGGGGCCGCCCTGGGCCCGCACCCCAGGCGCGCTCTGAGGGCGCCGCAGCGCGGCCCGAGCCGCTCCCGAGGCGGCTCCTCAGCCCTGTTCCCCTCGGCAGCACCCGCAGGCCTTGGGGATTGAGGGAGGTTTGGGGGCGCTGCCACCGCGATGGCCCCGGGGGTCCCTGGCCGGTGTTGGTGACTGCTGGGCTGGTCTGAGGGCGAGGGCCCGGCTCGGGCTCTTCCCAACCGCCTCAGCTGCCCAAAAACCTGCCCCGGGCCAGGACCTGCCGCTGGAGGTGTGGGAAGAGAGGTGGAAAAGCGCCGCTGGCATCAGGGCCTGGCCTTCCCTTCCCTTCCAGGGTCACCCACCCCGAGGCAGGCTGGAACCCCGTAACCCAGTTAAACACCGCGGGGCAGGGTTCAGGCCCGGAGCGGGCCCTTCACCCCTTCCTGCGGCGATCTGTGCGGGATCCCTGCCCTTCCCTGCTCCCTGTGGGATCCCTGCCCCTTTTCCCTTTCCCACATGGATCTGAGTAGGATTCCTGCCCGTTCTCCCCCTCCCACATCCATCCCTGTAGGATTCCTGACCCTTCTCCCCTTCCCACATGGATCCACATGGGATTCCTGCCCTTCCCACGTGGATCCCTGTGGGATCCCTGCCTGTTCTCCCCTTCCCACATCGATCCCTGTAGGATTCCTGACCCTTCTCCCCTTACGACATGGATTTGAGTAGGATTCCTGCCTGTTCTCCCCTTCCCACATGGATCCACATGGGATTCTTGCCTGTTCTCCCCCTCCCACATCCATCCCTGTAGGATTCCGGACCATTCTCCCCCTCCCACACAGATCCCTGTGGGATCCCTGCCCTTCTCACATCAATCCCTGTGGGATCCCTGCCTGTTCTCCCCTTCCCACACAGATCCCTGTAGGATTCCTGACCCTTCTCCCCTTCCCACATGGAATTCCTGCCCTTCCCACATCAATCCCTGTGGGATCCCTGCCCCTTCTCCCCTTCCCACACAGATCCCCGTGGGATCCCTGCCCATCCCTGGCCCCGTTCCTGCCCAGACCCGTGCCAGCCTGGCAGGTGGGAGGCCCGGGCAGCACCACCCCGATCCGATCCTGCCATTCCTGCCCGTCCCAGACGCCTCTCCCCTGCCCCAGAAACCTCCCGGGACAAACAGGATGCCACAGACGCTGCTTCATCCCAGGGGAAAAAAAAAACAAACACGGAAAAAGCGGCGTGGGATCCGACACCTGGCGGCAGGGTGAGGCTGGCCAGGCTCTGCCCGGGTTTTCCAGGCTGTTTGTGCCCCCCAAAACCTGCAGAGACCCCGGGAGGAGGCCAGGGAGACAAGGGGAGGTGTTCGAGGGGCTGGGAGTGCCCAGAGCCCGGAGACTTGGGTCATGTCCTCCCCAAACCCCCCCAGGTTGGATTTTGGGGGTCTTGCCCCACCCAGGTTGAACTCTTAGGGGTGTTGCCCACCCTAAACCCCCCCAGGTTGGATTTTGGGGTTGTTTCCCACCCCGAACCCCCCTGGGATGGATTTTGGGGTTGTTTTCCACCCTAAACCCCTCTGGGTTGGATTTTGGGGGTGTTTTCCACCCTGAACCCCCCCGGGTTGGATTTTGGGGGTGTAGCCCACCCTAAATTCCCCGCAGGGATTTTGGGGGTGTCTGGCAGCCCCCCAAACCTCTCCCGTGACAGTTCCCAGCTGGGAACCCGAGCTGGGCTGTCCCTCCGGGTTATTTTTAGTGTCCCCAGGGCTATTTGGGGACAGCTGGCCCTGTCCCCGTGCCCACCTCGTGCCACTGAAGGGGGGCTGTGGAGCCCCTTCCCCATTTTCTTCCCCCCAGGAAAATGCTCCAGCCCCAGAAATTAACGGGAAAATTTTCCCAGAGAAGGGAAAATTCGTGTGAGTCACCAGGAAATTCCAGGCTGGGAGAGGTCAGGGAATGGGAGCAGGCACAGGGAGGGGCTGGCATTATTTGGGATCCCCTGACTCCAAGAGCCCCTTCCCCATTTTTTTTTTCTCCTCCAGGAAAACGCTCCACCCCAAAAATGAAAGCAAACAAGGGAGGATTCGGGTGAGTCACTGGAAAGTTCCAGACTGGGAGAGCCCAGGGAGCAGGAGCAGGGCTTGGCAGGGTTGGGATTATTTGGGATGGATCCAGGAGCCCCTTCCCAGGCCTGGGACCCGCCCCCAGCGCTGATAACACCCAGGGATTAATTAGGCACTAATGAAGTTTGTCCTCCCCAGCTGGATCCAGCCACAATTAAAGATTTTCCTGCCCAATCCGGGGTCGGGGCGGACCCGGCTCGTTCCCTCCTTGCTGGGGTGGGGTTTGGGATATTTATGGGGTTTTTTGTTAAATCCCGACCTCTGTGGAGTGATCACTTCCATGGGACCAGCACAGGGGTCCTGTGGGGCAGTGGGACCCCCCACTCCCCATGGATGTTCCCTACAGACCCCCCCCCAGGCTTGGGACAACCGTCCTAAGGACACCCCAACATTGGGATCACCCCCTTTTTGGGAATCCCAACCCCACAGACCCCATCCCAACATTGGGATCACCCCTTTTTTGGGAATCCACAGACCCCACCCCAAACTGGGTTCACCTCCTTTTGGGACCCCCCCCGGGTTTTGCCCCACTCCCGGGTAACTCCAGCCCTACAGAGCCCCCCCAGGCTGGCACAGCCTGTCCAGGGCCCCCCACGCCCCCGTGGAACCCCAAAATCCATCCCTGCGACCCCAAAATCCGCCCCTGCTCCCCCCAACGCCCCTCTTTCCCAATGCGCCTTGCGCCGCCGGGCCTTATTTGCATAGCACCGCCTATTAGAGCATACATTATCCTTATATGGTAGCGGGACACGCCCATTCCCACAGTGGCTCCTCCCCCGTGCCCCGCCCCGGGTCGCGCATTCGCGGTCCTGCAGCGCCACCTGCCGGCGGCTCTGCGGCAGCGCGCGGGGCCCTGCCCGGGACCCCCAAACCGGGACCGACCCCCAAACCGGGACCCCCAAACTGAGACCCCCAAACCGAGACCCCCAAACCGGGACCGACCCCCAACTCGGGACCCCCAAACCGGGACCGACCCCCAAACCGAGACCCCCAAACCGGGACCCCCAAACTGGGACCCCCAAACCGAGACCCCCAAACCGGGACCGACCCCCAAACCGGGACCCCCAAACCCCCTGCCCAGCCCCTCCTGTGGTCCCACGCACCCCAAAGTTGTCCCTCCCAAAAGGCGAGTGACACCCCAAAGTGTCCCCAGCTCTGGGGGGGCTTCGGGGGGCGGCCCCAGGCTGACATGGATGGATGGGACCCTCCCCGCGAGCTCCGTGTCCCCCCAGGGGGGTCTGCAGATGTCGCCGCAGCTGGGACCCCCCCAAAGAGACTCCCAGAGACCCCCTGGTGTCCCCTGAGTGTCCCCCGCCCTGGATGTCACCCCCCGAATGGGTGACAAAGGCTCGGTAGGACCCCCCTCACCCCCACACCCCAAACCCGCACTCGGTGGGGCGGGGGGTGGCGGGGGACACCCTGGGGACCCCCAAAGCGGGGACAGCCGGGGGTGGAGCCGGGCACGAAGCGCCCCCCAAACCCCAGCCCAGTCCCCTCCTGTCCCCGCTTTGGGGGTGTCCCCATCCCTGGGGGGCTCTGTGTCCCCTCTGTGTCCCCTCGGGATGGCGACCCTGGGTGTCCCCCCCTCCCTCCGCAGCCCGAGAACAAAGAGGGGCAGGAGGAGGAGGAGGAGGAGGAGCGCGAAGGCCCCGGCGGTGACAGCTGGTGCCCCCCGGGTGACACGGGGACAAAGGCAGCGCTGCCGGCGACAAAGGGGCTGAGCGGGGGGAGACAGCGGCCCCACTGCACCCCAAACACCCCACAGCACCCCAAACACCCCACAGCTCCCCAAACACCCCACAGCCACCCCAAACACCCCACAGCGCCCCACAGCCACCCCAAACACCCCACAGCCACCCCACATCACCCCACAGCCACCCCAAACACCCCACAGCACCCCACAGCCACCCCACAGCACCCCAAACACCCCACAGCCACCCCACATCACCCCACAGCACCCCAAACACCCCACAGCCACCCCACAGCGCCCCAAACACCTCAAACAACCCACAGCCACCCCACAGCCACCCCACAGCCACCTCACAGCACCCCAAACACCCCACAGCCACCCCAAACACCCCACAGCCACCCCACAGCCGCCCCACAGCATCCCAAACACCCCACAGCACCCCAAACACCCCACAGAACCCCACAGCCACCCCAAACACCCCACAGCCACCCGACAGCCACCCCACAGCACCCCAAACACCTCAAACACCCCACAGCACCCCAAACACCCCACAGCGCCCCAAACACCCCACTGCACCCCAAACACTCCGCAGCCGTGTGGGGTGCAGGGCGGTTTGGGGATAACAGGGCTCACAGAACAGGGCGGGAGAGTTTTGGGGTGCCCCTCCCCAAAATCCTCAGGCGGAGCCTCCCCAGCTCATCACCCCCATGGGGGGCGAGCCCCCCAAAAATCACCCCCGACCGTTTTCCCCTCTCCGGTGCCTCGAGTGTTCCCTAATTTCTGTTCCCTTCCCCTCCGAGGACCCCCCAATCCCGGGAACCCCCCAACTCCCGGGACTCCCCCCATCACTCGGGCCCCCCCAGCCGGCCCAGCGTGTCCCCCCTCCCCGCGCGGAGCTGTCGCCGCTCGGGTGACACATCGCTCCCCGGGCTCGGGGGCAGCTGTCGCCCCGCTCGGCGCGGCTTTAACGAGGAAATTCGGAGCAGCTGCAGCCCCGGGGAGGGAGCGGGGGGCTCGGGGGGTCTGGGGGGGCTCGGGGGGTCCCCACCCCGCTGGGAGCGGCTGCTGGCCCTAAAATTGTGGCTGAGAGGGGATGGAGAGGATGAGGAGGAGGAGGAGGAGGAGAGCCCCGAGTGGGGAGAGGGATTGGGAAGGGGAGGATGGACAGAGGGATGGACAGAGGGATGGACAGAGGGGAAACAATGCCGGGAGAGCTGGAAGGACACGGGGAGGGATGGACGGGACAGGCGGGGCCGGGGGTGGCCGCGGGGACAGTTGGGGACAGCGGGAGGGGGCGCGGAGCCGCCCCCCAGCTGGCGGGGTCCCGGCGCTAATGGAGCGAGCGGCGCTGGCAGGGACGCGGGGACAGGGCCGGGACAGATGGAGGGACCTTAATTGGTAATTAATTCCCTCCCTGGCAGGTGAGACGGGGCAGCAGCCGGCCGGGGGGGAGGGGACACTGCCCGGGGGGAGGGGACACCGCCGGGGGGGAGGGGACACCGCCGGGGGAGGGTGGGACACTGCCGGGGGAGAGGGGACACCGCCGGGATCCCCGGTCCCGGCCCGGTCCCGGTCCCCTCCCTTTGTCTGGCCCGCCCCCAGGCTGTCACTGTCACCGCAGGGCAGGGACAGCCGAGCGGGGGACAGGGACCCACGAGGGACCCCGGCTTTTGGGGGGGCTGGGGCTGCAGGTCCCCTCTGTCCCTCTGTCCGTCTGTCCGGGGTCCCGGGGGGTGAAGGCGCTCTAAGCCCCCCCTCAGTGCCTTCGCTGTGGTGACGATGGGGACGGTGACCCCCAGAGCCCCCCTCCGGAGCCCCCATCCCCGCCGGGGGACCCTCCGCGGCAGTGACAGGCGGCGGGTAATTAATGAGGCCGTTAATCACCGTGAGCGGGCTAATGAGGGGCTCCCCGGAGCCCGGCTGCCACCGAGCGGGGAGGGGGGACAGGGACAGGGACGGGGACAGGGACAGGAGAGTGGGGAGAGAGAGCTGGGGCCGGGCTGGGACCCCCAGCCCCATTAGGGACCCCCCCAGCCCCTTAGGGGCACTCCAGCCCTATTAGGGACCCCCAGCCCCATTAGGGACCCCCCCCCCAGCCCCATTAGGGACACCCCCGGCCCCATTAGGGACCCCCAGCCCTATTAGGGACCCCCAGCCCCATTAGGGACACCCCCAGCCCTGTGCGGGGGCGGTCCCACAGCAGAGCCGGACCAATGAGCGGCTGTGACGTCTCGAGGGGGCGGAACCAGATCGCGACACCAACCAATAACCTGCCGGGGTGGGTGTGGTCGTCAAATGACGTCATTGGGCGTGGTAGCCCCGCCCCAAAGAGGCGCTACCTCTGGGCGGGGTCTGGGGGCGTTTTTGGGGGTCTGGAGGCATCGATGGGGTCCCGGCGCTCCGCGCGGGACCGAGCGGTGTCACCGCGCCAGGGACAGCCACCGGCGGCGACAGCGCCGCGAAACCGGGCCGGGGGCTCTGCGACCCCCGGGGCCACCCAAAGGACGGGGGCTGGTGGCCCTGAGCCCGCCCGAGCCGCGGGTTTGGGGGTGTCCCCATGGTGGGCACACCCCAGGGCCTCGAGGAGGGCTGGGAGGGGGTCCCAGCCCGGCTCCAGTTCTCGCCCCCCACTCTCCTGTCCCTGTCCCCACCCCCTCGGGGACACCCAGCTCCTGTCCCCACCCCAAACCCAGCTCGGTGTGACACAAAATTTGGGTTTATTCAGCGGCACCCCCGCGTGGGCAGGGGGGCTGGGGGGCACGGGACCCCCCGGGGACCCCCCGTGTCCCTCGGGGGTCTCGGGCTGATTGGGGCCATACACTGATGTCCCTCGGGGGTCAGGGGGTGATGTCCCCCAGGTGCCACAGCCAGATGTCCCCCAGGTGTCACACGTTGATGCCCACCAAGTGTCACAGGTTGATGTCCCTCAGGTGTCACACACTGACACCTGCCAGGTGTCACACGTTGCTGTCCCCTTGTCCCCTGGCTGTCCCACGTTCCTGTCCCCCTGGCTGTCCCACGTTCCTGTCCCCCAGGTGTCCCACGTTGCTGTCCCCTTGTCCCCTGGCTGTCACATGTTGCTGTCCCCTGGCTGTCCCACATTCCTGTCCCCCAGGTGTCACACGTTGCTGTCCCCTGGCTGTCCCACGCTGCTGTCCCCTTGTCCCCTGGCTGTCCCACGTTGCTGTCGCCTTGTCCCCTGGCTGTCCCACGTTGCTGTCCCCTTGTCCCCTGGCTGTCCCACGTTCCTGTCCCCCAGGTGTCCCACGTTGCTGTCCCCTTGTCCCCTGGCTGTCCCACGCTGCTGTCCCCTTGTCCCCTTGTCCCCTGGCTGTCACACGTTGCTGTCCCCTTGTCCCCCGGCTGTCACACGTTGCTGTCCCCTTGTCCCCTGGCTGTCCCACGTTCCTGTCCCCCAGGTGTCCCACGTTGCTGTCTCCTTGTCCCCTGGCTGTCCCACGTTCCTGTCCCCCAGGTGTCCCACGTTGCTGTCCCCTTGTCCCCTGGCTGTCCCACGCTGCTGTCCCCTTGTCCCCTTGTCCCCTGGCTGTCCCACGTTGCTGTCCCCCAGGTGTCCCACGCTGCTGTCCCCTGGCTGTCACACGTTGCTGTCCCCCAGGTGTCCCACGTTGCTGTCCCCTTGTCCCCCGGCTGTCACATGTTGCTGTCCCCTTGTCCCCTGGCTGTCCCACGCTGCTGTCCCCTTGTCCCCCGGCTGTCACACGTTGCTGTCCCCTTGTCCCCTGGCTGTCCCACGCTGCTGTCCTCTTGTCCCCCGGCTGTCACACGTTGCTGTCCCCCTGTCCCCTGGCTGTCCCACGTTGCTGTCCCCCAGGTGTCCCACGTTGCTGTCCCCTTGTCCCCTGGCTGTCACACGTTGCTGTCCCCTTGTCCCCCGGCTGTCCCACGTTGCTGTCCCCTTGTCCCCCGGCTGTCCCACGTTGCTGTCCCCTTGTCCCCTGGCTGTCACACGTTGACGCCCATCAGGTTCACCGGGCGCCCCCCGTAGCGCTTGGAGATGTCGGCCTCGATCTGCAAGGGCACCGGGAGCGCTCAGGGCCGGGGGGCTCGGGGGTCGGGGGGTCCCGGGGTGCCCCCGCGCCTCACCAGCCCCTGCAGCTCCCGGGCGCTCTCCTGCAGCCGCCGCAGCCGCGGCTCCAGCGCCGCCTGCTCGGCCAGGGCCTGGCGGCGCCGCCGGCCCAGCGCCTCCCGCTTGGCCAGCTGCAGCTCGGCCTGCAGCAGCTGCTGCCGCAGCAGCGCCGTCACCCGCTCCACGTACCTGGGGACACGGGGACACGGCTGGGACAGCGGGGCAGGACGGGGACAGCAGAGAGACAGCAGGGACAGCGGGGACACGGCTGGGGACAGCGGGGCAGGACAGGGGACAGCGGGGACACGGCTGGGGACAGCGGGGCAGCGGGGCAGGACGGGGACAGGGACAGCGGGACACGGCTGGGGACAGTGGGGCAGGACAGGGACAGCAGGGCAGGACAGGGACAGGGGACAGTGGGGTCACACTGCACGGTCTGGGGACAGCGGGGACACACTGCAGGGCCCCCCTGGTTAAGGGCTGGTTTGGGGCTATTTTAAGGCTTTTTTAGGGCTGTTTTAGGGCTTTTTAGGGCTGGTTTGGGGGCTTCTATAGGGCTGTTTTAGGGACTATTTTAGGGATTATTTTAGAGGCTATTTTAGGGGTACTTTAGGGGTATTTGGGGGCTGGTTTGGGGCTATTTTAGGGCTGGTTTGGGGCTGTTTTGGGGGCTTCTATTGGGCTGTTTTAGGGACTATTTTAGGGATTATTTTAGGGGCTATTTTAGGGGCTGGTTCAGGGCTATTTTAGGGCTATTTTAGGATTGTTTTAGGGTCTGTTTGGGGCAGTTTGTCCCTGTTAGGGCAGTGCCAGGCACCTGGGCGAGGCCAGGATCATGCAGAGGTGCTGCACGCTGCGGGAGCAGAGCTGGGCCAGCAGGTCCCGGGCGGTGGCCAGCTGGGCCCGCAGGTGCTCGCTGCTCTGGCCCTGCAGCACGGCCGGGGCCAGCTGCAGCTGGCTCATGGCCACCACGTCCATGGCCTCGTCCTCCAGCTCCAGCAGCCGCTGCGCCAGGAACAGCTCCAGCTGCGGGGACAGGGCACGGGCCACCGTCAGGGCCACCAGCCCCAGGGCCACCACCCCCAGGGCCACCCCCAGGGCCACCGGTGTCCCTGGTGCCCACCTCCATCAGCTCGTCGATGAACTGGTTCCGAGTCTCGGGGTTCTCCAGCAGGGTGAGCGCGTCCGAGCCGCGGGCAACACCCTCGGGGGCTGCGGCGGGGCGGGACCCAAACCAGCTCAAATTCACCCCAAAACCCCTGCCCAGCACCCAAAATCCCTGTCCAGCACCCAAATCCCTGCCCAGCACCCAAAACCCCTGTCCAGAACCCAAATCCAACACCCAAAATCCCTGCTCAGCACCCAAATCCCTGCCCAGCACCCAAATCCCTGCCCAGCACCCAAAATCCCTGCCCAGAACCCAAATCCAGCACCCAAAAACCCTGCCCAGCACCCAAATCCCTGCCCAGCACCCACATCCCTGCCCAGCACCCAAATCCCACTCCCTGCCCCATCCCAAACCCCTCTGGGCTCTCCAGGGGTGCTGGGAATGGGGAGTTTGGGGATTTGGGAGCTGCTGGTGCCCCCCAGGACCCCCCAGCCCTGCTCACCCTCAGTTCCAGCCTCCAGCACCGTGATCGTCCCCTCCTGTCCCCCTCCGTCGCCCCAGTCGATGCCATCATCCCCCTGGGGAGAAAAGGGTGACACTGGGTGACACAGGGGGGACTGGGGACACAGGGACACCCCTGGCCATGGGGATGTCACCCACCTGGGGAGTGGGCTCTGCTGTGACTGTCCCCTTCTCTCCATCGCCCCAGTCGATGCCATCATCCCCCTGGGGAGCAAAGGGTGACAAAGGGGGACATCAGGGGGATCTGGGGACACAGGGACACCCCTGGCCCTGGGGATGTCACCCACCTGGGGACTGGGCTCTGCTGTGACTGTCCCCTTCTCTCCATCGCCCCAGTCGATGCCATCGTCCCCCTGGGGAGCAAAGGGTGACAAAGGGGGACATCAGGGGGATCTGGGGACACAGGGACACCCCTGGCCCTGGGAATGTCACCCACCTGGGGACTGGGCTCTGCTGTGGTTGTCCCCTCCTGTCCCTTCTCTCCGTTGCCCCAGTCGATGCCATCGTCCCCCTGGGGAGCAAAGGGTGACAAAGGGGGACATGGGGACACAGGGACATGGCCCCAGTCAATGCCACCATCCCCCTGAGGGAGGAAAGGTGACAAAGGGTGACACAGGGGGGCTCTGGGGACACAGGGACGTCACCCACCTGGGCACTGGGCTCCACCGTGATGCCCCAGTCGATGTCCCCGCCCTGGGGCGGCTCCACGGGGAAATCCCCCCAGTCAATCTGCGGGGAAAGCCCCGAACCCTGTGAGCCCCAAACCCCAAACCCTGAGAGCCCCAAACCCCGAGAGCTCCAAACCCCAAACCCTGAGAGCCCCAAACCCTGAGAGCCCCAAACCCCGAACCCCATGAACCCCAAACCCCGTGAGCCCCAAACCCTGAGAGCCCCAAACCCCAAACCCCATGAACCCCAAACCCCGTGAGCCCCAAACCCTGAGAGCTCCAAACCCCGAACCCTCTGAGCCCCAAACCCTGTGAGCCCCAAACCCCGTGAGCCCCAAACCCCGAACCCCGAGAGCCCCAAACCCTGTGAGCCCCAAACCCTGAGAGCCCCAAACCCCGAACCCCATGAACCCCAAACCCCAAACCCCATGAGCCCCAAACCCTGAGAGCCCCAAACCCTGAGAGCCCCAAACCCTGTGAGCCCCAAACCCCCAAACCCCGAGAGCTCCAAACCCCGAACCCCCTGAGCCACAGCCCGGCCCCAGACCTGCCCGGCAGAGCCAGGGGGGTCACCCGCGTCCCCCGCCCAGCACCCACCGTGTCCCCCGCGTCCCCCGCGTCCCCCGTGTCCCCGGTGTCCCCCGCCCAGCACCCACCGTGTCCCCCGGGGGCGGCTCCGGTGCCTCGGGCGGCTCGGGCCGCTCCAGCCGCAGCGGCTCCTGCCCCGTGCGCCACCGGAACACCGAGGAGTTGCCGTGGGACACCACGTGCCGCAGCAGCGGCAGCGCCTCGGCCCCGGGGCTGCGGACACGGGACAGCACGGGGACGTGGGGACCGCACGGGGACACGGGGACAGCACGGGGACAGCACGGGGGACAACACGGGGACGTGGGGACAGCACAAGGGACGTGGGGATGGCACAGGAGACAGCACGGGGACACGGGGACAGCACAGCAGATAGCACAGGGGACAGCACAGGGGACAGGGGACAGCACAGGGGACTGCACAGGGAACATGGGGACAGCACAGGGGACACGGGGACAGCACTGGGGATGGGATTGGTCATGGGGACATTGGTCATGGGGACAGCTCAGCATCCACAGTGCCAGGGTTTGGAGGACCTGGAGCTGTTTGGGGACAGTCCGGGGAGCTGGGGCTCTTTGGGGTAGCTGAGGGATGGTTTGGGGCTGCTTTGGGGGTAGGGGCTGATTTGGGGCTGTCAGGGCTGTCCCCACCTGTCACACACGAAGGCCACGCAGGCCTGGTACAGCTCGATGGCGTCCCCGAGGGCGCTGGCGCTGTCCCCGACGCGGGACAGCAGCGACGGCAGCGCCTGCACCTGAGCCAGCAGCTCCCGGCGCACGTCCTCGCCCTGGGGACACCGGGGGACACGCGGGGACACGCGGGGACACCTGCTTTAGGGTCTGCTCGGGGTGATTCCAGCCCCGTCTGGGGCTATTCCAGACCTGGTTTAGGCTCTGCTCGAGGTTATTCTGGGGCCATTTGGGGCTGTTTCAGGCTCTATCTGGGGCTATTCCTGGCCTGGTTCAGGCTCTGTTTGGGGTTATTTCAGGGCTCATTTGGGGGCTATTCCCAGCCCGTTTCAGGCTCTGTTTGGGGTTATTTCAGGATTCATTTGGGGCTATCCCCAGCCCATTTCAGGCCCCCCCCCCGTTCCCATGGCACTCACAGCGATGCCGTACTGTCCTGGCCCGTTTTGGGGCCCATCTGGGGCTATCCTGGCCCATTTTGGGGCTCTATCTGGGGCTATCCCCAGCCCGTTTCAGGCTCTGTTTGGGGTTATTTCAGGATTCATTTGGGGCTATTCTGGCCCGTTTTGGGGCCCATTTGGGGCTATCCCCAGCCCGTTTCAGGCTCTATCTGGGGCTATCCCCATCCCGTTTCAGGCCCCCTGTTCCCGTGGCACTCACGGCGATGCCGTACTGTCCTGGCCCATTTCAGGCTCTATCTGGGGCTATCCCCATCCCATTTCAGGCCCCCCGTTCCCGTGGCACTCACGGCGATGCCGTACTGGCGGCAGGAGCCCAGGAAGCGCTCGCGGAGCTCGCCCGCCCGCAGCTGGCACTCGTCCTCGCGCCGCGCCAGCTCCTGCTGCGCCTGCTGCCAGCGGCCCCGCTGCCGCCGCAGCGCCGGCAGCTCGTAGCTGATGCTGCGCCCCAGCAGGCTCGAGAGCTCGGCTGGGGGACACGGCGGGGTCACCCACGGGGCTCGGGGGGTCCCCGGCACCCCGGGGGGCTCGTCCCGCTGGGACCGGGCGTTCCCGTGAACCCTGAGCTTTGAATCCCGTCCCGTCCCGGTTTGGGGGCTGAATTCACCTTAAATCCCATCCCCATCCCGGTTTGGGGGCTGAATTCACCTTAAATCCCATCCCCATCCCGGTTTGGGGGCTGAATTCACCTTAAATCCCATCCCATCCCATCCCATCCCATCCCATCCCATCCCATCCCATCCCATCCCATCCCATCCCATCCCATCCCATTCCATCCCATCCCAGTTTGGGGACTGAATTCCCCTTTAAATCCCACTGGGATTTGGCCTTCCCACAAATCCCTTCCTTTCCCATCCCAGTCCAACCCAGTTTGGGGACTGAATTCCACCCACCCAGGGGGTTCTTTGGGACACCTCGGGGAATTCCCATTATTCCCACTGCCATTATTCCCATTATCCCCATTATTACCATTATTCCCGTTATTCCCACTGCCATTACTCCCATTATCCCCATTCCCATTGTTCCATTATTCCCATTATTGCCATTATTCCCACTGCCATTATTCCCGTTATTCCCATTATTTCCATTATTCCCATTATTCCCATTATCCCCACTGCCACTATTCCTGTTATTCCCATTATCCCCATTATTCCCATCATCCCCATTATTCCCATTATTCCCACTGCCATTATTCCCGTTATTCCCATTATTCCCGTTATTCCCATTATTCCCATTATTCCCATTATTCCCATTATTCCCACTGCCATAATTCCTGTTATTCCCATTATTCCCATCCCCTCTCACCTAGGTAGGCATTGTCCTTCTCATAGAGGGACACGATCTCCTGCCAGTCCTGGGGACAGACCCGAGGGTCAGCAGCAGGAGGAGGAGGAGGAGGAGGAGGAGGAGGAAGAGGAGGAGGAGAAGGAGGAGGAGGAGGAGGAAGAGGAGGAGGAGGAGGAGGAGGAGGAGGAGGAGGAGGAGGAGGGCACTCCCACCTTCATCCTCTGGGACGAGTAGCGCCCGAAGAGGTTCCTGGTGGAGGCCTCGGTGCCCTTGAGGATCTCCACGATGCGCAGGCAGTGGAAGTAGTGCAGGTCTGGGGGAGAGCAGCGGGGTCAGGGGGGCTGGGGGATCCCCGGGGGGCTTTGGGGGATCCCCAGGAGACTTTTGAGGGGACCCCCCAGGAGGTTTTGAGGGGGTTCTGAGCTGCCACCACCACGGCTTTGTGAACAAGCCTCCCACCCCGAATCCTGGCTCTGCAGGGGGGAAAAGATCCATCCCCAAACCCCAAATCCAAAATCCCCAAATCCCAAACCCTCAAATCCCCAATCTCCAAATCCCCAATTCCCAAACCCCCAATCTCCAAATCTCCAATTCCCAAAATCCAAACCCCAAATCTCCAATTCCCAAACCCCCAATCTCCAAACCCCCATTTCCCCAACCCCCAATTCCCAAACCCCCAAACCCAGACCCCAAACCCCCAACCCCCAAATGTGAAATCCCCAAACCTCGATCCCAAACCCCAAATCCCAGACCCCAAACCCCGACCCCAAACCCCCAAAGCCCGACCCCGCCGGCCCCGGCACTGACAGGAGCCCTGGAGCAGCTCTCGGATCTCGGGGTGCTCGGGCATGTCCTGCAGCGCCGCCCGGATCCGCTCCCGCACCTGCGCCACCTGCGCGGGCCAGCGCCGCCCGCAGTGCCGCCGGTCCAGCAGCCAGTCTGCCGGGGACACCGGGACAGGGGTCACCGGGGGACGGGGGACACGGGGACACCGCGGGGACACCGGGCCAGCGCCGCCCGCAGTGCCGCCGGTCCAGCAGCCAGTCTGCCGGGGACACCGGGACAGGGGTCACCGGGGGACGGGGGACACGGGGACACCGGGACAGGGGTCACCGCGGGGACACCAGGACATGGGGAGAGCCCCGGGGACACGGGGGACAAACACCGGGAGGAATTCCCGAGTCCTTTCCCAAAGCCTGGGAGGGATCCCCAGCTGGAGGGAAAAGCGGGAACCGGGCCGGGATAACCGGGATGCATTCCCGGTTCCTGCCCAGAGCCGGGGCTCACTCCCGTACCCAGGAGCTTGCTGGTCTGGATGTCGATGGGCACATTCCGGTAGTCCTGGGGAGCGGCCTGCGGGGACAGCACGGCAGGAGCGGGGCTGCGGCAACCGGAACCGGCACCGGGAGCGGGGCGGGGGTCGGGACCCTCCGCTCCAGCGCCAGGCCCGCGCTGTCCCCGCTGCCCTGCGCCTGGACCCGCTCCCGGTCCCGTTCCCGCTCCCGGTCCCGGTCCCTTCCCCGATCCCTTTCCCGGTCCCGCTCCCGGTCCCGCTCCCGGTCCGCACCTGCATCTTTCCCGGCACCGCCTCTCCACTTCCGCCCTCCCCGCCCCAGCCAATCGCGTGCCTCAGCGCCCGCGCCTCGACCAATCAGAACGCGCTCCGCCCAGAGGTCGCGCTCCCGCCAATCAGAAGGCGGAATCTCGGAGGCAGAGCCACGTCCCTGTGTCTCCATTGGCTGGAGGGGAAAGGAGGGGGTGAGCGCGGACCAATCGGAGCGGGCGGTGGGAGTTTGGGGGTCCCGATCCCGGCCTTAATCCCGGGCCCGGGCCCAAACCCGGCACCAATCCCGGGCCTGGTCCCAAACCTGGCACCAATCCCGGGCCCAAACCCGGCACCAATCCCGGGCCCAAACCTGGCACCAATCCCGGGCCTGACCCAAGGTGCCCCAGCACCGAGCCGGGATCCCCGGGATTGCCCCCAGCCATCCCGCGGGATCCCCGGGAGGCTCCCGGGCAGATCCCAAACCCTGCGGGATCCCCGGCATCCCCCAGAGCAGATCCCAAACCCTGCAGGGATCCCCAGCATCCCCCAGAGCAGATCCCAAACCCTGCGGGATCCCCGGCATCCTCCAGAGCAGACCCCAGACCCCTCCGGAGCCGGGAGCCCCCGGACCCGCCGGGATCATCCCCCGGCTCCGCTCGGGGCAGCAGCTCCAGCCCCCGGGGTCCCGCGGTGTCCCCGTGGGGACACATCCCGCTGGGACACGGTGCTGGTGACCGGGCGGGAGCGGCACCGCCACGGCCGGCCCGCGGGGATGACCGTACCGAGAGACACCCGGGGCCACCCAGAGCCACCCGGGGCCACCGAGAGCCACCTGGGGCCACCCAGGGCCACTCAGGGAAACCCAGGGCCACCGAGAGCCGCCCGCGGCTACCCAGGGCCACTCTGGGCCACCCAGAGCCACCCGGGGCCACCCAGGGCCACCGAGAGCCACCCGGAGCCACCCAGGGCCACTTAGAGCCATCCAGAGCCACCCGGGGCCACCCAGAGCCACCCGGGGCCACCCAGGGCCATCTAGAGCCACCCGGGGCCACTCCAGGCCACTCAGGGAAACCCAGGGCCACTCAGAGCCATCCAGAGCCACTCTGGGCCACCCAGAGCCACCCGGGGCCACTCTGGGCCACCCAGAGCCACCCGGGGCCACTCAGGGCCACCCTCCCGGGACTGGCACCGCTCCCTGTCATGAATATTCAGCCGCGCCTGGCCCGGCCCCGCTGTTTGCTCCGGCAGGAGGGGTTTGGGAGCGGGTTCACCTTGACGGGAACACCGGGACAGCGGCAGGTGAGCGGCACCTGCCCGCGCTGCCCCCCCGGGACACCCCCGGGACACCCCGGGACCCCCGGGACACCCCCGGGACACCCCGGGACACCCCGGGCGCGGCAGGAGCAGGTACCGGGGTGCGGTGTCCGGGCTGGGGATGGGATGTGGGACCCCCGGGGACACCCTGGGGACACGGCCGGGCATGGTCCCACCTGGCTCTGGCACGGGGAGGGGGCGCTGGGGACACAGGTGCCACCAGCGGGGCGGTGGCCGCAGCTCTGTGCCCCTGTCCGCACGTCGCAGAGGGAAAAGGGGTTTTTATCCCCAAAGCGACATCGGGGAGGGGTCGCTGGTGGCTGAGCGCCACGGGGACAGGGATGGCGACAGGGACGGGGACAGGGGGCTGTGCTGGCCCCCGGGCCTGGGAATCCCCTCCGTGCCCGCGGCTTCCCTCGGGTCCTGCCCCGGGGCCACGCTCGGCTCCGGAGCCCTCGCGGAGCCTTCCCCGGCCCCTCCGGAGCTCCCGCCCGGCCCCGGCGGGTCAGGCGAGCCCCGAGCCCGCGGCGGGGGCAGGCGGGGACCCCCGGCAGCGCCCCCGGCACCTCCCCGGTGCCACCTGCGCCCCAGTTCCTGTTCCTGTTTGCTCTCCGCGCTCCCTCCCGCTACACGTGGCCGATAAGGGCAGCTCCCGGCGCCGCCGGCGGCCTCTTCCCGGCTTTCCCCCGGAATTCCCGAGCCGGGGAACGCCCACCCCGCGCCGCTGCCCCCGGGGGATCCCGCCACGAGCATCCCGCGGGAAGGAAGCGCCGCATCCCTGATGGGGCTGCGGGAGGGCGGCCCCGGGGAGGGCGGAGGGAGCTGCGGGAGGGAGCCCGAGCCCCGAGTGCCGTTCCAGGATGGCCGACGGGCACGGCTGGTGGAAGCTGACGTTCCTGCGGAAGCGCCAGGCAGCGCCCACGGTGCTGTACGAGAGCCCCGAGGGGCCCGCGGCGCCGGGCGGGGACAGCGCGGAGGGGACCGGCCCCGAGGGGACGCCCGGCTTCGCCGCCCGCCTGGAGAAGATCGTGGACAAGAGCACCAAGGGCAAACACGTCAAGGTCTCGCACTCCGGGCGCTTCAAGGAGAAGAAGAAAGTGAGGGCGACGCTGGCCGAGCATCCCAACCTGTGCGGGGCCGGCGAGCGCGAGGAGAAGTGACCCGGGCGCGTTGTCGCCCGCCGGGGACCGGAGCGGACTCAGGATGGAATTTACCTGTGGGATGATCCGCGAGCTGCGGGACTGAGCCCGCGGCAGAGCGGGGCGCGGGGCCGGCGCGCCCCGTCCCTCCCGCTGCCCAGCGCGGACTGGTTCCTGCTGGGATGAGGAACGGCTCTGCCCCGATCCCATTCCCAGTCCCCTCCTCCCGTCACTTTTTGGGGCCGAGCCCCGCTCGTGTCCCAGTCCCGAGGGGCTGCAGAGCCGCCGATGGCGCGTCCTTGCCGAATCGCCCCCGAGAGGGGATGCGACACTTCCCTGTCCCGAGGGAGCGACCCTGCGGGACCGATCCCCCCGCGGGGACCGCGGAGCGCCGCCCGGAGGAGCCGCATTTCCCCGGGGATCGCCGCCCGGAGGAGCCGCATTTCCCCGGGGATCGCCGCCCGGAGGAGCCGCATTCCCCCGGGGATCGCCGCCCGGAGGAGCCGCGTTCTCCCGGGGATCGCCGCCCGGAGGAGCCGCCTTCCCCCGGGGATCGCCGCCCGGAGGAGCCGCGTTCTCCCGGGATCGCCGCCCGGAGGAGCCGCGTTGCCCCGGGGATCGCCCCCGCTGCTGGAAGCGGGGATCCCACCCCGCGGCCCGGGATGCTGGAAGCGCTCGCGCCTGCTGCTAATTAACTGTGGTTAATAAACCGAGCCTGGGAGCGGAGACAGCTCCGGGAGAGCTCCGCGGATCCCTGGATCCAGCCCGGAAGGGTGGGAAGGCTCCGGATCCCCGCGGGACGCGCGGGCAGCGGGGCCGTGCCGGGGAATCCCTGACCCGGTGCGGGAGGAGGAAGCAGAGGCGCAGCCGGGAGAGCCCCGCGGATCCCCAAACCCGGCATGGAAGGGTGGGAAAGCTCTGGATCCCTCTGGGAGCCATCCCGGGGAATCCCTGACCCCGCAGAGGCAGCTCCAGGGATTTCCTGTGGATCCCTCTGGAAGCCCGGAGGGAGCGCGGCCATCCCGGGAATCCGTGACCCCACGGGGAAAGGGACGATCCACGATCCCGGGATCCACGGTCCCGGCTCCGCAGGGCGCGGCTGTTCCTGAGCTCCGCAGCTCCAGCCCCTCCCGGCTCCGCCAGAAGCCGGAGGGTGCCAAGGGCCGAGCCCAGCCCCGGTTTCCCGGTTTCCCGGGGCCGGTGCCAGCTCCCCCGGGCCGCTCCCGCCCTGGCTCTGGGCGCTCGCAGCCCGTTCCCGGTCGCGCTGGGATCCCGGACCGTGTCCCAGCGGGAACGGGAGGAGCCCCTCGGTCCCTTTAGCCCCCTCCCCTGGAGTCTGGGACAGCTCTGTGCCCCTTCCTGTGACACCGCCCTGTCCCCTCCTGTCCTTCCCAAGGGACGGGCACAGCCGGGAGGGTCCAGAGCCACTCCGGGGCTGTGACAGCGGCACAAAGGGGGTGACAACCCCCTGGCCACCGTGCCTGCGTGCCAGGGCTGCCCTGTCACCCCCCAGGACGGGCACGATCCCGCTCCGGGACAGCAAACACGGAACCGGGGCCGGTTTTGGGGGCTGGTTCCACCAGGGCCGGGATTGGCGGCGGCTCCGAGCTCCGGCTGCCCCGGGAGAGCCCGGCCCTGCCCGGCTAAACATTAACCCGGCAGGAACCCAAAGCCTCCACGCCCTCACATAAATCCTGATTTATTCTTTTCCAGCAGCGGGAGGAGGGGGCGGGCTCAGGGCCGGGGTCTCACGGCCCCCGGCCAGGCCAGGCCAGCGGCGACACGATTTGAGTTAATTAAACAACAGCAGTAATGAACTGGGAATTGAGCACATCGCACGATTCCAGCTAAAACATGGAGAGAGAGGGCAGTGGTGGGACAGCGACAGGGACAGGGGGTCACTGGGGTCCCAGCCGGACCCTGCACGATCATTAACACGATTAATTAACCACTGGCAGCGGCTGCAGACGGATTTGGGGACGCACCGGGGTGGGGACAGCTCTGAAGGCATTCCCCAGCCCACGGCGAGGGACAGCGACAGGGACAGGGACAGGGACAGGGACAGGGACAGGGACAGGGACAGGGACAGGGGGTCACTGGGGTCCCAGCCGGACCCTGCACGATCATTAACACGATTAATTAACCACCGGGGCTGGCTGCAGACGAGGTGAGGGCGGCTCCGAAGCCATCCCCCAGCACACAGCGAGGGACAGGGCGGGGCGGCTGCGACACCTGGGGACATTCCTTGGGGACATTCGGCGGCGGGCTCAGGGCGAGAGGCGCTCGTAGACCCAGTCGCCGTGGCCCCGGTGCGTCATGGCCCCGAGCGGCGCCGCGCGGTCCCGGACCCGCCGGAACACGATCCGGTCGTGCAGCCGGTTCGATTGGCCCTGCCAGAACTCCACCACCTCCGGCTCCACCAGGTACGCGCCCCTGCAAGGGACACCCAGGCTCGGGGGGGCTCGGGGGGGCTCGGGGGGCCCGGGGGGCTCGGGGGGCTCAGCCCCCCACTCTCACCAGTAGTCCGGCCGGGGCACTGCCTTGTCCCGGTACAGCTCCTCCAGCTCCGCGTTCTTCTTCCGCAGGTACTGCGGGGAGGGAGGGGAACGGGAGGGAGGGGATCCCACCGGGAACGGGGATCCCACAGGGAACGGGACGGAGGGGATCCCACCGGGAACAGGGATCCCACAGGGAACGGGGATCCCAAAGGGAACGGGAGGGAGGGGATCCCACCGGGAACGGGGATCCCACCGGGAACGGGAGGGAACGGGGATCCCACCGGGAACGGGGATCCCACCGGGAACGGGGATCCCACAGGGAGCGGGAGGGAGGGGATCCCACCGGGAACGGGGATCCCAAAGGGAACAGGGATCCCACAGGGAGCGGGAGGGAGGGGATCCCACCGGGAACGGGGATCCCAAAGGGAACAGGGATCCCACAGGGAGCGGGAGGGAGGGGATCCCAAAGGGAACGGGAGGGAGGGGATCCCACCGGGAACGGGGATCCCACCGGGAACGGGGATCCCACAGGGAGCGGGGATCCTACAGGGAACGGGAGGGAGGGGATCCCACCGGGAACGGGGATCCCACCGGGAACGGGGATCCCACAGGGAGCGGGGATCCTACAGGGAACGGGAGGGAGGGGATCCCACCGGGAACAGGGATCCCAAAGGGAACGGGGATCCCAAAGGGAACGGGAGGGAGGGGATCCCACCGGGAACGGGGATCCCAAAGGGAACAGGGATCCCACAGGGAACGGGAGTGAGGGGATCCCACAGGGAACGGGAGGGAGGGGATCCCACAGGGAACGGGGCCCTGAGGGGATCCCATGGCCAATCCCAAAGGGAACGGGGCCCTGAGGGGATCCCAGAGCTGATCCCAAAGGGAACGGGGCCCTGAGGGGATCCCAGAGCTGATCCCAAAGGGAACGGGGCCCTGAGGGGATCCCAGAGCCGGTCCCCCAGGGCTCAGGGAGCCGATCCCGCGCCGGGCTCACCTCTCGGTCGGGGATGACCGTGCTCTGCCGGCTGACCAGGGCCCCGATCTGGCTGCCCCTGGGCCGGCTCTGGAAGTAGCGATCGGATTCCTCCTCGGGCAGGCGCCGCACCGAGCCCTCGATGCGCACCTGGGGGCAGCCCCGAGCCCTCAGTGCACACCTGGGCCAGCCCCGAGCCCCCAGCCCACATCTGGGGGCAGCCCCGAGCCCTCAGTGCACACCTGGGCCAGCCCCGAGCCCCCAACCCACATCTGGGGGCAGGCCCAAGCCCCCAACCTTCATCTGGGCCACCACAGCTCCCAGGGGCTCCCAAGCACGGAATCACCTCATTCCCTACTTTTCCACCCAAAACCGCAGGGATTTCCTGCCTGCTGGGGGCCGCCATCCCTGGGCTCGGGCCATGACTCCAAAGGTGCCCCCGAGCACAGAACCGCCCCATTTCCCGACTTTTTCACCCCAAAACCGCAGGGATCGTGTCCCTGCTGGGGGCCGCCATCCCGGGGCTCAGGGCACGACTCCAAAGGTGCCCCCAGACACAGAACTGCCCCATTTCCCGACTTTTTCACCCCAAAACCGCAGGGATCGTGTCCCTGCTGGGGGCCGCCATCCCGGGGCTCAGGGCACGACTCCAAAGGTGCCCCCAGACACAGAACTGCCCCATTTCCCGACTTTTTCACCCCAAAACCGCAGCCCCCCCACCCCGGGGGACCCCAGCCCCAACCCCCGGGTCGGGGTCCCGCACCTGGCGGCAGAGCGGCTCCCAGTAGAAAACCAGGGAGGCGAAGGGGTTGGAGTCCTGCGGGGAGAGGAGGGGCTGGGGCGGAACCGCGGCCCCGGAGGAATTCCGCCTTCCTCGGGGCTGGGAGCGGGGCTGGGATCGGGGCTGGGATCGGGGCTGGGATCGGGGCTGGGATCGGGGATTGGGATCGGGGTTTAACGGGGTTGGGATCGGGGCTGGGATCAGGGTTTGGGATCGGGATTGGGATCGGGGTTTGGGATCGGGGCTGGGATCGGGGCTGGGATCGGGATTGGGATCGGGGTTGGGATCGGGGCTGGGATCGGGGTTGGGATCGGAGTTGGGATCGGGATTGGGATCGGGGTTGGGATCGGGGCTGGGATCGGGGCTGGGATCGGGGCTGGGATCGGGTTTGGGATCGGGGTTTGGGATCGGGGCTGGGATCGGGATTGGGATCAGGGCTGGGATCGGGGCTGGGATCGGGGTTTGGGATCGGGGCTGGGATCGGGGTTTAACGAGGTTTGGGATCGGGGTTTGGGATCGGGATTGGGATCGGGGTTGGGATCGGGATTTAATGGGGTTTGGGATCGGGGTTCGGGATTGGGGTTGGGATCGGGGTTGGGATCGGGGCTTATTTACTGGGGCTTATTTATTGGGATTTACTGGGATTTATTTATCGGGGTTTATTTATTGGGATTTATTTATCGGGGTTTGGTATTGGGGTTTATTTATTTGGGTTTATTTATTGGGATTTATTTATTGGAATTTATCGGGATTTATTATTGGGATTTATTTATCAGGGTTTATTTATTGGGATATATTTATTAGGGTTTATTGGGATTTATCAGGATTTATTTACTGGGATTTATTTATCAGGATTTACTGGGACAAGGGGATTTATGGGGATATATGAGGATTTATTTATCAGGATTTATTTGAATTGATTTATTGGTATTTATCAGGATTTATCAATCAGGATTTCTCAGGATTTATCGGGATTTATTTCCGGGTGTTCCTGGGTCCTCACCAGCTCCCAGAATTTGGGATTTATTGGGATTGATTGATTTCTCAGGATTGATTTCTGGGGGTTTCTGGGGTGGTGTCCGTGTGCCCGTGTGTCCGTGTGCCCGTGTGTCCCTGTGTCCGTGTGTCCCTGTGTCCCTGTGTCCCCGTGTCCGTGTGCCCGTGTGTCCCTGTGTCCCTGTGTCCGTGTGTCCGTGTGTCCCTCACCAGCTCCCAGAATCTGGGATTTATTTGGATTGATTTTGGGGGTTTCTGGGGTGGTGTCCGTGTGTCCCTGTGTCCGTGTGTCCCTGTGTCCCTGTGTCCCTGTGTCCGTGTGTCCGTGTGTCCGTGTGTCTGTGTGTCCGTGTGTCCGTGTGTCCCTCACCAGCTCGCGGCCCTTCCTGCTCTCGTAGTTGCTGAAGAAGCGCAGCCCGTCGGGGCCCAGCCCCTTCAGCAGCACCATGCGGGCCGAGGGCCGCCCGTCCCTGCGGGGCAGCCACGGTCACCTGGGCCACCTGGGGCACCTGTGTGTCAGCCCTGTCCCACCCCTGTGTCACCTGTGTCAGCCCTGTGCCACCTGTGTGCCACCTGTGTCACCTGTGTGTCAGCCCTGTCCCACCCCTGTGTCACCTGTGTCAGCCCAGTGTCACCTGTCACCCCCTGTGTCACCCCCGGTGTCACCTGTGTCACCTCAGTGTCATCCCAGTGTCACCTGTGTCAGCCCTGTGTCACCTCTGTGTGTCACCTGCATCACCTGTGTGTCACCTGTGTCACCCGTGTCACCTGTGTCACCCCTGTGTCACCCTCTGTGTGTTACCTGTGCCACCCACGTCACCCCGTGTCACCCCTGTGCCACCCCAGTGTCACCTGTGTCACCCTCTGTGTGTTACCTGTGTCACCCGTGTCACCCCTGTGTCACCTCAGTGTCACCCCCAGTGTGTCCCTATGTCACCTGTACCTCCCCCTGTCTCACCGCCCGGTGTGTCCCCCCTCGTGTCCCCGGTGTCACCTGGAGCAGGTGGCCAGGCACATGGCGTTGGGCTCGGCGATGTCCGGGCACTGCAGCGCCTCCTGCAGCCAGGCCCGGAACTGCTCCAGGGGCTCGGGGGACACCAGGTGGCACTCCTCGAACGCCTGGGGACACCGGGGGGGTCAGGGGAGGTCAGGGGACACGGGGAGGGTCCCTCGGTCCCCCCTCGCTGTGCCCCTGTCCCCCCGGTCCCACCTCTCTGTCCCCCCGGTGTCCCCCCGTCCCTATCCCCGCGGTGTCCCCCCTGTCCCACCTCGCTGTTCCCCCTGTCCCCGTCCCCCCGGTCCCCCCGGTGTCCCCCCGGTCCCACCTCGCTGTCCCCTCTGTCCCTGTCCCCCCGGTGTCCCCGCTGACCCCTCGGTGTCCCCGCTGTCCCCCCGGTGTCCCCCCGGTCCCACCTCGCTGTCCCCCCGGTGTCCCCCCGGTCCCACCTCGCTGTCCCCTCTGTCCCTGTCCCCCCGGTGTCCCCGCTGACCCCCCGGTGTCCCCCCTGTCCCACCTCGCTGTCCCCCCGGTAGCCTTTCCGCAGCTGCTCCAGCTCCATCGCGGCCGCGCGGAGCCCCCGCCACCTCGGGGGCGTGGCTAAATGCGGCCACGCCTCCTCCAACCCAGCCAATAGGAAGCGGCCGAGCGCGCGCGCCTCTGTAGAAGCTGGCTGCCCATTGGAGGAGGCGGAAGGGGCGGGGACAAAAGACCCGGAAGTAGTGGCTGGGCATAGCGAGGTTCGGGGGCTCTTAAAGGGGCCGCGACCGCGGGAGGGACGCGCGGGGACAGCGGGGACACACGGGGACACGTGAACGGGGGGCAGAGGGCACAGGGACGGTGGGAATGGGATGGTTGGAGCTGGGGGGGGACTGTGACAAGGGACAGGGGCTGGGACATGTGGGGACGGGGATGTGGGGACACTGGGGACAGGGATGTGGATGTGGGGTGTTCGGGACGCTGTGACAAGGGACGGGGATTTGGGGACAAACCCCGACCCCTGACCCAGCAGCTCACAGCAGGAGCAGAACCATTTCCGGCTAGAATGCCTCAATCTCCCATCACATCCCCCAAACCCCCAAACCCCCCAAATCCCCCAAATCCCATAAATCCCCAAATCCCCCAAATCCCCCAATCCCCCCAGCCCCAGAGGCAGCAGGAGCTGCGGTGCCTCGGGCCGAGATTTTATGGAGCAGGAGCAGCCCCGGGCGGGCTCGGGATCTCCTCGGGATCTCCTTGGGATCTCAGAATCTGGGGATCTCAGGATCTCTCTCAGGATCTCCTCGGGATCTCCTTGGGATCTCAGAATCTGGGGATCTCAGGATCTCCTCGGGATCTCGTCAGGATCTCCTTGGAATCTCTTTGGGATCTCAGAATCTGGGGATCTCGGGATCTCTCTCAGGATCTCCTCGGGATCTCCTTGGGATCTCAGGATCACTCTCAGGATCTCGGGATCTCTCTCAGGATCTCTCTCAGGATCTTGGGATCTCAGGATCACTCTGAGGATCTCTCAGGATCTCGGGATCTCTCTGAGGATCTCGGGATCACTCTCAGGATCTCGGGATCAATCTCAGGATCTCGGGATCTCGGGATCTCTCTGAGGATCTCAGGATCACTTTCAGGATCTCGGGATCTCTCTCAGGATCTCTCTCAGGATCTCGGGATCTCAGGATCACTCTCGGGATCTCTCAGGATCTCGGGATCTCCCGAGGATCACTCTCAGGATCTCAGGATCACTCTCAGGATCTCGGGATCTCTCTGAGGATCTCAGGATATCTCTCAGGATCACTCTCAGGATCTCAGAGGATCTCAGGATCACTCTCGGGATCTCGGGATCTCTCTCAGGGATCTCGGGATCTCCTCAGGGATCGGCTCCCTCGGCTGGCAGGGAGCGCCCCGGGCCGCAGGCGAGGCCCAGAGAAACAAACGAAAAGGAACAAAAAGGAATGAAAAGGAGTAAAAAGGAGTAAAAAGGAATGAAAAGAAGTGAAAATGAGTGAAAAGGAGTGAAAAGGAGTGAAAAGGAGTAAAAAGGAGTAAAAAGGAGTAAAAAGGAGTAAAAAGGAACGAAAAGGAGTAAAAAGGAGTGAAAAGGAGTAAAAATGAGTGAAAAGAAGTGAAAAGGAGTAAAAAGGAGTGAAAAGGAGTAAAAAGGAATGAAAAGGCACGAAAGCAAGGACCAAGGGCATTTGTGTTTAATTTAAAAGCTCGGCAGCAATAGAATCTATGATACAATGTACACTGTACACAGGGGGCACCGGGAAGGGCAGGAAACGAAACAGGGAGGGGAGGAAAACACAGGGCAGGGAAAGGGGAAGGGGAATAAGGCAGGAAAAAGGGAAATAAAAAAAGGGAAAAGGAGAAAAAAATAAAAAAATAAGGAAAAAGGGGGAAAAAATAAAAAATAAGGAAGGAGAAAAGGGGGGAAATAGAAAATAAGGAAGGAAAAAGGGGAAAAAATAAAAAATAAGGAAGGAGAAAAGGGGGAAAGGAAAAAAAAGGAAGAAAAAGGGGGGAAAATAAAAACAAGGAAGGAAAAAGGGAAAAAAATAAAAAATAAGGAAGGAAAAAGGGAAAAAAAGGAAGGAAAAGGGGAAAAATAAAAACAAGGAAGGAAAAAGGGGAAAATTAAAAAAAAGGAAGGAAAAAGGGGGGAAATAAAAATAAGGAAGGAAAAAGGGGGGAAATAACAATAAGGAAGGAAAAAGGGGAAAAAAGAAAAAAAAGGAAGGAAAAAGGAGAAAAATAAAAAATAAGGAAGGAAAAAGGGGAAAATTTAAAAAAAGGAAGGAAAAAGGGGAAAATTTAAAAAAAGGAAGGAAAAAGGGGGAAAAATAAAAACAAGGAAGGAAAAAGGAGAAAAATAAAAAATAAGGAAGGAAAAAGGGAAAAATAAAAGATAAGGAAGGAAAAGGGGGGGAAAGAAAAAAGGAAGGAAAAAGGAGAGAAAAAAAGGAAGGGAAAAGGGGGAAAAATAAAGGAAGGAAAAAGGGGGAAATAAAAAATAAGGAAGGAAAAAAGGGGAGGGGGAATAAAATATAAGGAAGGAAAAAGGGGAAAAAAGAAAAAAAAAAGGAGGGAAAAAGGGGGAAATTTAAAAAAAGGGAGGAAAAAGGGGAAAATTTAAAAAAAGGGAGGAAAAAGGGGAAAAATAAAAAAAAAAGGGAGGAAAAAGGGGGAAAAAAAGGGGATGGAGTCCCAAAATTGCAAACGAAATTAAAAAAAAAAAAGGGAATTGCCAAGGTTGCTCAGAAATAAAATCTGGGAGAGAGGAACTGGGACTGGGGAGGGGGACCGGGGGTTTGGGGAGGAAATAATTAGAAAAGCTCTCATGATCCGCGGGGGATCGGGCCAGGGCAGTAAGGCAACGGTCGATAGAAAAGGGATTCCCAGGGACAGAGATATTTATAGCTATTTATAGACTTAAATAGAAAGGAGGAATGTGCTCGGCAGCCTGCCCGGGGCCGGCTCCTGCCCCACAGCCTGGGGGGCTCGGGGGGCTCTGGGGGACCCCTGGGCCTGTGGGGTCACCCCTGAGCCTGTGGGGCCACAGCGGAGGGGCTGGGGGACACCCTGGGCCTGTGGGGTCACAGGGGATGGTGTGGGTCACCCCCCAAACCAGTGGGGTCACCTCTGGGCCTGTGGGGTCACAGGGAGGGTCTGGGGGACCCCCTGAGCCCGTGGAGTCACCCCTGGACCTGTGGGGTCACAGGGGAGGGTGTGGGTCACCCCCCAAACCTGTGGGGTCACCCCCCAAACCTGTGGGGTCACCTCTGGGCCTGTGGGGTCACAGGGAAGGGGCTGGGGGACACCCTGAGCCTGTGGGGTCACCTCTGAGTCTCTGGGGTCCCAGGGGAGGGTCTGGGGGGGGTCACAGTCACCCCTGAGCCCGTGGGGTCCCAGGGGGGGCTCTGGGTCACCCCCTAAACCTGTGGGGTCACTCCTGAGCCTCTGGGGTCACAGGGGGGGCTCTGGGGAGGCTCTGGGTGACCCCCTGAGCCCGCGGGGTCCCAGGGGGGGCTCTGGGTGACCCCCTGAGCCCGGGGGGTCCCGGGGGGGGCTCTGGGGAGGCTCTGGGTGACCCCCTGAGCCCGTGGGGTCCCAAGGGGGGCTCTGGGTGACCCCCTGAGCCCATGGGGTCACAGGGGGGGCTCTGGGGGGGTCACAGTCACCCCTGAGCCCGGGGGTCCCAGGGGGGGCTCTGGGGGGGCTCTGGGTGACCCCCTGAGCCCGCAGGGTCCCAGGGGGGGCTCTGGGTGACCCCCTGAGCCTCTGGGGTCCCAGGGGGGGCTCTGGGTGACCCCCTGAGCCCGCGGGGTCCCAGGGGAGGGTCTGGGGGGGGGCTCTGGGTGACCCCCTGAGCCCGCAGGGTCCCGGGGGGGGCTCTGGGGAGGCTCTGGGTGACCCCCTGAGCACGGGGGGTCCCAGGGGAGGGTCTGGGGGGGGTCACAGTCACCCCTGAGCCCGGGGGGTCCCGGGGGGGGCTCTGGGTGACCCCCTGAGCCTCTGGGGTCCCAGGGGGGGCTCTGGGGGGGCTCTGGGTGACCCCCTGAGCCCGGGGGGTCCCAGGGGAGGGTCTGGGGGGGGTCACAGTCACCCCTGAGCCCGGGGGGTCCCAGGGCCGCCCCCAGCCCCGTTTCTGGGGTGCTGGGCGCGGCGGGGAGGGCGGGGCTGTCCCCGAGGTCCCTCCCGGAGTGCTGTGGGGTGGGGCCGGGGCTGTCCCCGCCCTACAAGTTCTTGGTGACCAGGTGGGTCTTGTAGTGCTTGGTCAGGTGGTCGGAGCGCATGAAGCGCTTCTGGCACTGCGCGCACTCGAAGCGTTTGTCACCTGCGGGGACAGGGCACACCTGCGTCACCCAAAGGGACGGCCAGCAGCCTCGGGGGAGGGGGTGACACCCCCAGGACACGGCCCCGCTAACCCCTGTCAGCAGAGACCCCCCAAAATCCTCCCAGAACCCGGGGAGAACCTGCCCAGACCATCCCAGCGGCTCCCAAGGGGCACTGACACCCCCAGGACATGTCCCCTTGATGTCCCCATCCCTTCCCAGGACACCTCTGTCACCAGAGACCCCCCAAAATCCTGCAGTGCCCCCCAGAACCCGGGGAGAACCTGCCCAGACCATCCCAAGGCAGGGGTGACACCCGGGGGTCCCCCAGCCCTGTTTGGGGGAGCTGCCCTGGGAACGGGGACACTCCCGGGGTTTTCCAGCCCCATCAGGGCTCTGCTCCGGGCACGGGGACCCTGCAGGGACCCCCAGATGTGTTTGGGGTGGTTCTGGGGACCCTGCAGGGACGCCCAGATGTGTTTGGGGTGGTTCTGGGGACCCTGCAGGGACCCCCAGATGTGTTTGGGGTGGTTCTGGGGACCCTGCAGGGACCCCCAGATGTGCTTGGGGTGGTTCTGGGGACCCTGCAGGGACCCCCAGATGTGTTTGGGGTGGTTCTGGGGACCCTGCAGGGACCCCCAGATGTGTTTGGGGTGGTTCTGGGGACCCTGCAGGGACCCCCAGATGTGTTTGGGGTGGTTCCTGGGGCACGAGGACCCTGCAGGGACCCCCCAGATGTGTTTGGGGTGGTTCCTGGGGCACGGGGACCCTGCAGGGATATCCCAGCCCTATTGGGGGTCCTGCCCCGGGCATGGGGACCCTGCAGGGATATCCCAGCCCTGCTGGGGGCTCTCCCCTGGCCATCCCAGCCTTACTGGGGGTGCTGCCCTGGGAATGGGGGCTATCCCAGCCCTGCTGGAGGCTCTCCCCTGGCCATCCCAGCCCTGCTGGGGGCTCTCCCCTGGCTATCCCAGCTCTATTAGGGGCTCTCCCCTGGCTATCCCAGCCCTATTGGGGGCTCTCCCCTGGCCCTCCCAGCCCTATTGGGGGCTCTCCCCTGGCCATCCCAGCCCTGCTGGGGGCTCTCCCCTGGCTATCCCAGCCCTGCTGGGGGTGCTCCCCTAGGAATGGGGGCTATCCCAGCCCTGCTGGGGGCTCTCCCCTGGGAATGGGGGCTATCCCAGCCCTGCTGGGGGCTCTCCCCTGGCCCAGCCCCGCGAGGCGCAGACCTGTGTGGGTGCGCGCGTGCCGCTGCAGCTCGTCGGAGCGCGTGAAGCGCTTGCCGCAGAACACCCAGTTGCAGACGAAGGGGCGCTCGCCCGTGTGCAGCCGCACGTGCGCCCGCAGCAGCGACGTCTTGCGGAACGTCCGCCCGCACTCGGGGATGTGGCAGATGTGCTTCTTCTTCCCGGGATCGCCCGGCCTGCGGGGAGAGACAGCCCGTCAGCCCGGGCCGCGGGCTGGGGGGGAGCCAGGCCGGGAGGGGCGGAGCCGGGGGGATGAACCGCTCCGGGTTAGCCCGGGAGAGGCGGATCTGGGGGATGAACCGTTCTGAGATAGCCCGGGAGAGGCGGAGCCGGGGGATGAACGGCTCCGAGTTAGCCCGGGAGAGGCGGAGCCGAGGGGATGAACGGCTCTGAGATAGCCCGGGAGAGGCGGATCTGGGGGATGAGCCACACCCGGGAGAGGTGGAGACGGAGGGACGAACTGCTCCGGGTTAGCCCGGGAAAGGCGGATCCGGGGGGATGAACCGCTCCGAGTTAGCCCGGGAGAGGCGGAGCCGAGGGGATGAACGGCTCTGAGATAGCCCGGGAGAGGCGGAGCCGGAGGGATGAACCGCTCCGAGTTATCCCGGGAGAGGCAGATCCCAGCGGGAGGAGCCGCTCCGGGTTATCCCGGCAGAGGCGGATCCCAGCGGGACGAACCGCTCCAGGTTAGCCCGGGAGAGGCGGAGCCGGGGGATGAACCGTTCTGAGATAGCCCGGGAGAGGCGGATCCGGGGGGATGAACGGCTCCGGGTTAGCCCGGGAGAGGCGGAGCCGGAGGGATGAGCCACACCCGGGAGAGGCGGATCCGGGGGGATGAACCGCTCCGGGTTATCCCGGGAGAGGCGGATCCCAGCGGGAGGAGCCGTTCCCACGGTCAGCACCCACCGCTTGTCGCCGTCCTTGCAGTTGGGGCAGGTGCAGGCCATCCTCCTCCTCTTCTCGCCCGGCTGGATGTCCCCCGAGAGCGCCTGCTCCATCTGCAGCTGGATCTGGGTGGGGCTCAGCCCGCTGATGGTCACGTTGTTGCCGGACACGTTCTGCACCGTCAGCTGCTGCTGGCCTGGGGAAAAGGGGAAAGGGGCAGTCAGGATCCATCCACGCTCCTCCGCAGCAGGGAACAGCCCACATTCACCCCCACATGCAGCACAGCTCCCTCTGCCACGTGCCTCTCCTGGTAAGTCCCTTTTTTCTGAATATACTGTGCGGTTTTTCAAAGTTTTCCAAAAAAGTTGGTTTTCGACCCTTTTAGGGGGGCGGGGAAAAAAAGGGCTCAAAGAGGAAACAAAAAAGAAACTTTGAAAAAACGTGCAATATATTGAGCAAAAAAACGGGACTTACCCCGCAGCCTAAGGGCCGCTCCAGGCTCGGGCGTCCCTGGCAGCCGTGACAGGGGCTGGAAAGAAGAAGACGGGGTCAGCGTCAGCAAGCAGGGCTGGGATCGGGATCGGGATCGGGATCGGGATCGCTGCTCCCAGGGCAGCACCAGGAGGAGGAGGAGGAGGGGAAGAACAAGGGGGATTGGCAGCGGAGGAGCAGAGCAGCAGCGAGGGAGAGCAGGCAGAGCTGGTGGGGAAGCGCCAAGCGAGGGAAGGCAGCAGCGGGGGTGAGCTGAGCCCTGGCCCGGCCTGGGGGAGCTGCCCGCTGTCCCTGTCCCCCTCAGGGGTATGAGGGATGTGATTGAATCTGATCTGATCCAGGGACATCCTGGGGGAGCTGCCCACTGTCCCTGTCCCCCTCAGGGGCACGAGGATCTGATTGAATCTGATCCAGGGACATCCTGGAGGAGCTGCCTGCTGTCCCCACTTCCCTCAGGGGCACAAGGATCTGATTGAATCTGATCTGACTGAATCTGATCTGATCCAGGGACATCCTGGGGGAGCTCAGGGAGCTGCCCGCTGTCCCCACGTCCCTCAGGGGCACGAGGATCTGACTGAATCTGATCCAGGGACATCCTGGGGGAGCTGCCCGCTGTCCCCACGTCCCTCAGGGGCACAAGGGATCTGATTGAATCTGATCTGATCTGTTTTAGGGACCTCCCATCCTGGGGGAGCTCAGGGAGCTGCCCACTGTCCCTGTCCCCCTGAGGGATCTGATCTGATCCGATCTGATCCAGTCTGATCCCGGATAACCCACCCTGGGGGAGCTCCAGGAGCTGCCCACTGTCCCTGTCCCCCTGAGGGATCTGATCCGATCTGATCCCGGATAACCCACCCTGGGGGAGCTCCGGGAGCTGCCCACTGTCCCTGTCCCCCTGAGGGATCTGATCCAGTCTGATCCTGGATAACCCACCCTAGGGGAGCTCCGGGAGCTGCCCACTGTCCCTGTCCCCCTGAGGGATCCGATCTGATCCAATCTGATCCAATCTGATCCCGGATAACCCACCCTGGGGGAGCTCAGGGAGCTGCCCACTGTCCCCACGTCCCTCAGGGGCACAAGGGATCTGATTGAATCTGATCTGATCTGTTTTAGGGACCTCCCATCCTGGGGGAGCTCAGGGAGCTGCCCACTGTCCCTGTCCCCCTGAGGGATCCGATCTGATCCAGGGACACCCTGGGGGAGCTCAGGGAGCTGCCTGCTGTCCCTGTCCCCCTAAGGGATCCGATCTGATCTGATCCAGTCTGATCCCGGATAACCCACCCTGGGGGAGCTCCAGGAGCCCCCCGCCCACCCCATCCCCGTCCAGCCGTGCCCCACCTGCGCTGTTGGTGATGGTGACGGGCACGCCCTGCACCTGCACGCCGTTGATGTTGATGGTCTGCATGGCCTGGGCAGCTGCTGCCAGCTGTGCCGCGCTCAGGCTCAGGATGCCGCCGGCCGGGGCGATCTTGGGCAGCGGCCGCTCCTTGCGCGGGGCCGGCCGGCGGGCGGGGCCGGTGCCGGGGGCGGTGCCGGGGGCGGTACCGGGGGTGCCGGGGCTGCCGCAGGACGGCACCGGGATGGACGAGGCCTCCTGCAGCAGCACGGTCTGCAGCTCGCCGGAGGGGGTCTTGAAGTACACCTGGAGGGGAGGGGGGACACGGGTGGGGCTGGGAATGAGATCCACCGGCGCAGCTCGGGAACGGTGGGGTGGTTTGGGTTTGGGGGGGGTCTGTGGGATGGTTTGGGTTTGGGGGGGTCTGTGGGATGGTTTGGGTTTGGGGGGGTCTGTGGGGTGGTTTGGGTTTGGGGGGTTCTGTGGGGTGGTTTGGGTTTTGGGGGGTTCTTGGGATGGTTTGGGTTTGGGGGGGTTCTGTGGGGTGGTTTGGGTTTGGGGTTCTGTGGGATGGTTTGGGTTTGGAGGGGGTTCTGTGGGGTGGTTTGGGTTTGGGGGGGTTCTTGGGATGGTTTGGGTTTGGGAGGGTTCTGTGGGATGGTTTGGGGTGGGTGGGTCTGTGGGATGGTTTGGGGTTTGGGGTGGGGGGTTCTGTGGGATGGTTTGGGTTTTGGGGGGTTCTGTGGGATGGTTTGGGTTTGGGGTGGGTCTGTGGGATGGTTTGGGGTGGGTTGGAGGGGGCTCTGTGGGATGGTTTGGGTTTGGGATGGTTCTGTGGGATGGTTTGGAGTGGGTTGGGGGGGGCTCTGTGGGATGGTTTGGGTTTGGGGTGGGTCTGTGGGGTGGTTTGGGTTTGGGGGGGTTCTTGGGGTGGTTTGGGTTTTGGGGGGTTCTTGGGATGGTTTGGGTTTGGGGTGGGTCTGTGGGATGGTTTGGGTTTGGGGTTCTGTGGGATGGTTTGGGTTTTGGGGGGTTCTGTGGGGTGGTTTGGGTTTGGGGTGGGTCTGTGGGATGGTTTGGGTTTGGGGGGGTTCTGTGGGGTGGTTTGGGTTTGGGGGGGTTCTTGGGATGGTTTGGGTTTGGGGGGTTCTGTGGGATGGTTTGGGGTGGGTGGGTCTGTGGGATGGTTTGGGTTTTGGGGTGGGGGAGTTCTGTGGGATGGTTTGGGTTTGGGGTGGGTCTGTGGGATGGTTTGGGTTTGGGGGGGTCTGTGGGATGGTTTGGGTTTGGGGTGGGGGGGTTCTGTGGGATGGTTTGGGGTCTGGGGGGTACTGTGGGATGGTTTGGGGTGGTGCTCCCAGCAGGCTGGCTCATCCCAGCCCCAGCTGTGGCACGGGGGAGCCTTCAGGGACACTGAAAAAGCACCTATAAAAACAGCTGGAGCTCCTAAATCCCTGCAGAGGGCAAGGCTGCACTCCCAACCTCCAGAGAATCCTCTCAGCAATGCCTAACCCATCCTCCAAGCTGGGAACAGCTCACAAACCCCCCAGCCCCTAAACCCTGGGTGAGGACCAGAGGGGAACAGGAGTTCCTAAATCCCTGCAGAGGCCAAGGCTGCACTCTCAGCCTCCCCTCAGCAACGCCTAAACCAAACTCCAAACTGGGAATATCTCACAAACCCCCCAGCCCCTAAACCCTGGGTGAGGACCAGAGGAGAGCAGCAGGGAGAGGAGCCCGAGGGGGCCGTACCTGGGTGGGGGTGGGCTCGGCCGCCTGGATCTGGAAGTTCTGGGAGGGTTTCTGGGGCACGGTGGGCAGCGTGGCCGAGGCCGCCTGCACCACGCGCAGCGCCTGCTGCGGGATCTGCACCACCTGCGACTCCTGCTTGGGCTGCACCACCTGCACCTGCTGCACCACGGCGGGCTGCCCCGAGCCGGGGCTCTGCACGATCAGCAGGTTGCTGCCGGCCTGGATGATGTTCTCGGCCGTGGTCTCGATCAGCACCGTCTCCACCTGCTCGGCCACGGCCACGGCGGCGGGCTGCCCGGGGGACCCGGCCTTTTTCCGGGGCTTTTTGCCGCCTTTGGAAGGGCTGTCCGTGAGCAGCTGGGCCTGCCCGCCCGCCTCGGGGCTCACCAGGGCGGGTGGCAGCGTCAGGGTGACGTTGGCACCCCCGGGCAGTTTGACCACGCCGCCCGCTCCCGCCGCCTTCTGCGCCGGGGCTGGCTTGATGGGCACGGGCTTGTGCGAGGAAGAGGAGGGCGTGAGGATGGCCTGGTTGGTGCCTGGGATGATCTGGATCTGGTTAGGCTGCACCTGGATGGTCTGAGCCCCGGCGGGCTGCACCGCCTGGTACTGGATGTTGGAGGAGGAGGAGGACGAGGAGGAGGAGGAGGAGGAAGAGGAGCGCGAGCCTTTGTTGAGCACGGCCGCGTTCTGGATGGCGAAAACCAGCTGTCCCCCGGGGTAGGAGGTGCCCACCTGGGAGCCCTGGATCTGGAAGAGGTTCCCCTTGGAGGACAGGATGCCGATGCTGCTCTTGGCCGAGCCCAGGGGCAGCGGGGCGGGTTTGATGGGCACCAGCTTGCGAGGGGTGGGCTGGGGAGGCGCCGGCGGCGCGGCGGCGGCTTCCACGGCGGGGGGACCGATCTTGCTGCATGTGGCTGCCAGCAGGGCCAGGGGAGAGGGCTGGGAGTCCTGGGGAGAGAGGGCACTCAGTGCCAAGCGCCTGCAGGAGCAGCTAATGAGACAGCCCTGATGGAGGGAGCTGATGGATTACCCTCGTGGGGCGGAATTCCCGCACAACCGAGGCCGGGAAGGATCTTTGGGATTGTCCAGTCCAGCCTGGGGGACACTTTGTCACCCCCAGCATGGCACTGAGGGCCACTTTGTCACCCCCAGGTGACTCCACCACCCTTCTGGGCTGCCCATCCCAATTCCCATTCTTTCTGAGAAGGAATTCCTGCCGATGTCCAGCACCCCACTGCTTCCAGCAGTGGTGACATTTCAAATCCCATCCCTGTGCCCCTAAATCCTTTTAAATCCCATCCTTGTGTCATTAAAACCATCCTAAAGCTCAAAACCATCCTTAGAACCATCCTAAAGCTTCAAACCATGCCTAAAACCATCCTAAAGCTTCAAACCATGCCTAAAACCACCCCAAAGCTGTGGACATCCTGGAAACCTCCTGGATTTCCCCCCGGAACGCCACAGGCAGCTCAGATCCCAAACCCACCCCGGGACACGGGCTGGGAACACCAGGGCTGCTCGGGGAGGAGGAACAGCTCGGGGCTCAGGGCTGGGAAGGAGCCCCGGCGAGGCTCCAGGGGCTGTCCTGCCCTCCTGGCTCCTCCTGAGCCGCGGGCAGAGCCCCGAGCAGGGGCCGGGCTCACCTGGGCGGCGGAGGCGGCGGGCTGCAGGTACTCACTGGGGCTGACGGCAGCAGTGGCAGCCATGCTGTCCCTCGAGCTGTGGGGACAGGGCAGGGAGGGATCAGCTCCTCGGGGAGCCCAGCCCGGGGCTCTGACCCCCGGCGATCTGCCTGGTGCCCCCCAGAACCGCCCCACCTCACACCGGGGGCTGCCCCCCACGCCTCACCTTCTCCCCGGGGTTTGGGCTTGGGTTGGTTCCCAAGGGAAGCCCCCGGGAGAATTCCTGGATTTCCCTCATTTCCTGAATTCCAGCACAGCCTCGGCTGGAGGAGCAGCCCCCCAAAGCTGGCAGAGCCCAACTTCAAAGCAGGTGTGCCCAGAGAACCAAAATCTCCCCAGTTCCAGCCCAAAATCTTCCTTTTCCCAGGGTGAAATCTTCCTGTTTCCACCCTGATATCTTCCCATTCCCAGCCCCAAATCTCCCCGTTCCCAGCCTGAAATATCCTCGTTTTCCCAGGGATTTTGTGCGGCTGTTCCCTCCCTTCCATCGGAATTTAGGGCAGAGCTGAGCTGAGGATCAACAGCCCCGAGCGCGAATCAGAGCGGGGCTGAGCCGGCCGGGGAGGAGCCGGATCCCGGCCAGGGAGATCCCGTTTTTCTGGAGAAATCCCATTTTCCCGGAAAAATAAATGGGGATGTTAAGGCAGGGAAGCCCGGTGTGATCCCTCCGTGTGTTTCCCACTCGTGGTGAAGCAGAGCCCCCGAAATTTGGGAACCATCCCAAATCCCTCCAGGGAAATTCGGGAATCATCCCAAACCCCACCAGGGGAATGAATCCCAAGGAAACGAATCCCATGAGGAAAAACAGCCCAAATCCCATCGGGGAAATGAATCTCATGAGAGAAACTTGGGAATCATCCCAAACCCCAGCAGGGGAATTTGGGAATCATCCCAAACCCCACCAGGGGAATGAATCCCATAAGAAAATTTGGGAATCATCCTGAATGAATCCCATAAGGGAAAACAGCCCAGATTCCACCAGGGGAATGAATCCCCTCAGGAAATTTGGGGACCACCCCGAATCCCGCGCGGAAATTCAATCAATCCCCCGGACTCCCCAGCCCCCTGAACCCTCCCAGCAGCCCCAACCCCGATCCCACCGGGGACCGGATCCCCCGAGCGGACCCAGCCCGAATCCTTCCCCAGACCCCCCCAAATTCCCGCCCCAAATCCCCCCGAACCGGGGGCGGCCTCCCCAGACCCGCCCCGACCCCGCTGCCCCGGGAGCACCCCCGGGACCCCCCGAGCATCCCGGGACCCCCGGGCCGGGATGAGGCCGCGACCCCCGAGGGCCCCCCGGGCTCCCCCCGCGCCGCCCCCGCCGCTCCGGGCGGTCCCGGGGGAGGCGGGTCCCAAAGGCCGGGCCCGCCCCCGACCGGGCCCCGCTGCCGGAAGCGCCGCCCGCCCGCCGGGCGCCGGGGGAGGGCGGCTCGGGGCGGCCGCGGGCCGCTCCCCGCCCCGGCGGCCCCGCAGCGGCCGCGGCCCGGCCCCGCTCCCCCCGCACTGACCGGCCGGGGGCGGCGGCGGCTCCGACCCGCTCACGGCGCCATCTTCCTCCGCCGGGCACCGCCCTGCTGCGCCCGCCCCCCGAGGGGGTCTGGACCAATCGCCGCCCGGCTGCTTTGCGAACTGGCCAATGGGCGGTGAGATGGTGGAGCGACTGCCAATCCACGGAGGGGAAAAGGTTGATTGGCAGCTGCGCCGAGCAGTAAGGCTCGTGATGGAGGGATGGCTCCGCCAATGGTCGCGGAGTTCTGTGGTGACGGACGGCAGAGGAGAACCAATGGCAGGCAAGATCTCTGGTTGACAGTACAGACAGCCAATGGGCGCAAGCCCAGCCTGTGGCCGTCGCTGTTTGATTGACAGGCCTTCAGGGGGCGGAGTTCCTTGCGGGCGGGACCCGCCGAAAACACCCCTTTTGATTGGTTACAATAATTTGATTGACAGATATATGAATCAATGGAAGGCGCGATGCGCAAGAGCTGCGCTTGCGATTGGCGGAGGGGGGAGTCCGAGCAGCTGAAGCTGGATGACGTCACGGGGACCCCGGCGGGTGGGGAGTCCCGGGGATCCCCCTCGCCCCCCCCCCATCAAATGTGGCACGGAGGAGATCCGGGGGTCCCGGGGGGGATCCGGGGGTCCCGGGGGTGATGGCACCCCCGAGGGACCCCAGCCCTTCAGGGAGGGGGCACCGGGGGTTCGGGGGGGTCACTGCGGAACTGGGGGTGCCCCCTCAGCGGGATGGGGGTCCCCAGCCCCTCACAAAAATCGGGGTGCTCGGGGGGGTTCAGTGTCCCGGAGGGGATCGGGGTTCCCTGAGAGGATGGGGGTGCCCATTCCCATGGCAGATTTCGGGGGTTCAGGGCGCTTGGAGGGTTTTGGGGTGTTCTAGGCGCTGGAAGGGATGGGGGTGCCCATTCCCATGGCAGATTTCGGGGGCTCAGGGCGCTTGGAGAGGTTTGGGGGCGTTCGGGCTGCCAGAAGGGCCGGGGATCCCCCATCCCCTTGCAGATTTCGGGGTCCCCAAAAGCGACGGGGACCCCCAACCCCCCAAACACCGGGGTGTGTTCAATGTCCTGCAGGGGGTCACCCCCACCACCCCATCCCCCCTTTTTTGGGGGTCCCTCACCCTCCCCGGGGTCCCCTCGGCGGTGCCCCGCTGGCTCCAGCCCCCACGGGCCCGGCAGCTCCCGCTGGAGCCAAATAATTGCCCGGTGCTTTGTTGTGCCGTGTCTGTGGCCGCGGGGCCTCCATTTGTGGGAAGCTGCCGCGGCCAGCGCCTCCCTCCCCGCCCTCCCCGCTCCGCCTTTACTCGCCCGACCCCCGCCCCGCGCCCCAAAAACCCCCGCGGGTCCCCCCGGCCCGCGGCCGTCCCGCGCCGGGCTGGCCCGGGGGGGTGGCGGGCTTGGGGACACTCGGGGACACCGCCGGGGGCACCGCGGCTCCGCAAAGGCTGCGGGGGCGGCGGGCGCGGGGCTGGGTGCCCGTGCTGCGCCCCGTGTCCCTGTCCTTGTCCCCTGTTCTGTCCCCATCCCTGTCCCTGTCCCCGTCCCTGTCCTTGTCCCCTGTTCTGTCCCCGTCCCCATCCCTGTCCCCGCTGTCCCCCCGTGTCTCTGTCGCTGTCCTTGTCCTGTCCCCAATCCCTGTCCCTGTCCCTGTCCCCATCCTTGTCCCCATCCCTGTCCCTGTCCCGCTGTCCCCCCGTGTCCCTGTCCCCTGTCCCCATCCTTGCCCCTGTCCCCTGTCCTCCCATGTCCCTGTCCCCGCTGTCCCCCCGTGTCCCCGTTCCTGTCCCTGCTGTCCCCCCGTGTCCCTGTCCCCATCCTTGCCCCTGTCCCCGCTGTCCCCCCGTGTCCCCGTCCCCGCTGTCCCCCCGTGTCTCTGTCGCTGTCCTTGTCCTGTCCCCAATCCCTGTCCCCATCCTTGTCCCCATCCATGTCCCTGTCCGCTGTCCCCCTATGTCCCTGTCCCGCTGTCCCCCCGTGTCCCTGTCCCCATCCCTGTCCCCCCGTGTCCCCGTCCCCGCTGTCCCCCCGTGTCCCGTTCCGGGCCGGTTTCCCCGGGCCGTGACTGACAGCCGTGCCGGTCGGGCTCAGATACGGCGGAGAGATTAGCACGGGACTAATTAAAGCTGCAATTAGAGCTGGCGTTTAGCGCTGCCCCGAGCCGCCGGCCCCGCGGAGCCGCGGTCCCGACAGCGATGGCGAGGAAACGCCGCCTGCGGGCACGGCCAGCCCCGGCGCGCTGCGGGCAGGGCAACCCCGTCGCGATAATCGCGATAGAGATCTCCGCCAGGCTGGCAGCGGGCCCTGTCCTCGGGCAGCGAGTGGGCAGCGCCCTGCCAGCTGTGCCAGCTGTGCCAGCTGTGCCCCGGGCGCGGGGCTCCGTCAGCGTCACCGCTGGAGGACGGGGGGGGGACACGGGGGTGTCCTAGCGGGGATTGGGACATCCCCGTAGGGACCGTGACACCCCTGTGGGGACTGTGACACCCCCTTGGGGACTGTGACACCCCCGTGGTGGCTGTGACACCCCCGTGGGGACCGTGACACCCCCCCTAGGACCGTGACACCTCCATGCGGGCTGTGACACCCCCGAAGGGCTGGGACACCCCCGTGAGGACTGTGACACCTCCATGGGGGCTGTGACACCCTCGAGGGGCTGGGACACCCCCCCTAGGACTGTGACATCCCCATGGGGGCTGTGACATCCCCCGTGGGGACCGTGACATCCCCAGGACTGTGACATCCCCGTGGTGGCTGTGACACCCCCGTGGGGACCGTGACACCCCCCCCTAGGACCGTGACACCTCCATGCGGGCTGTGACACCCCCCTAGGGCCGTGACACCCCCCGGGACTGTGCCCACCCCGCAGGGCCGTGCCCACCCAGCGCCACCACCGTCCCCTCCTCACCTGGCACGGTCCCCGCCGTGCCACCTGCAGCAGTCCCGGGGTCCCCCCCGGGCTCAGCAGGTCCAAGGCCACCCCCGCGTCACCCCCGGGCCCGTCTGGGCGTGGGGCCCCCCCGGAGCCGCGGGGAGGATCCGGCAGCTCCGCCTGTCCCCGTCTGGGGCCCCGCGGCCACCCCCGGGCTGTCCCCTCGGGACGGGGCGACCCAGACGGCGCAGCCCCGCGGCAGAGCCCCCCCGGGCACCCCGAGTGCGAGAGCAGCACCCACCCGCGGGGGAGGGCGCGCAGGGACGTGCTCGGGGACAGGGATGAGCTGGGAGCCACGTGGGGCACCCCGGGACACCCCTGGGACACGGGGACGGTGACACGGGCGCGCTGCCCTCTCCCATTTCTTTGGTGGCCCCGGTGGGAATCGCCGCCTGCCCGGGCCGGGGGCTGGCAGGGGCTCGGCATGTCCCCTCTGTCCCCTCAGAGTGCCACCGGGGCTGGCAGGGGCTCGGGATGTCCCTCTGTCCCCTCAGAGTCCCATCGGGGCTGGCAGGGGCTCGGCATGTCCCTCTGTCCCCTCAGAGTCCCATCGGGGCTGGCAGGGACTCGGGATGTCCCTCTGTCCCCTCAGAGTCCCCCGGGGCTGGCAGGGGCTCGGCATGTCCCTCTGTCCCCTCAGAGTCCCATCGGGGCTGGCAGGGGCTCGGCATGTCCCTCTGTCCCCTCAGAGTGCCACCGGGGCTGGCAGGGGCTCGGGATGTCCCTCTGTCCCCTCAGAGTGCCACCGGGGCTGGCAGGGGCTCGGGATGTCCCTCTGTCCCCTCAGAGTGCCACCGGGGCTGGCAGGGACTCGGGATGTCCCTCTGTCCCCTCAGAGTCCCCCGGGGACATCGCTGTGCCGCTGTTCCTCCGCCCACCTGCGACTGCGGGGACCGGGAGGTGACCGTCCTACTCCGTCCCTCTGTCCCTTCATCCCCATTTCCCTGGGGACAGCGCTCACCCCAACCCCCAGTGCCACCCCCTGCCCGACCCTGCCCTGTCCCCCTCCCTGTCACCCACCGAGGGCCGTGTCCCCCCCACGCCAGGCTCTGGGGACACCCCGAGGTCCCGCTGCAGTTTGGGGGAGCACCGACCCCTCCTGTCCCCACGGAACCCCCCTGTCCCCCCTCTGTCCCCCCCCCCGAGTGGAGGCATTTGCCTCTTGCCTTATAATTTATGCAAATGAGCTCTGTAATTAGCAGTAATTTCAAGGCACGGCTCGGGGTTTCAGGCACTCACTGGCGAGAGGAGATCCCCCCTGGGGTGCGCCGTCCCAGCTCTGCCTGGGGGGGCTCCAGGAGCCCCCAGACCCCAAACCCTGGTGCCCCCAGTCCCCCCAGTCCCCCCAGTCCCCCCAGTCCCCCCAGTCCCCCCAGTCCCCCCAGTCCCCCAGTGCCCCCAGTGCCCCCAGTGCCCCCAGTGCCCCCAGTGCCCCCAGCCTCCTCCTGCTCCCAGACCCATCCCAGCAGGACCCCACCCAGGATCTGAGTTTTGGGGTGGGTCCGGAGGGTCCCAGGGGGGTTTTGGGGTGCGGTGCTGTGGGGTGAGGGGCTCGTGGCCCTCCCAGGTCCCCGTCCCTGTCCCCACGTGTCCCCCACACCCTCCCACCCTGCAGCCCCTTCCTGGAGCGGGGAATGGCCGGGACGGGAGAGCCTGGGAGCGTTCTGCACTGGGAGCACTGGGAGCACTGGGAGCGCTCACTGGGAGCACTGGGAGCACTGGGTTCGCCCCATTCCTGCACAGCCAGAAACCCCATCAGCGGCTTTCCCGCCCCTTCCCATCCTGGGGTCCCCCTGGCAGGATCCCCCTCCCCAGGGCAGGATCCCCCTCCCAAAATCCCCATCCCAGTGTCCCATCCCTGTGTCCCCATTCCAGTGTCTCCATCTCTGGTCCCCATCCCGGGTCCCCACCCCTGCTCCCCATCCCAGTGTCCCCATCCCAGTGTCCCCATCCCAGTGTCCCCATTCCAGTGTCCCATCCCAGTGTCCCATCCCGGGTCCCCATCCCAGTGTCCCCATCCCGAGTCCCCATCCCGGGTCCCCACCCCTGCTCCCCATCCCGGTGTCCCCATCCCAGTGTCCCCATCCCGGGTCCCCATCCCAGTGTCCCATCCCAGTGTCCCCATCCCAGTGTCCCCATCCCGGGTCCCCATCCCAGTGTCCCCACCCCAGTGTCCCCATCCCAGTGTCCCCATCTCAGTGTCCCTGTCCCCATCCCAGTGTCCCCATCCCGGTGTCCCCATCCCCTCCCGGAGCGCGGCCGGGCCGGGCCGCGGGGCCGCGCTCAGCCCACCCGGCCGCCGCGTTTCGGTGGCGGCGGCGGCGGAGCCGTCCCTGCTGGGATGATGAAAACCAGGAGAGTTTTCCCCGCGGCCAGGGCGGAGCTCGCTGCGCCCTCCGCCCGGCCGGGCGCTCGGCAGGCTCGCCGGGAGGTGCGGGCTCCCACGCGCCAGCCGCGATCCCGGCGCTGCCAGCCCCGTCCCGGCTCTGCGGGGCCACCGGCGCCTTTTCCCGTGGGACTTGGGGACCCGGGGACTCGCGCCGTGCCCACCGGGGTCCCCAGGGGCTGCGGGGCCGCCAGCCGGGCGCAGCGGTTGGAAATGGGGACACGACGCGCCGGTGATTAAGTGGCTCCACTGGCCGCGGTGTTGTCACCCGGCAGCTCCCGGGGTTTGTCCCTCCCGGCAGCCTCGGGGGGGACACGGCAGACGGGGGGGGTGGACAGCCCCGGCCGAGCGGGGACAGGCTCAGCCAGCGCCTCCCGGGCGTTTTTGGGTGGCCCCAAATCCATCGCGGTCACGGTGGGTCCTGTGTCCCACTCTCCCCCTCCAGCTCTGACCCCAAAATCGTCCCCTGTGTCCCCTCCCCCGTCCCATTGATCCCACACAGAACCGAGGGGCAATGGGGGGCACTGAGCCCCCCACGGGGACAGGTGACATCCCTGCGGGCAGGAGCAGGTGGCCACCTCTGTGTGTCACCCCCGGTGCGGGCACACGGAGCCGGGGGTCCCCCGGGGGGTGGCAGGAGGGGGGCGGCCACCCCTGTGTGTCACCCCTGGCTGCGGGGACAGGTCCGGGGGTCTCCGGAGGGGGTGGCAGGAGGAGGGGGCGGCCACCTGTGTGTCACCAACGGGCGAGGGGGAACAGCTGGAGGGGGGTGGGGACAGAAGGGGAGCCCGGGGGTCCCCGGGGGGGTGGGGGGTGGCAGGAGGAGGCGGCCACGGGCGCGGGAGGGAGGCGGTTGTTGCTTTCTTCTTTAATTACCCCCCTGTTTGCGGTGTCTGCTGCGAACTTCCCGTCCCCTCCCTCCGCTTTCATCCGCCGGATCCTGAGACCGGAGCCGGCTCCTGTCAAGCGGCGGGGCTGCGGCTCTGCCTCCAAGGGTTAAAATCACCGGGCCGGGGGTGGAGCTGGGCGGGGGGGCGGAGGGAAGAGCCGGCCGCCGGGCTGGGACCCGGCCATTCCTGCTCGCCCGGCCCAGTGGGTGCCCCGTCCCTGGGGAGCCGCGCGGGTCCCTCGGGGTCCCCTCGGGAAGCAGCGCCCGCGCCACGCCGATGAGGACGGACCCGCCGGGCCCTCGCCGCCGCTAGAGCCGTACGTAGCCCCGGTGCCGCGGGGATGGGACCCCCGGGATGGTCCCGGGGACGTGGCTGCCCTGACCGACGGCAGGGACGCGGCCGCGGCCGCTCCGGCCCCGGCAAGTCCCTGCTCGCCACCCCGCCGCGTCCGCTGGCCACCGAGCCCCGGGGCTCCCGGCGCCGCCGCCTCCCGGGACGCCGCGCTCGGTCCCCTCGCCCCAATCTCCAGCGCGGCCCCCTCCCCTCGGGACCGCGACTCTTCCCGTGGCTCTGAGACCCCTCGCGTGGCGCCGTGTCCTGCGGGGGGCTGCACAGGCTGGACCCCCCCCCGCCGCCACCGGTGCGGCCCCGTTGTCCTCCCGAAAAACCCCCGGGGAGCCCCGCCGCGGCTCGGGGGGGACAGTCCCGAACCCACCGCACCCCCCGACCCCGCAGCGTGCCCCCGGCCCCGGGGCATCCCCCGGGACTCGCGGCATCCGCCCCAAAGCCGCGGCATCCCCCGAGCCCGCCCCCGTGCCCCCCGTCGGGGCTCCCGGTGCTGGGGGCAGCGGCGCCCGCCCGGCCCCGCCGCGGGGCGAGGCACCGGCGGAGCTGGGAGACGGGGCCGGGCCGCCTGTGCCCAGCCCGGGCCGTGACTCACGGGACGCTTCAGCCGCCGCTGCCTCAGTTTCCCTGCGGTGAAATGGCCAACGCGTCGCTGAGCCCCGCCAGGGAGGGAGGGAGGGAGGACGCTGGGGGCCCCTGGGGATTTTTGTCATCATTCCCGGATGGAAAAATGTCCTGGGAGGCTCCGTGCCCGGCTGGGCAGGCCCGTGCAGGGGGGTTCTCCCAGCGCTCCCCCCGTCCCGCTCGCCGCCCTTTCCCCGGGGTTGGGGCTGGGCTGGGGGGTGGAGCCGCTGGTCACGGTGGGGCCGCTCTGGGGGGTCGCTGGGACCCCCGAGCGGGGGAATCGTTGGGATTGGGGCGTTCCAGGAGAGCCCGTGCTGGGTCCGGTGGGGTGGGAGCGACCCCGGAGCGCTCGGGGGTCCCTCCCCTCCCGCGGGGGGCGGGGGGATGTCCCTCAGCCCCCAGATCTGGGGGTCCCGTCCGTGCCAGCACCCCAAAGGCCCCTGGGGGCTGGCACTTCGTGGGTTTGACCCCGATTCGGAGCTCGGGGGGAGCTGGGTGGGGGGCTCAGGACCCCCCCCGAGCCCCGCTGCGGGTGGGAGCGATGGTCCCGGCAGTGCCAGCCCTTCCCCGAGCCCACTCGTGTCCCCAGGAGGCAGGGACAGTCCCCAGGGCTGGGGTGGGCAGAGCTGAGCCCCCACGGGGCAGCAGGACCCCAAAATCTGCTCAGCTGTCGCCCCGGGGGGCTCACCCTGCCCCCAGCTCGAGGCCGAGCCCCACCTGTGTCAGCACAGGTACGGGGGGGTCACGTCAGGGGCATTTTGGGACCCTCCCCAAACTCCCACCCGGATCTTTGGGGTCCCCCTGCCTGCCCGGGTGGCGCCTGGCAGGGGAAGGCGGTGTCCCCACGCAGCCGAGGGGTCTCCAGCACTTTGGGGACCCTGGAATCACAGCGTTGGCACCGGGGGTCCGCTCGGGGGATCCCCCACCCCAAATCTCCCAGCACCGAAGGGTCTGTCCCTGTCCCGCGCGGGCTCTGGGGGTGGCCGGGGCAGGGGGATGGTGACGAGTGCGGCCGGGAGGAGGGGGTGCAGGGAGGGGGGTCCCTGCCGCCCCTCACCGCGGCGCCGCTGGGAAGCCGGGGGGCGGGAGCGGTGGCGGCAGGTGGATTTCGACACCGGGGTGGGGCCCGTCCCCGGCCCCGTGGGGTTTGCACAGCTCCCGCTGAGTCACGGCCGCCCTGCTGCAGGCTGCGGCTGCCCGGGGGTCTGGGGGTGCCGGGTGCCCCGGGGGTGCCCCGGGGCCGCGGGGGAAGCCGGCCCGAGCGCGGTTCAAAGCGCTGCCGGGGGCTCGGCCCGGGGCTCCGCTGCCTCATCCCGCTGCCAACCAGCCCGGGGGTGCAGCCCCCCCAAAAAACAGCCGGAGGGCTCCCAGCTGGGCCTGGCCTTGGGGCGGGAGCAGAGGGGGGTGAGGCTTTCCCAGCCCGGCTGGGATGCGGGAGAGACAGGTTGGCCTCCCTGCCGTGTCCCCTCCGTGGGTTTGGGGATGCCACCTTCGTCCCCTTGGGGACCCGGGCAGTGTCGGGGGACGCAGTCCGGGAGGTGACCGAGCAGATGTTGGAGGTTTCCTCGGAATTTGGAATTGGACACAGACCCCTGGAGGCTGCAGACGTGACCAAGCGGCGCCGGGGGCTGGCACAGGGTCGGCAGGAGGCGGGGACGGGTGTAAGGGGTGTCCCCCCCGACTGGTGCCACCATCCCGGTGTCACGGCGCTGTCGCAGAGCAGCGCAACCCCCCCGGTGGGGGCCCAGCCACCCCCAAGCCGCGGCTGCCGGGCGCTGCAGACGCCGCCGGTGCCGGTGCCGGTGCGCGCGGGGACGGGGGGTGCGGAGCTGCGCCCCCCCCTCCCCTCACAGCTCTTCTCCCCCCTCCCCGCCCGCCCCGCTTGGCCCCGCAGGTCCGTGCGCGCCGCCGCCCCGCGATGCTGACGGCGGTCTGCGGCTCCCTGGGATCCCAGCCCTCGGACGCGCCCCGCGCCTCCCCGACCCACCTGGACCTGCAGCCGCTGCAGCCCTTCCAGCCGCACGGCCCCGCCGCGCCGGGGGCCCCCGACTTCGCCTCGCCGCTGCCGCCGCCCGAGCTGCCGCTGCCGGGGCCCGACGACGCCGCGTTCGCCGCCGCCGGCGCCTACGAGCCCCATGGCCCCCCGAGGTTAGAGCTGCCCCCCGACGGCCCCGCCGCCCCCGGAGCCTACGCCAAGCTGCTGCCGGCCGCCCCGGACATGGCGCATCCCTACGAGCCCTGGTTTCGGCCCCCGCACCCCGGAGCCCCCGGCGAGGAGGGCGGAGGCGTCAACTGGTGGGACCTCCACGCCGGAGCCAGCTGGATGGAGCTGCCCCCCGGGCAGGGCGGGGGGCTGCAGGTGCCCGCGCACCCCGGGCTGCCCGCGGGCCTGGGCGGGTACGGCGGGGCCGAGCACCAGCTCTGCGCGCCCCCCGCCCACCTGCTGCCCCCGCCCGCGCAGCATCTGCTGGCGGCCGAGGGGGTGAAGGCGCTGGAGGGGCCCCCGGAGCCGCGGGGCCCGGAGGGGGAGGGCGGGGGGCGGCCCAAGGGGGCCCGGCGGGCCGTGCCCAGGGGCGGGGGGCAGGCGGCGTGCCGCTGCCCCAACTGCCAGGAGGCCGAGAGGGGCGGCCCGTGCCCCGAGGGGGCGAAGCGCAAGCACCTGCACAACTGCCACATCCCCGGCTGCGGCAAGGCGTACGCCAAGACCTCCCACCTGAAAGCCCACCTGCGCTGGCACAGCGGCGACCGGCCCTTCGTGTGCAACTGGCTCTTCTGCGGCAAGCGCTTCACCCGCTCCGACGAGCTGCAGCGGCACCTCCAGACCCACACGGGCGCCAAGAAATTCTCCTGCCCCGTCTGCGGCCGCGTCTTCATGCGCTCCGACCACCTGGGCAAGCACATGAAGACGCACGACGGGGGCAAGGACGGGCCCGAGCCCGAGGGCAAAGGCGCCGGGGACCCGTCGGCCGCCAAGGGAGGCAAGAGGGAGCCGGAGGGGGGCACGGCCGCCCCCACAAACTGAGCCGCTGAGCCCCGGGGGGGGCGCGGATGGATGGATGGAGGTGGGGCGGGGGCCGGGGGGAGCCTTCGGGGCCGGTCTCCGAAGGGGTTTGGGGCGGGGGCGGGCGCAGGGCGGGCACCTTGTGCCGGGAGCGGTGGCCGGGCCGGGGACGGGCCGGCGCTGGGGAGCGCCGCAGCCGGAGCTGCCCCGCGGCGGTTTCACTTGTCCCGCTCCCGCTCTCCCGCCCCGGTTCTCCCTCCCTCCCTCCTCCCCCCCCCCCACTCATCCTCCCCCGGCTTCCCAAATCTTTTTTTTCGGGAGGCTGCTGGCAGGCGGCGGGGCTGTTTGGGAGGAACATCAATGGGAGCCGAAGGAGCAGGAGCTGCCCGGGCACGTCCAGCCCAAAGGGGAGGAAGGAGAAGGAGAAAGGGAGAGAGGAGAGGCGAGGAGGAACCCGGGAGCCTCCGCTCGGGGAGGGCGGCCGCAGCCCCCCGGCGCCCTCCCCACGGTCCCCTCCGGACCGTGGCACCCCGGGCTCAGCCCCCGCGCCGTGCCAGCCCCGCTGTCCCTTCGCCCGCGAGGTGTTGGCACAGCCACCCACGGGCCACACGCGGGGGGCCGGGGGCTGGCGACATCCCCCTGCCCCAGCTGGGGATGCTGAGCCGGCGGGGGTCCCCCACCCCTCGGAGCCCCGCTTCGGCGGTGGGGGTGGAGGATGTGAAACCCATTTTTGGCCCGAATCGCGGCTAAAATGGGGGAAAAGGGAAAAAAAAAAAAAAGAAAAAAGTCCTGCGCGAATGTGAGCCGTGGGGAGCTCGGGGGGCTGCGGGGGCCGCGGCGGGCGGTGGCCCGAGCGCACACCTGCAGCTTTCCCACACCCACCGCCGCGGCCCCGGGCGGGAAGCACCGGGGCGGCCGCGGGCCCGGGAGAGCCGGGACGGCCGCATTCCTCCGGCCTGGCACGGCCGCGCTGCCCGCCCGCCGCCCCGAGACCCCCGCCCCTCCCTGCGGGGCACCCCCCACCCCGGGCCGGCTGCCCCCTTGTCCCTCCCGGGGACCGCAGCCATCCCCCCGTCCCCTCGGGGACCCCGTGTCCCCTCCGTGCATGCTGCCTGTCCCCCCGTGGCCCCGTAGCCGTCCCTCCCCGGGATCCCGTAATTCCAGGGAATTCTGCCTGGCCCCCTGCATGCTGCCCGTCCCCCCGGGGACCCCAGAGCTGCCCCTCCCCAGGTCCCTGCACCTCCCGGGGACCCCCGGGCCTTCCCCCACCGGGACCCCGTAGTTTTCTTCCCCTGGGGTCGCCCCCTGTCCCCGGGGCACCCCGTATCTGTCCCACGCCCCTGGCTGGGGGTCCGTGGGTCTCGGCTCTCAGATCTTTTCGGGTCTTGCACCCCGATTTTGGCAGAACCCCTCGGACACAGAAGGAGACGCTAAACCCGGGACCTGGGGAGGGGGGGTTGGGGCGGGTGGGCTTGGCTGGCTGCTCGAGGCACCCGGGGGTCCCCCCGGCGCTGCCCCCCAGCCAACGCCAGTTCAAACCAGTTGGGAGTCTGGGAAGGGGGGGAGGTTTGGGGGGCGCTGAGCCCCCGGTCTGGCCCCTCCCGGGGGTTCTGGGGGGGCTGCAGTGGGGGCTGCCCGGGCTCGGAGCACCCCGAGGTCAGGGGGGAAGGGATAGAGGTGAAGTCGAGTGGGGTCCGTGCCCAGAGGGCGCCCCGAGGCCTTCGGTTTTGAGTGTTTTATTATTATTATTATTATTATTATTATTATTATTATTAATTATTATTATTTTATTAAGGTGAAGCCAGGCTTTGCCGCTCGGGCAGAGTGGATGTCCCAGGCCGGAGCTGTGGCCGTGGGCTGTGCGGATGGGGAGGGCTCGGACCCCCCCAGGGGTCCCATCCCTGTCCCCATCGCTGTCCCCGTGCCCGGGGGTGCTGAGGGGCTGGCAGCAGCCCCCCCGCGCCGTGGGGCAGGGGCGAGCTGTGGGGCTGGGACCCCCCAGCACGAGGTGAAGTCTCGCTGGGGGGGTCCCCAGGACGCGTCCCCAGCCCCAGCACGGCCACCGCTGTCCCCCCGCAGGACTCGGGTGACCTGGGCTGTCCGCAGCTCTCGAAGGACGTCCCCGACTCCGGAATTTGCCTTTTCCAGCACAAAATTCCCCCTCGGTGTCCCCCGGATGGGATTTCACCTCCCAAAGGGACCGCGGGGGGGCTCAGGACCCTCCCCAATGTCCCACAGTGTGGCACCAACGGGACTTGAGCGGCCGAACCCGGCTCCAGCAGCACCTGGGGGGGCTCCGGCCTTTTGGGGACCCCCTGCTGCAGCCGCAGATTGCGGGGGGCTGCACCGGGGGCACCCCCCGGCCGGGCTGGGGAGGTCCCACGGCCACGCCGGGACTCGGCGTTCAGCCTCAGCGAGCTGTCCCCGCCTGGCTCAGAGCCGGGGGGCTGCGAGGGGGGCCCCAGGTGCGCTCAGTGCCCCCCCAGGTGCGCTCAGCGCCCCCAGGTGCGCTCAGCCCCCGCAGCCCCGGGGCTCTGCCTGCCGCGATGGGGCAATGAAGGCTGTAAAACCGGGTGGGGAGGGACGGCGGCCGGGAAACCAGTCCAGCCTGCTGCGGCGTGGGGATCCCGGCCCCGCGCCCCGAACCGCCGCGTCCCCCACCCACCCCCGGGCCGCCTCCCCGGGGCAGGGAGGGACCGGCCCGGCGCGGCCCCGGGCTGGGGGCGGCTGCGGGGGGATGGAGCGGGGCGGCCCGGGGGGTGCCCCCCGCCCGGCGAGGGGAGCGTTTGTGCTGTGAAGAGGCTGCGGGGCTGTGGGGTTTGGGTTTTGTACTGGAATAAACGCCGCGTGTTTTCCACGCTCCGGCTCTCCGGCTCCATCCCTGCCGAAGGACGCGGGGGTCCGGCGCCCCGACCCCAAATCAGCCCTGGCAAGGGGCTCAGGGGCCCTGAACCCAAATCAGCCCTGCCAAGAGACTCAGCGGTCCGGAATCCCGACCCCAAACCATCCCCACCGAGGGGCTCAGGGGTCCGGAATCCCGACCCCAAACCATCCCCACCGAGGGGCTCAGGGGTCCGGAATCCCGACCCCAAACCATCCCCACCGAGGGGCTCAGGGGTCCCCCCAGCCTGGCCTCGGCTCTCCAAGGATTCCCAGCACGGGGACCCTGGGGGCTGCCGGGTGTGGGGGTGACACGGGCCGGGACCAGCCGCGCCCCCCACGAGGGTCCCATCCTGCGCCCCCCGGGCCGGGCAGGGGCTCAGGGTCCCCCCGCGGGCAGGGCGCTGCCCGGCAGGTCCGTCCGCATACCGCGGGCCGGGCGGGGCGCTGCCCACGCCGGTGCTGCCCACGGGGCGCGGGGGTGCCCACGGGGGGCGCTGCCCACGCCGGTGCTGTCCCGGGCTCCTTTGGGAACCACCCCCCCGACCCACGCGGGGGCAGGTGCCAGTCCCGGTCCCGGTGCCAGTCCCGGTGCCGGTGCCGGTCCCCACCGCTGCCGCCGTGCGGCCTCCGGCCACCGGGCGCCGCCGTCGCACGGCCCGGGCTGGACAGGGCGGGCCGGGGCTGGACAGGGCGGGCCGGGGCGGGCCCGGGCAGCGGCGGAGGTGCGGAAGCAGCGGCAGGTCCGTGGGGACGGGAGGCCCCCGCGGGGTCCCGGTCACCGGCGCTGTGAGGGAGGGGGTCCCATACGCGGTCGGTGCTGGGGGGATCCCGGTTACCGGGGTGCGAGGGGGGTGGCTCCGGTCGGGCGGAGCTGCGGGGTCCCGGGGTGGGGGTACCCCCCAGGTCACCCCGCCTTGGGGTCCCTGTTGCCCCCCAGCTCCAGGCACCTCTTCATCCCCCAGCCGCCCCTCCAGACTCCCCCCGTCCAACCCCGAAGGGACCCTGGGGACACATCCGGGGCAGGGACAGGGACACGGGGTTGACATCGCCCTCGGTGCCCGCCCTGACCCAGTTTAGGATGGCGGGCCACACTCCTGTGCCCTCGTCCTGCGACTGCTTCGTGGCCATGCCACCGCACACGGCGTCCCCCGCCGTCATCTTCGCCAAGAACGCCGATCGGCCCCGGGACGAGGTGCAGGAGATCGTCTATGTCCCCGCTGCCACCCACCGGCCTGGGGACAAAGTCCAGGTGAGACCGTGCTGTCAGGTGCCAGCTCACCCGGGTGTGTCCCCCCAGTGTGCAGGGCCAGGGTGGCTGCAGGGACAGGGCACTGAGCGTGCCAGGTGTCACCTCGGTGTGCCAGGGGTGGCTGCAGGGACAGGGCACTGAGCGTGCCAGGTGTCACCTCGTGTGCCAGGGTGGCTGCAGGGACAGGGCACTGAGCGTGCCAGGTGTCACCTTTTGTCCCCCAGAGCACCTCGTGTGCCAGCGTGGCTGCAGGGACAGGGCACTGAGCGTGCCAGGTGTCACCTCGTGTGCCAGGGGTGGCTGCAGGGACAGGGCACTGAGCGTGCCAGGTGTCACCTCGTGTGCCAGGGTGGCTGCAGGGACAGGGCACTGAGCGTGCCAGGTGTCACCTCGTGTGCCAGGGTGGCTGCAGGGACAGGGCACTGAGCGTGCCAGGTGTCACCTTATGTCCCCCAGAGCACCTCGATGTGCCAGGGTGGCTGCAGGGACAGGGCACTGAGCGTGCCAGGTGTCACCCGTGTCCCCGCGTGTCCCCGCAGTGCACGTACCTGCAGATCGAGCAGGTGCAGCGCACGCACGCCGTGGTGCTGAGCCGCCCTGCCTGGCTCTGGGGGGCCGAGATGGGCGCCAACGACTGCGGGGTCTGCGTGGGCAACGAGGGCGTGTGGACCCGCGAGCCCCTGGGTGAGGCCGAGGCACTGCTGGGCATGGACCTGGTGAGGTGAGGAGGGTGAGGAGGGTGAGGAGGTGAGGGTGGTGAGGATGGTGAGGATGGTGAGGATGCTGAGGATGCTGAGGATGATGAGGATGCTGAGGATGATGAGGATGATGAGGACAGCCCCGTGCCCCTGCTGTCCCAGCCCCGGTGAGGATGGTGAGGATGATGAGGATGATGAGGATGATGAGGATGATGAGGATGCTGAGGATGCTGAGGATGCTGAGGATGCTGAGGATGGTGAGGATGCTGAGGACAGCCCCGTGCCTGCGCTGTCCCAGCCCCGGTGAGGATGCTGAGGATGATGAGGATGGTGAGGATGATGAGGATGCTGAGGACAGCCCCGTGCCCGCGCTGTCCCAGCCCCGGTGAGGATGGTGAGGATGGTGAGGATGATGAGGATGGTGAGGATGATGAGGATGATGAGGATGCTGAGGACAGCCCCGTGCCCGTGCTGTCCCAGCCCTAGGTGAGGATGGTGAGGATGATGAGGATGATGAGGATGGTGAGGATGGTGGGGATGCTGAGGATGATGAGGATGATGAGGATGCTGGGGATGCTGAGGACAGCCCCGTGCCCGCGCTGTCCCAGCCCCGGTGAGGATGCTGAGGATGATGAGGATGATGAGGATGGTGAGGATGCTGAGGATGATGAGGATGGTGAGGATGCTGAGGACAGCCCAGTGCCCGCACTGTCCAGCCCTGGCTCTGTCTGACGGGCCCGGCTGGCGCAGGCTGGGTTTGGAGCGGGGCGGCTCGGCCCGGGAGGCCCTGGAGGTGATGACGGCCCTGCTGGAGCGCCACGGCCAGGGCGGGAGCTGCAAGGAGGAGCCGGTGCCCTTCGTGTACCACAACACCTTCCTGCTGGCCGACCGCGCCGAGGCCTGGCTGCTGGAGACCGCCGGGCGCTACTGGGCGGCGCAGCGGATCCGCGGTGAGCGGGCACCGGGGGCTCCGGGGGCTCCGCGGGCACCGGGGGGTCCCGCAGCGCCCCGAGTGACCCCCGGGCCCCGGCTGGCGCAGAGGGCAGCCGCAACATCTCCAACCAGCTGAGCATCGGCAGCGACATCACGGCCGAGCACGCGGGGCTGCGGGAGCGGGCGCGGAGCCGGGGCTGGTGGAGCGGGGACGGCGAGTTCAGCTTCGCCCGCGCCTTCTCCCTGGAGGAGCAGCCCCCGCGCATGGAGGCGGCCAAGGCACGGCTCCGCGCCGGGAGGGAGCTGCTGCAGCGGCACGCAGGTGGGGACGGGGTGGGGACAGCGTGGGGACGGGGTGGGGACGGGGTGGGGATAGGGTGGGGACGGCGTGGGGATGGGGTGGGGACGGGATGGGATGGGATGGGGATGGGGATGGGAACAGGACAAGGACAGGGGTGGGGACAGGACAGGGATGGGAACAGGACGGGGACAGGAAGGAGGATAGGACAGGGATGGGGACAGGATGGGGACAAGAATAATAGAACAGGACAGGAATGGTGACAGGACAGGGATGGTGACAGGACAGGGATGGGGACAGGACAGAGATAGGAATAGGGACAGGACAGGGACAAGAAGAATAGAACAGGACAGGGATGGGGACAGGACAGGGATGGGGACAGGACAGGGATAGGAATGGGGACAGGACAGGGACAAGAAGAATAGAACAGGACAGGGATGGGGACAGGACAGGGATGGGGACAGGACAGGGGTAGGAATGGTCACTGATCCATGGCTCCCCAAGTGCTGCTTCCAAGCTGGCAAGGAGCTCTTGAGGCAGCACTCAGGTGGGGACAGGGATGGGGACAGGGGTGGCCACGCATGGCTCGCCAAGGGCTGCTTCTGTGCTGGCACATCCCCAGTTCCTGGGGACAGGGCCTGGCGTGGGGACGGCCACCCACTCCTCACCCCAGCGCGTCCCCCCCGCCCACGGCCAGGCTGGCAGCGCTGAGGTGGCCCTGCCTGTCCCCGCAGGTCACATCACGGCGGAGACGTTGATGTCCATCCTGCGGGACAAGGACAGTGGCATCTGTGTGGACTCGGAGGGGTTCCGCACGGCCGGCAGCATGGTGTCCGTGCTGCCCCGCGACCCCGCCCTGCCCTGCGTCCACTTCTTCACCGCCACCCCGGACCCCTCCAGGTGAGGCCACAGGTGGGCGCGGGGGCGTGGCGCTCCCCGCCGTTCTGCTCTCTCATCCCGGCTCCTCCTCCAGGTCTGTCTTCAAGCCCTTCGTGTTCGTGGCCGGCATCAAGCCGGCGCCGCAGGTGAGATCCCCGACCTTCCTGCAGGATCCCGCCCGGCAGATCCCGAGGTTCCGGAGCTCCGTGGATCGGCGGCACGAGCTGTACCGCCGGCACCAGGCGGCGCTGGAGCTCATGGAGCGGGACCCGGTACCGAGACCCCGCAGAGCCTGCAGAGCCCGCAGAGCCTGCGGATCCCACAGATCCCACAGACCCTGCAGATCCCACAGACCCCGCAGACCCCACAGAGCCCGCAGAGCCTGCAGAGCCCACAGACCCTGCAGAGCCCGCAGATCCCATAGACCCCACAGACCCTGCAGACCCCACAGACCCTGCAGACCCCACAGAGCTCGCAGAGCCCACAGACCCTGCAGATCCCACACAGCCCACAGACCCTGCAGATCCCACAGACCCCACAGACCCTGCAGAGCCCATAGACCCCGCAGAGCCTGCAGAGCCCATAGACCCTGCAGAGCCCATAGACCCCGCAGAGCCTGCAGACCCTGCGGATCCCACAGAGCCCACAGACCCCACAGACCTCGCAGACCCTTCCCCACCCTGCAATGGGATCGAGCTCTGAGCTCTCTGATCCCACCCTGGATTGGATCGAGCTCTGAGCTCTCTGATCCCACCCTGCAATGGGATCGAGCTCTGAGCTCTCTGACCCCACCCTGGATGGGATCGAGCCCTGAGCTCTCTGACCCCACCCTGGATTGGATCGAGCTCTGAGCTCTCTGATCCCACCCTGCAATGGGATCGAGCTCTGAGCTCTCTGACCCCACCCTTCAATGGGATCGAGCCCTGAGCTCTCTGATCCCACCCTGGACTGGATCGAGCTCTGAGCTCTCTGATCCCACCCTGGACTGGCCCGGACCCCCTGATCTCCCTGACCCCAGCCTGATCCCGGCAGGAGCGGGGCCAGCGGCTCCTGGGCACGCTGCGGGAGCTGGAGCAGCAGGGCCTGCAGGGGCTGCGGGAGCTGCTGGAGGGCACCGTGAGCCCCCGCCCCGAGGAGCTGGCCGACCTCTTCTTCGACTGCGTGGAGGCCGAGATGAAGTTTTACACCTGAACCCCGCACAGGTGGGTGGGCTCGGCTTCCCCCACGGCGTTTTTCGTGGGTAGGGAATCACAAAACATTCCAGAGTCCAACCCTGACCCTTCCTGCGTGGGTTCCAGCCCCGGGTTACCCTGGAGCAAGCACTGGGAGCTGAGCTCGGGCTGGAATGGGTGCAAGGGGAAGGGCAGGGATATGGGATGGGGCTGGGGGTCCTGCCCACCCCCCCGTGTGTGCTTTCCCCCATTCCCAGCCCCGCAGGGTGGCACCAAACTGGACTGGGGTGGCAATAAAGCCTTTATTCCTGGCTGCTGCTGCAGGATATTTGGGATAACTGCCCATTTCCTGCTCCTTTGGCACGGGTCTCCTCCTCCAGAGCCTCGCCTGGGGGCTGGATGGCGCCAGGAGCCCCCAGGGAGCCGCTGGATGCCGGCAGAGGTGACAGCCGTGCCCCCGGCTCCCGCTGGGGACAGAGCTGGGGACACGGCCGGGCCGTGCCGTGCTGCCCCGAGCCCAGCAGCAGAGCCCGGCGCTCCCGCAGCTCCTCCAGCCGCGCCCGGTGCTCCTCCCGGCTGATCGCCCGCCGCAGCCGCGCCCGCCCCGCCAGCTCCCGCTGCAGCCCCCCGAGGAAATCTGCCGGGAGGGACAGCAGCTCCAGGAGACGCGGCACTGCCAGCCCCGGAGCGAGTGCCGCGTGTCCTGGCCCCACCCGGGCACCTCTGTCCACCGTGAAGGGAGCCCTCAGCTCAGGGAGCTCCTCCTCCTCCTCCTCCTCCTCGCTGCTGCAGGAGCCTCCTCCCTCCTCTTCCTCGGCCGCGCTCCCCTGCACGGGCTGGGAATCCAGCTGCAGGAGCTGGGGCAGGGCTGCCAGCACCCCATCCCTGCGGGAAAATGAGGGAAAAGCCGAATTTTCTGCGGCTGTGGGGTTGGGAGAGGGGGTCCCATCCTCCCTCAGCCCACCAGAGCCGCAGGGGGGAGAGCAGGGATTCAATCCCTGGGGTGGAGAGCAGGGATTCAATCCCTGGGGTGGAGAGCAGGGATTCAATCCCTGGGGTTTGGAGAGCAGGGATTCAATCGTTGGGGTTTGGAGAGCAGGGATTCAATCGTTGGGGTTTGGAGAGCAGGGATTCAATCGTTGGGGTTTGGAGAGCAGGGATTCAATCCCTGGGGTTTGGAGAGCAGGGATTCAATCGTTGGGGTTTGGAGAGCAGGGATTCAATCCCTGGGGTTTGGAGAGCAGGGATTCAATCCCTGGGGTTTGGAGAGCAGGGATTCAGTCCCTGGGGTTTGGAGAGCAGGGATTCAATCCCTGGGATGGAAAGCAGGAATTCACATCCCTGGGGTTTGAGCAGGGATTCAATCCCTGGGGTTTGAGCAGGGATTCAATCCTTGGGATTTGGAGAGCAGGGATTCACATCCCTGGGGTTTGAGCAGGGATTCACATCCCTGGGGTTTGAGCAGGGATTCAATCCCTGGGGTTTGAGCAGGGATTCAATCCCTGGGGCTTGGAGAGCAGGGATTCAGTCCCTGGGGTTTGCAGAGCAGGGATTCAATCCCTGGGGCTTGGAGAGCAGGGATTCAATCCCTGGGGTTTGGAGAGCAGGGATTCAATCCCTGGGGTTTGGAGAGCAGGGATTCAATCCCTGGGGTTTGGAGAGCAGGGATTCAATCCCTGGGGTTTGGAGAGCAGGGATTCACATCCCTGGGGTTTGAGCAGGGATTCAATCCCTGCAGTTTGGAGGACCAGGCTGTGTTTGGTATTTCATGGAGTGGTTTGGGTGGGAAGGGACCTTAAATCCCACCCAGTTCCACCCAGGGACACATCCCACTATCCAGGGATCGGGAGCAGTCACAGCTCCTCTGGGAACCCCATCCCACCCCCTCCCCACCCTCCCAGCCAGGAATTCCTTCCCCAGATCCCCTCTGGCAAGGCGAATCCGTTCCCCCTTGCCCAGAATCCTTTCCCAGCTCTCCAGGAGGTGCTGAAAGGCCTCAGGGAGGTCACCCCGAGGCTCCTCCCAGGTTCTGGGGGGCTGCTCTGCCCCTGCTGCCCCACCTGTATCCCTCCTGCCGGGTGCACTGGTTCCCTGCCAGGTCGAGGATCCGGAGGCTGCGGGGCAGCTCCTCTGCCAGGAGAGAGGGAAAGCACAGGGGGGCTGAGCTGGGAGCCACAATTCCTGCTCCCCCAAAGCCCCCCAGCACCCCCACAGCCGGGGAAACCGAGGCAGGAGGGCACGGGAATGCAGGCAGCCCCGGAGGGGTTCCTGCTCCCACCTGTGTGCAGCACCTGGATCAGGTTGTGGGACAGGTCCAGGACGCTGAGCTGGGACAGCCCCTGCAGGTTCTGCACCCTCTGGATGCGGTTCCCAGCCAGGCAGAGGAACCTGCAGAGCTCAGGGAGGGCGAGGGGGGTGTCACAGCCCCCTGGGGACAGCTGGTCCCCTTCCCCAGCCCGGGAGAGCCCCGGGAGGAGGAGCTGCTGTACCTCAGGTTGGGGAAACTCTCCAAATTCTCCATCCTCTCAATTTGGTTCTGGAAAATAAAACAGAAAAAATAAAAAACCAAACCCAACCTGTTTTTTACTTTGCCTGCTGAGTGAAGATTCACATTTTGGGAACGCTCTGGGATTGCTCCAACCAATCCTGGGGCAGCACAGGCGATTCTGGGGAGGGATCCCAAAATTCAGGGCCCTGAGCTGTGTCCTCATGGGGGATTGGGAGCACTGGAATTCCAGGGGGTTGGAGTGGGGGCAGGCTCAGAGACCCCTGTGGGGGGACTGGGGGGTCACTGGGACAAAAACCTCAAGGGTGGGGGGCTCAAAGACCCCCGTGGGGGGACTGGGGGTCACTGGGACAAAACCCTGTGTTGTCTTCTGTTTCCTTCTGGATATTGGGACGGGAAAACAGGAGCAGGACTGGGGGTGTCTGTGGGAGCAGGACTGGGGGTGTCTGTGGGATCAGGACTGGGGGTGTCTGTGCCCCCCAGGATCAGGACTAGGGGTGTCTCTGCCCCCCAGGATCAGGACTGGGGGTGTCTGTGGGATCAGGACTGGGGGTGTCTGTGCCCCCAGGATCAGGACTGGGGGTGTCTGTGCCCCCAGGATCAGGACTGGGGGTGTCTGTGCCCCCAGGATCAGGACTGGGGGTGTCTGTGCCCCCCAGGATCAGGACTGGGGGTGTCTCTGCCCCCAGGATCAGGACTGGGGGTGTCTCTGCCCCCCAGGATCAGGACTAGGGGTGTCTGTGCCCCCAGGATCAGAACTGGGGGTGTCTGTGGGATCAGAACTGGGGGTGTCTCTGCCCCCAGGATCAGAACTGGGGGTGTCTATGCCCCCCAGGATCAGGACTGGGGGTGTCTCTGCCCCGCCCAGCTCCGTACCTGCTGCAGGTAGAGGCTGTGGATCGCCTCCTGGCCCCGGGTTTTCCCGATGCAGGAGATGTTCTCCCGGTCCAAGCGGAGGGTGCAGGTGGGCAGCGGCCCCCTGGAGCTGCGGGGACACAGGGGGGGTTTTGGGGTGCCCTGAGCCCCCTCCCTGCCAGCGCAGGCTCTGGGGGTCCTCACCGGCTGCGGGCGGTGATGAGGCTGTCGCTGAGGGTCACTCCTGGGGACGGCTCCTCGGGGGCTGTGGGAATGCAGAGTGGGGGTCCAGGGCAGGTGCAGCCCCTCCTGCCCCGAGGAGCCCCCTCCCCAGTGCCTCACTCACCCCCACAAAGGGCATCGTCCCCTTGCTCAGCCATGGCGGGGCGGCCTGGGGGTCCTTGTGCCCACTCAGGGTGATGGAGGAGCAGGGTCTGAGGGAACAGAGGGTTCTGAACAAACCGGTGGGCTGGGGATGTCAGCGGGGAAAGGATTGCTGGGGTGGGGTCAGGGCGGGACCCCACGGTGGGCAGAGGGGCTCTGTACCCAGGGGGTTATGGCACTGGCACTGCGGGGATCAGAGCCCCGGCCTGGGGATCTCAGAGAGCCCCGGGATGGGGCTGGGGGCTCACCGGGACCAGGCCCCACTGGATGGGGGCGCTTAGAGACCCCTGGGATGGAGCCACGGCAGCTCAGCGGGACCGGGTACGGCGGGTTTGGGGCTCAGAGACCCCCGGAAGGGCCAGGGGGGCTCACCGGGAGCGGTTCCCCGGGTTTAGGGCTGAGTCCCTCACTTTGGGGGGTTCGGTGCCCCCCGGTCCGGGCTCCGTTCAGCGCCCCCGCCCAGGCCGCGCCGTTGCTATGGAGACGGGCGCACCGGAAGTGTCGGGTCCTCCACCTTCCCACAGGCCCTTGCGCCGGCGCGACCAAGATGGCGGCGCTCAGTGGTGGCGGGACGCCATGGCGGCGGGGTGAGAGACCGGGAGCGGGAACGGGAACCGGACAGGAACGGGAGCGGGAGTGGGAACGGGAACGGGAACGGGAATAGGAACGGGACAGGAATGGGAACGGGAATGGGACAGGAATGGGAATGGGAACGGAACAAGAACGGGAACGGGTCAGGAATGGGAACGGGAATGGGACAGGAATGGGAATGGGAACGGAACAGGAATGGGAACGAGACAGGAATGGGAATGGGAATAGGAACGGGACAAGAATGGGAACGGGAATGAGAATGGGAATGGAAACGGAACGGGAATGGGAACGGGACGGGAATGGGAACGGGACGGGAATGGGAACGGGACAGGAAAGGGAATGGGAATGGAACAGGAATGGGACGGGAACGGGACGGGAATGGGAACGGGAACGGGAATGGGACAGGAATGGTAATGGGAACGGGACCGGAATGGGAATGGGAGTGGGAACGGGAATGGGAATGGGACAGGGGCCTGGAAAGGGAACGGGACAGGGACTGGGACTGGGACTGGGATGGGAACAGGACAGGGACAGGGACAGGAATAGTAACGGTAACGGGAATGGGGTGGGAAGGGACAAAAATAGGAATGGGAGGGAGAACGGGACAGGAATGGGAACAGGAACGGGAACGGGACAGGGGCCTGAAATGGGATCGGAACAGGACTGGGACAGGGGCTTGGAATGGGAACAGGAAGGGAACGGGAGTGGGAATGGGAGGGGACAGAGACTGGGAACGCAAACGCGTCCAGGGCACGATCAGGAACCGGGGCCAGGACTGGGCCCAGAACCGAGGCAGGCCCAGGCAGCCTGGTACCGGTTCTGATGGTGCCCCGCAGCCTGGCTGCCCGGTACCGGTGCTGGTACCGGTTCTGATGGTGCCCCGCAGCCTGGCTGCCCGGTACCGGTACCAGTGCCGGTTTCGGTTCTGATGGTGCCCCGCAGCCTGGCTGCCCGGTACCGGTGCCGGTGCCGGTTCTGATGGTGCCCCGCAGCCTGGCTGCCCGGTACCGGTGCTGGTACCGGTTCTGATGGTGCCCCGCAGCCTGGCTGCCCGGTGCCGGTTCTGATGGCGCCCCGCAGCCTGGCTGCCCGGTACCGGTACCGGTTTCGGTTCTGATGGCGCCCCGCAGCCTGGCTGCCCGGTACCAGTGCCGGTTTCGGTTCTGATGGTGCCCCGCAGCCTGGCTGCCCGGTACCGGTACCGGTGCCGGTTCTGATGGTGCCCCGCAGCCTGGCTGCCCGGTGCCGGTACCGGTTTCGGTTCTGATGGTGCCCCGCAGCCTGGCTGCCCGGTGCCGGTACCAGTGCCAGTTCTGATGGTGCCCCGCAGCCTGGCTGCCCGGTGCCGGTACCAGTGCCGGTTTCGGTTCTGATGGTGCCCCGCAGCCTGGCTGCCCGGTACCGGTACCGGTTTCGGTTCTGATGGTGCCCCGCAGCCTGGCTGCCCGGTACCGGTACCGGTTTCGGTTCTGATGGTGCCCCGCAGCCTGGCTGCCCGGTACCGGTGCCGGTTTCGGTTCTGATGGTGCCCCGCAGCCTGGCTGCCCGCCCTGCAGCTGCTGCGGCGCGGCTCCAAGGCGGTGACGCGGCACTGGAAGGCCGCGCACTTCCAGCGGCAGAAGCTGCTGGCCCTGACCGAGTACCTGCCCCCGCGGCCCGCCCTGCCCCCGCGCTGCCTGCCCCGCCCCGCGGCCCGGCAGCAGCAGGTACGGCACGGCACGGCATGGCATGGCAGGGCACGGCACGGGGGGTTCCACCAGGGTGGGCACGGGTGGGGGCACAGCCCGGCTGGAGCTGGTGGGAGGCTGTGACCCCATGGGGGGCGATGGGAAACAGGTGAGACCCCATGTGTGGGATCTCGAGATCCGTGGGATCACCTCGAGATCCGGGGGATCACCTTGAGTTCCATGGGAACACCTCGGGATCCGTGGGATCACCTTGAGGTCCATGGGATCACCTTGAGGTCCATGAGATCACCTCGAGATCCATGGGAACACCTCGAGATCCATGGGAACACCTCAACATCCATGGGATCACCCTGAGGTCCATGGGATCACCTTGAGGTCCATGGGATCACCTCGAGGTCCATGGAATCACCTCGAGATCCTTGAGATCACCTCAAGGTCCACGGGAACACCCCAAACCCACAGCATCACCTCACAATCCTTGGGACCATCTCCCCCCAGCACCTCCAGCTGCGGGATCACACCTGGGGTCCCACTCTGTCCCCTTGTCCCCAGGGCTGTCCCCCACCCACACTCCCTGTCCCCAGGGCTGTCCCCTGCCCCCCCACCACACTCCCTGTCCCCAGGGCTGTCCCTGTCCCACCCTCCCTGTCCCCAGGAGGACGGCTATGCGTGGGTGCTGTGACACTGGGGCTGTCCCTGTCCCCCACCACCCTCCCTGTCCCCAGGAGGACGGCTATGCATGGGTGCTGTGACACTGGGGCTGTCCCTGTCCCCCACCACCCTCCCTGTCCCCAGGAGGACGGCTATGCCCGCGTGCTGCGTGCCCAGCTGGAGGCCACGCTCCGTGCCAGCCGCATGGTGGCCGTGTGCCAGTACAACGCCATGGCCGACGAGGACGTGGCCACGCTGCGCCACTTCCTGCGCCGCCACGACATCCACGTCAAGTTCGTGCTCAACGAGGTGGGGCTGGGCCTCGGGGGGCTTGGGGGGTCTCCCGGGGGTTCTGGGGGTATCCCGGGGGTCTCACGGGGCTTCTGGGGGTATCCCAAGTTCTGGGGGTATCCCAGGGGTATCCCAGGGGTTTCTGGGGGTATCCTGGGGGTATCCTGGGGGTTCTGGGAATATCCCAATGCTTCCAAGGTATCCTGGTGGTTTCAGGCTATTCCAGAAGTTTCAGGGGTATCCCAGTCGCTCTGGGGTGTCCCAGTGGTTCTGGAGGGGCTATCCTGGTGGCTCTGGGGCTGTCCCGGTGGCTCTGTGGGCTGTCCCAGTGGTTCTGGGGGTGTCCCGGTGGCCCGGCTCTCATCCCGAGCTCTGTCCCGGTGGTTCCGGCCCATCCCGGTGGCCCGGCTCTCATCCCGAGCTCTGTCCCGGTGGTTCTGGCCCATCCCGGTGGTTCCAGCCCATCCCGGTGGCTCTGGGGGTGTCCCGGTGGTTCCGGCCCATCCCGGTGGCCCGGCTCTCACCCCGAGCTCTGTCCCGGTGGTTCCGGCCCATCCCGGTGGCCCGGCTCTCATCCCGAGCTCTGTCCCGGTGGTTCCGGCCCATCCCGGTGGCCCGGCTCTCACCCCGAGCTCTGTCCCGGTGGTTCCGGCCCATCCCGGTGGCTCTGGGGGTGTCCCGGTGGTTCCGGCCCATCCCGGTGGTTCCGGCCCATCCCGGTGGTTCTGGCCCATCCCGGTGGTTCTGGCCCATCCCGGTGGTTCCGGCCCGTCCCAGTGGTTCCGGCCCGTCCCGGTGGCCCGGCTCTCACCCCGAGCTCTGTCCCGGTGGTTCCGGGCTGTCCCGGTGGTTCCGGCCCGTCCCGGTGGCCCGGCTCTCACCCCGAGCTCTGTCCCGGTGGTTCCGGCCCATCCCGGTGGTTCCGGCCCATCCCGGTGGTTCCGGCTCTCACCCCGAGCTCTGTCCCAGGTTGCCCGGGCGGTGCTGGAGCAGTCCAGGCTCCGGAACCTGCTGCCGCTGTTCGTGTGCAGGAACATCCTGCTGGTGAGCCCGGAGCCGCGGGCCAGGGAGATGCTGCGAGTGCTCCGGGGGGTGCCCCAGGTCAACCTGCTGGGTGAGAGCCTGCCCTGCTGCTGCCCACGCCCCCCGGCCGGGGGCACCGGGGCTGGGAACGGGGCTGGGAACGGGGCTGGGAACGGGGCTGTGAATGGGGGAACGGGGCTGGGAATGGGGGCACGGGGCTGGGAATGGGAGCACAGGGCTGGGAACGGGGCTGGGAACGGGGGAACGGGGCTGGGAACGGGGCTGGGAATGGGGGCATGGGGCTGGGAATGGGGGAACGGGGCTGGGAATGGGGGAACGGGGCTGGGAACGGGGCTGGGAATGGGGGAACGGGGCTGGGAACGGGGCTGGGAACGGGGGCACAGGGCTGGGAATGGGGGAACGGGGCTGGGAATGGGGGAACGGGGCTGGGAACGGGGCTGGGAACGGGGGAACGGGACTGGGAACGGGGGAACGGGGCTGGGAATGGGGGAACGGGGCTGGGAATGGGGGAACGGGGCTGGGAATGGGGGAACGGGGCTGGGAATGAGGCTGGGAATGGGGGAACTGGGCTGGGAATGGGGGAACGGGGCTGGGAATGGGGGCACAGGGCTGGGAACGGGGGAACGGGGCTGGGAATGGGGGAACGGGGCTGGGAACGGGGCTGGGAATGGGGGCATGGGGCTGGGAATGGGGGAACGGGGCTGGGAACGGGGGAACGGGGCTGGGAATGGGGGAACGGGGCTGGGAACGGGGGAACGGGGCTGGGAATGGGGGAACGGGGCTGGGAACGGGGGCACGGGGCTGGGAATGGGGGGATGGGGCTGGGAACGGGGCTGGGAACGGGGGCATGGGGCTGGGAATGGGGAAATGGGGTAACGGGGCTGGGAATGGGGCTGGGAATGGGGGAACGGGGCTGGGAACAGGGGCATGGGGCTGGGAATGGTGGAATGGGGCTGGGAACGGGGATGGGAACAGGGGCATAGGGCTGGGAATGGGGCTGGGAATGGGGGAATGGGGCTGGGAATGGGGGCCTGAGGCTTGGGAGGCTCATCCAGGGCTGGGAATGCTGGCCCAGGGCTGGGAATGCTGGCCCAGGGCTGGGAATGAGGCCCCTGAGGGAGCTGCACCCTTGCAGCCGAGGGGAGGGCAGCCTGCAGGAGCCAGCAGCCCCTCCCCAGAGGGCTCTGGAATTCCATGCCCATCCCCAGCTCCCTTTTGCAGGCGCCTGCATCGACGACACCATCCTGAGCCGGCAGGGCGTGGAGAACTTGGCCCGGCTGCCGTCGCTGGAGGTGTCGCAGGGGCAGACGGTGGCAGCCCTGTCCCTGCTGCCCTCGCAGACCTGCTCCCTGCTCCAGCGCGGCCCCGCTCACCTGGCGGCGCTCCTGGAGCAGCACATCCGGCGGCTGCGGGGCGCGGGGGCAGCCACGGAGCCTCCCCCGGGCCCCAGCACTGCGGGCCACTGACCCTGGCAACTGGGAACCAGCTCCTTCCCTGGCTCTGGGAAACGGGGAGCCCCTCGGATGAGGGGCTGGAGGTCGTGGACACAATCCCCACGGGATTCTGCAGCTCCACAGAGCGGGGTCAGGGAGTGGGGGTTGGGCACTGAGGGTCCTGTGGCCCCCCCAGTCCTGCAGGGAGTCGTGGCCGTTCCCTTGTGCTCCCTTGGGATGGTCCCAGCGGCGTTCCAGCTGTGGTCAGGGGTCTCTGGGAGCAGCCAGAGGAGGAGGAGGAGCGCGGGATGGACCCTGCAGGGGGGATTTGGGGCTCTTCAAGCCCCCTGCCTTGGGCATGGGGCTGTGCTGTAACTCTGACCCCAGCCCGGGGTCGCCGTCCTGCCCATTAAAGTGTCTGTGTGGAGATGCCGCGGCCTCGTCCAGGATTTTGGGGGGTGGGTGAGGGGTGTTCCTGCCCCCCGAGGGTGGGGGGAGAGGCCAGGGCTGCGCTGGGGGTCCGAGGGAGCAGAGCTGGGGGTGGGAGAGGGAAATCCCAGGGTGGGAATGCCCCGGGACCACCTTGGAGGGGTGATCCCGGACACCCCCGTGGGTCAGCGATTCCCGGGATCCCCATGGGGTGGTGATTCCTGGGATCCCCACGGGATGAGCAGCCCCGAGACCCCCACGGGACGATGATCCTGAGACCCTCAGACATCCATCCTGAGACCCCCTCGGTCAGTGACCCCCAGGACCCCCGTGCGGTGCTGCCTCTCGCGGGGGTCTTCCCCCGCTTTCCCCGGGGCTGCTCTCGGGTGGGGTCCGGAGCTGCCCCGGTTCCGTGCGGGCGCTCGGGCTCTGCTCGCTCCCGGTGTCCCGGCGGCTCCGGGCGCTGGCGGCTCCGGTCCTCCACGGAGCAGGGGGCAGAGCCGAGCGGCTCCGGACCGCCCTCCGTGTTCCGCTTCCTGCCGCCGCCGCCGCCGGGCAGGATGCGACCGGCCCCCGCCGCCCGCCCGCCGCCCGCCCAGGTGAGCACCGGCGACCGGCACGGGGGGAAAGGTCCGGCCGGCCCCGCGACCCCCGGCCCCCGCTGCCCCGGGGGGTGACACCGGCGCGGGGACACGGGGATGGGCTTTGCCCCGCGCGGGGGATGGAGAGCCCCGGGGGTACCGGCGCAGCCCCGCTCCGGTGCGAGGGGTCGGTGCCGATCCCGGGCAGCACCTGCGGGAGAGAGCCGGGAGACCCCCGGTGCCCTCCCCTCGGAGGCGCCGTTACCGGTGCCGGGTTATCTGAGGCAGCGTGGCTGTCTGCCGGTGCCGTGGTTACCTTCGCCGTGGCCATCGGTACGGCGGTGACGGTGCCGCCGTTACCGGCACGGTGCTCACCGGCGCCGGGGCTTGGCCGCCGTCCCGGGGTTATCCCGGGATCCATCCTACAGCAGCGGCCGGGACTCGTGGGTGCCCCGTTAGGGACAGCGCCGGGGGGATGGCAAGGCCAGGAGAAGCTTGCCCGTGCCTCAGTTTCCCCCTCTGGAACGGTGAAGGGCAAAGGGAACAAAGGCCGTGCCGGGAGGGCGCGCGGCCCCGCCGGGCTCGGCAGGGCTCGGGGGGAGCAGGGGTCGTGCCGGTCCTTGCGCCGGTGTCACCCCCGGCTGTGCCACGCGTGCCCCGTGCCAGCCGGCCCGTGGGGCGGCGGGCCGGACTCTGGACCCGGACTGGGTGGCACAGCCGAGATAACGCTGGGAGGGTCAAAGGCTCCGGCGCACGCAGAAGTTTCTCGGTGCCGGCGGCGGTGCCATGCAGAGCCCTCCGGGCGCTGGGGACGGGGCCATCCCTGCCACCCCCTGTCCCAGCGGGGCTGCGGGGACCCTCCCCGAGCTCCCTGACCGGCCGTGCCCTCCCCGCAGCGGCTCCCGCCGTGACGGCCGAGCTCGGAGCCCCGGCCCCGCAGCCCCGACGGGAGGGGGGGCTCGGCCCGGTGCCCCCTGCCCCCTCTGCTCGCCGGCCATGGGCAGCCACGAGAAGGACCCGTGCTCTCCGAAGAGAGCCCTGTCCCGCTCCAACAGCACCGTGTCCTCCAAGCACAGCAGCGTCCAGCAGGTTTGCATTTGGATTCGGGGGGCTCACAATGACCACAGGGAGGCTTTGGGGGCTGGGGGTACCGAATGTCCCTGCCTGGGGACAAGGCGGGCAGCAGCCTCTGGTGTGAGGGACCCCCACGCTGACCCCTGTCCCCGCAGGGCTCGGAGAGCTGGGAGGTGGTGGAGGAGCCCCGGGGCAGCCCCGGGCAGCAGCCGCAGCGGCACGAGGGGTACCTGCTCAAGAAGAGGAAATGGCCCCTGAAGGGCTGGCACAAGGTAACAGGCAGAGCTGGCACCAGGAGCCGTGAGCCCAGCTGCTCCTGGCAGGATTTGGGCAGGGGGGGCTGGCTGTAGGGGCTGCTGTCTGCGCCCCCTCCCCAAACCAACCTTCCCCTCCATCCCCAGCGGTACTTCGTGCTGGAAAACGGGATCCTGAAATATTCCACCACGCGCCAGGACGTGAGTGTGTGCCCGGGCTGTGGCCACGCAGCCTCCCTGGGGGCTCAGGGCTGGGGACACCCCCGTGGCCCCCTGAGGAAGGGGGGTCTGTCCCCCTGACAGGCGTCCCTGGGCCCCCCCAGGTCCTCAAGGGCAAACTGCACGGTGCCATCGATGTCCGGCAGTCCGTCATGTCCGTCAACAAGAAGGCACAGAGGGTTGACCTGGACACGGAGGACAACATTTATCACCTCAAGGTGCCGCTGGGAGGCTGGAGCTGGGGTGGCACGGGCTTGGGGACATCAGGTGGTGTCCCCTCCAACTCGGCCCTGTCCCCCAGATCAAGTCCCCGGAGGTGTTCTCCAGCTGGGTGAGCAGCCTGTGCTCCCACCACCACGGCGAGCGGCCGGGGCCGTGTCCCCCGGGGGGTCCCGCGGGGACCAGCACGCAGGTGGGTGACAGCTCGGGGTGACAGCGCCAGGCAGGGCCTGGGCGAGTGGCTCCTGACAGCGATCAGTGCCCTCTGTGCCCCGCTGCAGGGCCAGTGGACGCGGATGCTGCCCTCGGGCAGTGCCCCTGCCCTGTCCACGCTGGCCAGCTCCCGGGACAAGGTGAACGCCTGGCTGAAGGACAGCGAGGGGCTGGAGCGCTGCTCGGCCGGTGAGTGGGGCCCGAGGGGCCGTGTGGGGCCGGGCAGGGTCCTGTGCCCCTCCCTGACCCCTGTGCCCCTGGCAGAGCTGTCGGAGTGCCAGGCCAAGCTGCAGGAGCTGACGGGAATGCTCCAGCACCTGGAGGCCCTGCACCGCATCCCCTCAGCCCCGCTCATCTCCGGCGGCCAGGTGAGAGGGACGGCCAGGTGAGGGAGGGGGTCCCGCGCCCCCCCTTCCTGGGGAGGGTCCAGCTGCAGCCCCCTCCTCTCCCTCACAGCCCTCGGCCGCCACGGAGAGGCCCAAGAAGGGCCGGAGGAGCACCAAGATCTGGTGCACGCAGAGCTTTGCCAAGGACGACACCATCGGCAGGGTGAGGGTGAGCCGGAGCCCCCACCCCGAGCTCTGCCACCGCCTGGGCACGGAGCCCCCCGGGTGAGCCCGCTGAGCCCCGTGTCCCCCCAGGCGGGCCGCCTGCACGGCTCTGTCCCCAACCTGTCGCGCTACCTGGAGCCGTCGCAGAGCCAGCTGCCCTTCAGCGTGCCCCCGGAGTACAGCCAGCTGCAGCGCAGCTTCTGGGTGCTGGCCCAGAAAGGTGCGATGGCCCGGGGGGCTGGGCCTGGCCGGGGGTCCCGGCGCGGGTTTTGGGGTGCTGACGCTCGGCCTGACGCCCACCGTGTCCCCCCGCAGTGCACGGCTCGCTGAGCAGCGTGGTGGCCGCGCTGGTGGCCGAGAGGGCCCGTCTGGAGGAGATGCGGCAGGCGCTGGACCGGCAGTGCCCGGCCCCACGGCCCGGCAGCGCCGGCACCGCCGGGGTGAGGGAGCACCTCGGGTGCTGCTCCGGGGTCTCAGCAGGGGGCTGGGGGTCCGCTGTCCCTGCCAGCCCTGTCCTGGCTGGAGGGGAGCGGCCGGGGGGACTCGGCTCAGCCTCGCCCTTCCCACAGCCCGCCCTGCGCCGCTTCCACTCCCTGTCCGTGTCCTCCGACACCACGCTGGATTCCTTTGCCTCGCTGCACCCGGATGAGGTCAGGGGGGTGGGATGGGGCGGCCTGGGGGTGCTGTGGCCCCCCCGGGGCGGGGGCTGAGCCGGTGGCTGTCCCCGCAGCCGGACGCGCTGCCCGCCAAGGGCCGGGAGCAGCAGCTCTCCAACCGCAGCATCGTCTCGCTGGCCGACTCCCACACCGAGTTCTTCGATGCCTGCGAGGTTTTCCTCTCCGCCAGCTCCTCTGAGAACGAGGTGAGGGGCTTGGGGGGGGCTCTACTGGCGAGGGGGCTCTGCTGGTGGGGGGCTCTGCGGACCCCCGGCCACCCCTCGCTGCTCTGGGTTCATCTGTCCCCTCTCTCTCCCCTGTCCCACGTCATTAGCCAGCCCGAGGGCCGCTCCCCGTGTCCCCCCCAGCCCCTGGATCCCCCCCGCTCCCCGTGTCCCCCGCAGCCCCCCGCAGCCCCCTCCCTCCCCGCTCTCGGGGTCTCCGCAGTCTCTGAGCCCGGGGGCGGGGGCCGGGTGCTGCCGGTGCCCCCCCCCGCTGCTGCTCCCCCACCGGCACCCACCCACCCCCCCATCCCGACACCCCCATCCCAGGATCCCGGGCCTCATCCCACCCTTTCGGGGGGGCCCTTCCCGGTAGCGCCCCACCCGCCCCCTCCAGGGGGTCTCCCCCACATCCCTCCCGTCCCCCCGGGACCCCCGAAGCCGCCGACGGTCCCTGCGCCTCCTCAGCCCTCGGAGGACGAGTCGTGCATCAGCGAGGTCACCACCAGCGTCTGCGAGGAGCCCACCGAGCCGGGGGGGCCGGGCCGCCCCTCGACAGGTACGGGGAGCACCGGGGAGGGCACCGGGGAGGGCACCGGGGAGGGAGGGGGCACCGGCGGAGATGCGGGAAGGGAGAAGCGAGGCGGAGGCAGCTCTGCCTCCCGACACGGCACGGGGGGAACCGAGGGGAAGGGACAGCTCTGCTCCCCGGCAGCTCCGGGGAGGGGTCGGCTCCGTCCCACCGGCCGCTGCCCGGCAGGAGCGGAGCGCCCGGGGCTGCCGGCGGAGCCGCCGCCGCTGGAGCCGCCGCTGGAGCTGCCGGGGCCGGACCCGCGGCGCAGGAGCCGCCTGCCCGCGCCCCCCGCGCCCTCGGGGGACGTGAGCCTGTGGGGGCTCCTGCGGAGCAGCGTGGGCAAGGACCTGTCCCGCGTGGCGCTGCCCGTGCAGCTGAACGAGCCGCTGAACACCCTGCAGCGGCTCTGCGAGGAGCTGGAGTACAGCGAGCTGCTGGACAGGGCCAGCCGCGCCCGCGACCCCCGGCAGCGCCTGGTGAGGGGGCAGCCGGGACACCGGGGGGACCGGGACAGCGGGGGGACCGGGACACGGGGGGAGCCGGGACAGCGGGGGAACCGGGACAGCGGGGGAACCGGGATACCGGGGGAACCGGGACAGCGGGGGAACCGGGACAGCGGGGGAACCGGGATACCGGGGGAACCGGGACACGGGGGGAACCGGGACAGCAGGGAACAGGGATACCGGGGGGAACCGGGACAGCGGGGGAGCCGGGATACCGGGGGAACCGGGACACGGGGGGAACCGGGACAGCAGGGAACAGGGATACCGGGGGGAACCGGGACAGCGGGTGAACCGGGATACCGGGGGGAACCGGGACAGCGGGGGAACCGGGACAGCGGGGGAACCGGGACACCGGGGGAACCGGGACACGGGGGGAACCGGGACAGCAGGGAACAGGGATACCAGGGGGAACCGGGATACCGGGGGGAACTGGGACACCGGGGGGAACTGGGACACCGGGGGGAACCGGGACAGTGGGGGGAATCGGGACAGCGGGGGATCCGGGATTCCGGGGGGAACCGGGACAGCGGGGGAACCGGGACAGCAGGGAACAGGGATACCGGGGGGAACCGGGACAACGGGGGGAACTGGGACAGCGGGGGATCCGGGACACTGGGGGAACCGGGACACGGGGGGAACCGGGACAGCGGGGGGCAGTGGGGACACGAGGGGGATTTAGGGGAGCTCGGGGCAGGGGGACACGAGGGACTTTGAGGACAAGGAGGGCACGGGGAGGTCCAGGGGAGGGGGTGCAGGGGGCTCATGGGGTGTGGAAGGAGCTCGGGGGGTCACAGGGGGCACAGGAGCAAGGGGACATGGCGGGGGACATGAAGGACTTTGGGGACAGGCCACAGGAGGTGGGGGGGGCTCAGGGGACACCAGAAGTTTGGGGGACATGAGGGGACTTGGGGAGTTTGAGGGTTTCAGGAAGCCCGAGGTCGTGTGAGGACAGGGAGACTTTGAGGGTTTGGGGGACACTGGGGACCCCAAAGTCAAGTGGAGCAGGGGGACTTCGAGGGTTTAGTGTGCTCAGAGGTGCTTGAGGACACACAGATCTCCTGTGGGGACGGGCAGGGCGGGCGTGTGCCCGTGTGGGGCGTGGTGGCAGCGTCGCGGTGGCCATGGTGACACGGTGACACGGTGGCACGGTGGCAGGTGTACGTGGCCGCCTTTGCCGTGTCTGCCTACGCCTCCACCTACTACCGGGCGGGCAGCAAACCCTTCAACCCCGTGCTGGGCGAGACCTACGAGTGCGTGCGGCCCGACCGCGGCTTCCGCTTCATCAGCGAGCAGGTGGGCACGGGCGGGGGTCCTGGGGGGCACCCCGGGGCTGGGCGGGGCGCTGGCACGTCCCTCCTTGTCCCCTCAGGTCTCCCACCACCCTCCCATCTCCGCCTGCCACGCTGAGTCCGACAACTTTGTCTTCTGGCAAGGTGAGAGCCCAGGAGGGCGTTGGGCACTGGGAGGGTCCCCCTAGGGCGGGGGGCTTGGGGGTCTCACCTCCTCTTCCTCCTCCTCCTCCTCCTCCAGACATGAGGTGGAAGAACAAATTCTGGGGCAAATCCCTGGAGATCGTCCCCATGGGCACCGTCAATGTCCAGCTGCCCAGGTGAGACCCCAGCCCCACAGGTGGGCCCCCCCAGGTCCCCGCCCCCGCGCCCCCTGCCCTCCGTGCCCACCCACGAGGGCGCTGCCCGCAGGACCGGGGACCACTACAAGTGGAACAAGGTGACCACGTGCATCCACAACGTGCTGAGCGGGCCCCGCTGGATCGAGCACTACGGCGAGGTGCTGATCCGCAACACCCGCGACGCCTCCTACCACTGCAAGCTCACCTTCTGCAAGGTGTGCCCCGCCCCTCCGTGCCCAGGCTCCGCCCACCCACTGCCCTGACCCCGCCCCTCTGCATTATCGCCCCCTGGCCCCCTCGGGTGTGGCCCCGCCCCATCGCCCACTTGGTAATTAAACGCTCTGTTGTTGCCCCGCCCCTTGTCTGGCCCCGCCTCTCACTTATGGCTCCGCCCCTTCCCAATAGCCCCGCCCTTTCTCCAGTGACCCCACCCCCTAGTGCCCCACCCTTTCTCAATTACTCTGCCTGTCACTCCTGGCCCCACCCTTTTCCCAGTAGCCCCACCCTTTCCAAATGACCCCACCCATCATAGCCCCACCCTTTTCCAGTGACTCCACCCTTTCTAGAAGGCTCCACCCACCAATCATTGCCCCTCCCCTTTCCAATAGCCACACCCTCTCCCAGTGGCCCCACCCTTTCCCAGTGACCACGCCCCTTTCCAATTACTCCACACTTTCCAGAAGATTCTTCCTCATGGCCCCACCCTTTCCCAGTGACCACGCCCCTTTCCAATTACTCCACGCTTTCCAGAAGATTCCCCCTCATGGCCCTACTCTTTCCCAGTGGTAACCACACCCCTTTCCAAATACTCCACGCTTTCCAGAAGGTTCCTCCTCATGGCCCCACCCTTTCCCAGTGGTGATCACGCCCCTTTCCAATTACTCCATGATTTCCAGAAGGTTCTTCCTCATCGCCCCACTTTTCCCAGTGACCACGCCCCTTTCCAATTACTCCACGCTTTCCAGAAGATTCCCCCTCATGGCCCTACTCTTTCCCAGTGGTAACCACACCCCTTTCCAATACTCCATGCTTTCCAGAAGGTTCCTCCTCATCGCCCCACCCTTTTCCTATGGCCACACCCTATTCCTACAGCCAATGACTGCACCGAGTTCCAGAAAGCTCCTCCCATCACTCCTGGCCCCACCCTGCCATAGCCACACCCTCTCCCCTAGCCCCGCCCTCCCCGCTGACCCCGCCCCTGGCGCAGGCGCGGTACTGGGGCGCGGGGGCCAACGAGGTGCAGGGCGCCGTGCTGAGCCGCAGCGGGACGGCCGTGGAGCGCCTGGCGGGCAAGTGGCACGAGGGGCTGCGCCGCGGGCCCGCCCCGGGCCAGTGCGTCTGGAAAGCCAGTAAGGACCCGGGGGCACCGCCCGGGGGGGTACCCCATGCTGGGAGGGGGTCTCTGACCGTCCCCACGCCCCCCACGCAGACCCCATGCCCCGCGACCACGAGAGGAGCTACGGCTTCACGCAGTTCGCGCTGGAGCTGAACGAGCTGACGCCGGAGCTGCGCCGGGTGCTGCCCTCCACGGACACGCGCCTGCGGCCGGACCAGCGGTCAGCGGTGCCCCGGGGTGCGGGCCGGGCCGGCTGGGGCTGGCCAGGTGCTCACAGCCCCGTGCCGTGTCCCCCCAGGTACCTGGAGGAGGGGAACGTGCCGGCGGCCGAGGCGCAGAAGCGGCAGATCGAGCAGCTGCAGCGGGACCGGCGCCGCGTGATGGAGGAGAACAACATCACCCACCAGGCCCGGTTCTTCAGGTCCGGGGGGCTCCTGGGGCTGGGGACTCCGGCATCAGGGGCATGGGGAGGCCTTCTGGGGGTCCTGAGGGCCGCTCTTGGCTCGGGGGATGTGGGGCTCTTATGGCATGGGGAGACCCTTCCCAGGAGTCTTGGGAGCACCCCATGGCCCAGAGGGGTGTGGGACTTTCAGGGGGGTGTGGGGCTCGCAGGGAGTGGGGAAAGCCCCCCACGAGAGCCCTGAGGGCCCCCCAAGGCTCAGGAGGAAGTGAGGCTCTCAGGGAAGGAGGAACCCCCCATGGGAAGCCCCCCCATGGTTCGAGGAGATGAGGGGGATTTGAAGGAATGGTGAGACCCCTCTGATGGTTCAGAGGAGCGTGGGGCTCCCGGGGGGCCATGGGGCTCTTGGGGAGTGGGAAACCCCCCTGGAAGTGCCAACCGTGCCCCCACCCCACGCCCAGGCGTGTGACAGATGCCAGTGGCAAGGAGTCGTGGGTCACCAACAACACCTACTGGAAGCTGCGCCTGGACCCCGGCTTCTCCCACCTGGACAGCGCAGTGCTCTGGTAGACCCCAGCCCGGGGGGTGCTGAGCCCCCCCAGCTCCTCACAGCAGTGCCCAGCAGTGGGGCTGGTCCCCCCAGCACTGGGGGTGCAGACCCCCCCCCCCCCCTTTCCGAGCCATTTTGCCGCTGTTTCAGTAAAACTGTGATGTAAAAATGGGAGGGGGGCACTGGCAATGCCTCCCCCCCGCCCCGGGGCAGCGCCTTGGGGACACCTGAGGCACTTTGGGGCAGGGGCTGGCAGTGCCCCCCTGCCCTGGGGGCACAGGATGATAAGGGGGGGGTTAGGGGGTCGCAGGGTGCCCGCGGGCGGGAAGACCCCACTGCCCCCCCCCCAAATTGTGCACAGGGGCTGCTCTAATAAAGGCTGTGAAGAGTTGGGGTGTGCAGAGAGATTCCTTCTCCCTCCCACCCATCACTACCCCCGGGGGGTGTTCAGGACCCCCTCCCAAATCAGGCTGGGGATGCACAAGTCCCTCCCCACCCCCCCGTGCCTCAGTTTCCCCCCGCCACGCGCACAGAGCCGCCCGGAGCCGTGTCCCAAGGTGCCCCCTTTATTGCGATATGCTGCTGCCCCCCGCCCCACACCGGGCGCGGGGGGGGCTCAATAAATACTTCAGCATTAACCCCCCTCCCTTAAAAACCACCCACACCAAAAACCCCTCCCCACCGTCGCCCCCCGCCCGTCCCCTCCCCGCCGGCCCCCGCGGCCCCTCCGGGGTGGCACCGGGGGCTGATTGTCAGGCCGAGCCCCCCCCTCCAGCCGTGCCAGGACGTGGGGGTGGGGGGGACCCAGATTTGGGGTGTCCGGGAGGCTCGGACCCCTCGCTCGCCCCCCGGCGCGGCTCAGTTGCCGTAGTAGCCGTAGTAGCCGCCGTCGGTGAGCGGGTCCTTGTCGTAGATGTCGCCGTTGCGGGGCGGGGAGGAGCTCTCGGTGCTCGAGGGGTACGGCGACACCCGCCGCCGCTTGCACTCGTACAGCCCCGAGTCCGACGAGTCCCCGGCGGCCACGGCGGCGGGGGGCTCGGTGGCCCAGCCCTCCGGCTCCTTGCCCTTCTCCTCGCGGGGCTCCCGGTACCAGCCCAGAGCCGCGGCGCCGCCCTTGGGGCCGTACTGCCCGGGGCTCCAGCCGCCCGCCACCCCGAAGCCCCCCGGCCCCTCGGGGTAGTAGGGCAGGGGCGGGTGCGGGGCGGGGGGCAGCGCGAAGGGTTTCACCCCGTAGGGCACCAGTTTGCCCCCCCCCGTAGCCCCCCTCGAACCCGCCGTAGTCCAGCGCGCCGGGGGCGGGGGGCTGCTGCGGGGGGAAGTACCAGGGCGGGGGGTCTTTGGGGGGCAGGGGCAGCGCGGCCCCCCGCTCCCCCCCGAAGAAGCGGCCCGGGGGCAGCGGGAACTGCTCGGGCAGGAAGGGCTGGAAGCGCGGCGCCGGCAGCAGCTGCTGGCAGCCCGGAGCCTCCGGCGGGGACGGGGTCAGGCGGTCGCTCTCCGAGGCCGCGTACATCCTGGGGAGGGGGCGCACGGTGGGGTTTGGGGGGCGCTCCTGCCGGGTGAGGCCGGGAGGGGAGCGGGGGGACAGGAGGGAGAGGGGCGGTGGCACTCACGAGTCGAAGTTGTCCCGGAATCCTTTGGCGAAGGGGTTGTGGTCGATCTTCAGCTGGGTGATCTGGGGGGAGGGGGCTTTGGGGGGGCTGCTGGCAGCTTGTCCCCCCTCCGGGGTGTCCCCCTGCTGTCCCCTTCCCCCCATCCCACCAGAATGCCACCCTTGGCCAGGGCAGGGGGGCTGGGGGGGCTGGGGGATGCTGAAGGGGTTTGGGGAGGGGGTACTGGGATGTGTGGGACGGTCCTGGGGGGGCAGTGGGGAATCCAGGGGGAGGCTGAAGGATCCAGGGGGAGGCTGAGGGATCCAGGGGGAGGCTGAAGGGATCCAGGGGGAGGCTGAAGGATCCAGGGGGAGGCTCTGGGAGTCTGGGAGGATCTGAGGGCACGGGGAGGCCTCTGGGATGCTGAGGGGACGCGGGGGGAGATCCTGGGATGCTGGGGGACGGTTCTGGGAGGGATCAGGGGGTGCTGAAGGGATCGGGGGGTGCTGAAGGATCCAGGGGGAGGCTGAAGGGATCCAGGGGGAGGCTGAAGGGATCCAGGGGGAGGCTCTGGCAGTCTCGGGGGATCCGGGCCTCAGAGGCCTCAAGGATGCTGAGGGGATGTACCTGGGGTGGCAGGGATGCTGAGGGGATGTACCTGGGGTGGCAGGGATGCTGAGGGGATGTACCTGGGGTGGCAGGGACGCTGAGGGGATGTACCTGGGCTCACAGGGACGCTGAGGGGATGTACCTGGGCTCACAGGGATGCTGAGGGGATGTACCTGGGGTCACAGGGATGCTGAGGGGATGTACCTGGGGTGGCAGGGATGCTGAGGGGATGTACCTGGGCTCACAGGGACGCTGAGGGGATGTACCTGGGGTGGCAGGGATGCTGAGGGGATGTACCTGGGGTCACAGGGACGCTGAGGGGATGTACCTGGGGTGGCAGGGATGCTGAGGGGATGTACCTGGGGTGGCAGGGATGCTGAGGGGATGTACCTGGGGTCACAGGGACACTGAGGGGATGTACCTGGGGTGGCAGGGATGCTGAGGGGATGTACCTGGGCTCACAGGGATGCTGAGGGGATGTACCTGGGGTCACAGGGATGCTGAGGGGATGTACCTGGGGTCGCAGTGACGCTGCAGACGGGGGTGCTGGCAGGCAGGGGCGGCCTGGGGGGAGGCCTGGGGGGTTCCCCCGAAGCCGAGCACACCCTGGGTGTGGCTGGGGGGGTTCAGGGGCTGCTCTGGGGGAGTTTGGGTTGCTGTGGTGACACTGGGACAGTCTGTCTGGTTTCTGGGGGGACACTGGGGGGGTTGCTGGAGTTTTTGTGATGTTGGGGGATTTTTGGGGGGGCTGCATGCCGGGGTCTGGCAGGGGGGCTCGCACTCACGTCGGCGTTCTGGTAGGCGGTGACGGCGATGAACTGGGTCTCGGGGAAGGCGAAGGTGTGGGTGTGTGGGGAGGGGTACCCGTCCTCCCCCTCGCCCTCCTTCACCTCCGTGACGTGCAGCCGCGGCTGGTACTTGTGCAGCGACTGCAGCACGATCATCTGGGGGGGTAAAATGGGACAGCGAGCGGTCAGGGGGCGTCACAGCGAGCTGCCGCGGCGGCGGGACCCTCCCCTCACCTGCCCGACGTTGTTGGAGGCTCCCTTGTTGTTGGTGAGCTTCAGCTTCCCGAAGGAAACCTCCTGCCGCATCCAGTGCGCGCCCGTGTTGGGCGAGTCGGGGTGCAGGTACAGGCGGTTCCCTGGCGAGGGGACAGCGGCCGCGGCGTCACCCCCAGCCCGGCGGCGGCGGGAGGCCGGGGGAGGGCGAGCAGGGCCCCTACCTGGCATGCTGCCCTCGGCTTTCCCGCACTGCACCCACTTGCCGCCCTGGTAGCGCCAGTGGTGCTGGTCCACCAGCACCACGTCCACGCAGACGCTGTAGTGCGCCACGGGGTTGAGCCCCGACAGGTTGAAGCTGAGGAAGGGGAACATTCGCCTGGGGAGGGGACAGAGGCACAGACACTGTCACCCCCCGCCCGGCCCTTGGTGCGTAGGGCGGGTAGGGGGGTGACGGGGAAACTGAGGCAGCGCGGTGCCCACCCCCCCGGCCGGCCGGGTGCCCGTGAGCAGCTGAGTGACCCCGGCAGCTGGGGGCTGCTGTCGGGGCCGATCCCCCCCCCCCCGGTATCTTCCTCCCCCTCCCCAAGCACCTTCCGGCTCGGAAACCAACACCGCTGCTATTTCGGGCTGGGCGCCAGCCCGCGCCAAGGGCAGGAAGGGGACACGGTGGCACCGGGGGGACCACGGGCCGGCAGCTGCCACCCGCCGGGGCTGCACCCCGCTGCCCCCCGGGGGTCCCCTCCAAGTGGGCCGGGAGAGCTCTGCTCCCTGCCCTGCCCCTCGTGTCCATCGCTGGCCCAGCACCTCAGTAGCCCCAGTGGTCCCAGTAGCCCCAGTAGCCCCAGTAGCTCACAGTAGCCTCAGTGGTCCCAGTACCCCCAGCAGCCCCCAGTAGCCCCAGTAGCCCCAGTAGCCCCAGTAGCCCCAGTAGCCCCCAGTAGCCCCAATGGTCCCAGTAGCCCCAGTGGTCCCAGTAGCCCCAGTGGCCCCAGTAGCTCACAGTAGCCTCAGTGGTCCCAGTACCCCCAGCAGCCCCCAGTAGCCCCAGTAGCCCCAGTAGCCCCCAGTAGCCCCAGTAGCCCCCAGTAGCCCCAATGGTACCAGTACCGCCAGTAGCCCCTAGTAGCCATAGTAGCCCCAGTGGCCCCAGTAGCCCCCAGTGGCCCCAGTGGCCCCAGTAGCCCCAGTAGCCCCCAGTAGCCCCAGTGGCCCCAGTAGCCCCCAGTAGCCCCCAGTAGCCCCCAGTAGCCCCAGTGGCCCCAGTAGCCCCCACTGGCCAGCTCAGGTCGGTGTCGAGGCCTCCAGCCATGGCTGCGGGCCCCGGCTCGCCCCCCCCGCGGCTCCCAGCCGTGGAATTTTGGCAACTTCAGGAGCTCCGGTGGCCGGAGCTGGACACCGGTGTGCGTGTCCCCCCGCCCCCCGCCCGCTGTCCGGCCACCCCCTTAATGTCACCCCCGGCAGAAAGCCCCCCCGGCCACCCCTCAATTCCCCGTGTCCCCCACCCAGGGGAGGCTCACCCCGAATTCCTGAGGGGAGGGGGCACACCAGGGGAAATGGGGGTCCGGGCCCCCCCGCAGGAAGCGGGGCCGGGGCAGCGCCGGGGGAAGGGCAGTGGAAAGAAAAGTCAGCGGGTGGAGGCTGACTCAAAATTGCCCTTGCGAGAGAGAGAGGAATAGAAAAAGAAAGAGAAGAAAAAGGAAAAATAGAAAGAGAAAGAAAAAAATGAGAAGGAAAAAAAAAAGCCAGAAAAAGAAAAGAGAATAAAACAAAGATTAAGAGAAAGAAGGGGAGGGGGAAAGGAAGAGAAAATAGAAAAATAAGAAGAAAAAGGAAAAATAATGAAAAAAATAAAAAGAAAAAAATGAAGAATCAGGAGGAGAAGAGAAAGAAGGAGAAGATAAAGACTAAAAACAAGAACAGAGAAAAGTAAAAATAAGAATAAAAAGAAGATACAGAAAACGATAAAGATAAAGATAACAAGAGAAGTGAAAAGAGAAAGAAGCGGAGCAGGCAGCGGCCGTGGCGAGGAGCTGCACGTGCTCCGGACCGACGCTGGCCCTGAGCCCCCCGGCTCCCCCCGGGTCCCCCGGGGACCCCCGAGCCCTCGCAGACCCCGCTGTCCCCTCCGTGTCCCCAGCGGGACCTTCCCCCGGGCTGGCAGCTCCTCCGGAGCGAGCTCAGGGGGGTTCCAGCCGCAGATAAAAAATCGCGACCGCACTAAAAACCGCCGGGGAGCTCGGAGCCGCGGCCGGGCGAGCTCCCCGCGCTCTGCTGCAGCAGCCCAGCTCTGCAGGGAGCACAGAGAACAAAACAGCTCTTTGGGGCTGCCTCGTTCTGCCTCTCGCTCCCACAGCGCGCTCCCCGGCGCTGCCAGCCGAGCCCCGGCGCTCTCACGGGGAAACCGCACGGGCCCGGCCGGGCACGGCAGGGCGGCGGCGGCACCGAAACCGCGCCCGCCTCGCCGTTATTTTTAACCCCCGGCCCGGCCCGGCCCGGCTGGGGCAGGACTCGGCCGCGCCGGGCCCGGGCACTGCGGTTTGGGAGGTGCCCCCCGGGCCCGGGGGGCTCCGCTGGTTCCACCCTCGGAGGGTGAAGTGTCGGCGCTCGGGGTTTGTCCCGCTGCGAACCGCGCGGGGACAGCGAGGGGACAGCTGGCGACACGGGGACGCTGCGGGGCTGGGACACACCGAGGGTGGCCAGGTGGGAGCAGGGGAGGGCCGGGGGCTCCAAACCCCCGCAGAGCCTCCCCAGCCCCCCGCCCCCGGCAGGCTCCGGGGGGCTGCGGCTTCCTGAGCCTCCCCCTCCTCCCCCGGCGGCAGCGCGGGGACAGCGAGAGGCACCGGGGCCGTGTGGGACACGGGACAGGGGACAGGGGACAGGGGACAGGGGACACGGGACACGGGACAGGGGACAGGGGACAGGGGACATGGACACGGGACACGGGACAGGGGACACGGGACATGGACACGGGACACGGGACACGGGACAGGGGACATGGGACAGGGGACAGGGGACACGGGACAGGAGACAGGGGACACGGGACAGGGGACACGGGGACAGGGGACAGGGGACATGGACACGGGACAGGGGACACGGGACACGGGACACGGGACACGGGACACGGGACAGGGGACACGGGACAGGGGACAGGGGACAGGGGACACGGGACACGGGACAGGGGACACGGGACACGGGACACGGGACACGGGACAGGGGACACGGGACAGGGGGACAGGGGACAGGGGACAGGGGACAGGGGGACAGGGGACAGGGGACACGGGACAGGGGACATGGACACGGGACAGGGGACAGGGGAGAGGGGACACGGGACATGGACACGGGACACGGGACATGGACACGGGACAGGGGACAGGGGACAGGGGACAGGGGACACGGGACAGGGGACAGGGGACAGGGGACACGGGACACGGGACACGGGACAGGGGACAGGGGACAGGGGACAGGGGACAGGGGACACGGGACACGGGACACGGGACAGGGGACAGGGGACAGGGGACAGGGGACACGGGACACGGGACAAGGAATACAGGACACGGGACATGGACACGGGACAGGGGACACGGGACAGGGGACAGGGGACAGGGGACACGGGACACGGGACACGGGACAGGGGACAGGGGACAGGGGACAGGGGACACGGGACACGGGACAAGGAATACAGGACACGGGACATGGACACGGGTCAGGGGACATGGACACAGGACAAGGGACATGGGACATGGGATACAGGACATGGAACCTGGGACACGGGCCAGCCCCCTCTGCACGGCACAGGACACAGGGCTAGGGCTGGGTGACATGGCATGGTGGTGGCAAGGCAATGCCTGGCACGGTGACATGGAACAGTGGTGACATGCCAATGCATGGCACGGTGACATGGCATGGGAACATGGCACAGTGACACTGCAGTGCACGCCGTGGTGCCACAGCACGGTGGCACAGCCGGACGAGTCCCGGCGTGCCCGGTGTGCCACCGGTGACAGGCGGTGACACGGCAGGGCTGCGTGGCACAGCACATCTGCACAGCACAGCTGCACGGCCCGTGTGGGTGACAGGGCACAGCTAAATGTCACAGCGCAGCAGGACACGGTGACAAGTCACAACACGTCTGCACCAACCCTGCCGAGCTGCCAGCCTGGCATCGCCTGTCCCCAGCCCGGGAGAGCCATCCCCAGGGTCCCCAACGGCGCTGCCACCTCTGGTGTCCCTTCTCCTGCACGGCCACCCCTCACATCAAAGCCACCTGTCGGACTTTGCGTCCCCAAAGCCACCCCGGTGTCCCCTCTAAAGGCAAAGCCATCCCCGGGGTCCCCAAAGGCAGAGAGAGCCCCTGCACCCCCAAAGGCAGCGCTGGGCCACCCCCAAGTGACAGCCCTTCTGTGTCCCCAGCGACAGGGACAGCCCCTCGTGTCCCCTCGAAATGCAAAGACAGCCCCTGTGTCACCCCAAAGGGCAGTGCCACCCCAAAGGCAGTGCCAGCCCCTGTGTCACCCCAAAGGGCAGTGCCGGCCCCTGTGTCACCCCAAAGGGCAGTGCCACCCCAAAGGGCAGTGCCACCCCAAGGGCAGGCCCAGCCCCGGCAGGAATTCCCCGTGCCCGGCGAGTCCTCGGGGCTTTCCGCAGGGATCCTGCCCTGCCAGGGCCCGGGAGCCGCGGGGACACAGCGGGGACGGGGACGGGGACGGGGACAGGGACGGGGACAGGGACAGGGACAGGGACGGGGACAGGGACAGGGACGGGGACAGGCGTGGGAAGCCGCCGGGGATGGTCTGGAGCGGGCTGGTTGGGCTGGGGTGGCTCAGGCCGGGCTGGGGTGGCTCAGGCCGGGCTGGGGTGGCTCGGGATGGCACGGGACAGCAGGAGCGGTGCCAGCAGGGTGAACCCCAGCGCCTGGCCCGCTTCACCCCGGGGCCACCGTGTCCCCCCAGCCCCAGCTCCTCCGCGGGGGTCACGGGGGGCTGCACCCCACCAGCGCCCAGGAGCGGCCGGGAGGGGCTGCAGAGCCCGCGGCGGGGTGGGAACGCGTTCCCTGCCTGCCCCAGAGCCCCCAGCCCGGGGCTTGGGGTGCGGGCCCCCCTCGGGTCCCGCTCTGGGGCTCACGGCCCCCTCGAGCCCCGCCGGGTTTTTCCTGTCTCAGCCGCGCTGCAGCCCGGCCCTGCACGCTGCAAAAGCAGCTCAGGGTCGGGGGAAGCGGATGTGCTGTGGCTCTGGGTTTGACGCTCTCCTCGGGCTGGGCTCGCCGTGAGCCCCCCTGCGCCGAGCAAACCCCCCCCAGCCCGCAGCCCCTCGCGGTGGGGGATGGAGATGGGAAAACCCCCAAAATTGGCGGTTCCGGGCTGGGAGATGCAAGCAGAGGTGCAGCGGGGAGGGGGGATGGGATCTGTGGGGCCACCCCAATTTCCAGACCCTCAGCAGCGGCTCCTGGCGCAGCAGGGAGGGCACGTCCCCAGCACCGCGCCGGGAAAGAGCGGAAAAGGAGGGAAAAAAGCAGAATTTCAGCACATTCCTGCAGGGCCTGAGGGGCGGCGGGCAACAAACAACAATTTGGGGTCCCCGCCACCCCCGCCACCCCCTGGGGACGCGTCCCCCCCTCCGTGCTGGGCTCGGAGCATCCCCGGGCGGAGCGGGGCCGGGCTCGGCCGTGCCAAACCAAGCGGCCCTAACGTGTTTAGACTTCCACCACATCCAGCAGGTCGGGCTCAGCATCGAAGTGACACCATCTGTCTCCCGGCCGAGCCAGCGAGGGGCGCGGGCACAAAGGGACCCCTGGGCGCGGGGCTGGGGCTGGGCAGGGGGGGCAGCGCGGCAGGAGGGGCTGGGGGGGTCTGTGCCAACTGCTGGGGGCCCAGAGCGGGGGTGCAGCCCTGTTCCACCCTGGCACGGGGTTTGGGGGCCCCTCGGGGTGATCTGGGGGTGGCTGGGCGGTGTGTGATCCCTGCCGTGGTGCCATGGCCAGGGAGGGAGACCCCAAAGTGCAGCCCAGGGTGGGGGTCCCCTCATCCTCATCACCCCAGGGTGGGGCTGAAGGACGGGGTCAGCGTGTTGGGCTCCCCTTGCTCCACGTCGTGGGGACTCCACAGCCCCACAGGGCCTGCATGGCACCCAGACCCCCCAAACTGGGGTTTTGGTGGAGCCCCCAAAGATTCCCCACCCCTCTCCAACCCCGGGAACCCGCAGCACGGAGGGGACAGCGAGTGCCCGGCTGTGGCGTCACCGAGGGCGTTTTTGGCAGCCAGGACGCGGCCAAAACGCTCCCCCTCCCCCGGTCACAGAGCACGGGGGGCTTTCCACCCCAGAGAGGGGACAGAGAGGGGACAGGGTGTCCCCCACCCTCCCGCGGCGCTCCGGGGTGGCAGCAGCTCCTCTCCACTTGTTGCAGCGCCGAGCTCCGGATCCGGCCCGTGGGCTGGGGCCGGATCAAAGCTGCCTGCAGGCCCCTGGCAGCGCCACCACCTCTGCCACCTCCCTGTCCCCGAGGGTCCGACCCCCCTGTCCCTCCCTGATAGAGGTGAGGACACCCCCAGACCCTTTTCTCCTTCCCACAAGCCTCAGCTCCCCAAGGAAACAACACCCGGGGACCTCTGGGACGCTTTGCCTCCCCCTCCCAGGCTTTTCTTGAAACCCACGAGGGGACGGGGGTCTCCTCTCGCACCCCCAGCTCCACAAACACCTCCCACCCTTCGGGGAGACGAGGCAGGACCCCCCAGCCCCTCACCGTGCCAGTCCCGGGGTCTGTCCCGCCCCCGGTGGCCACACCGGACCCCCGCCATCCCCGGTGCCGGGTGGCGCTGCCCATTTCTGTCGCGCTGTCCCCGTCCCCGTTCCCCCGGTGCTCTCAGGTTCCCCTCGGTGTCCCCACCCCGTCCCCTCCGTCTCCTCACGCGTCCTGCGACATTTCCCTGTCCCCGCGCACCCCGGTCCCGCCGGTCCCCGTCCCCGCCAGTCCCTCCCAGTGCCCCGCCGCCCCCAGCTCCCCGTCCCCGCTCTCCGCGGAGCCCCCCGGTGCCCCCGGCTCACCTGCCCTGCTTGGTGATGATCATCTCGGTCTGGTGCTTGTGGAACTTGGCCCAGAGCGGGTAATTGTTGAGCATCACCTGCACCTTGCCGGCCGCGCGGTACCCGGGCAGGGCGCAGAGCGGGGGGCACAGCGGGCTCCCCCCGCCGCCCAAACCGCCCTCGGCGCCCGCGTAACCTTCCACCGGCGCGGCGGGAGGCGGCGGCGCCCGGTAGGGCGGGCACGGCCCCAGGAACCGGCCGCCGAAGCCGCCGGGAGCGCCGTAAGGGAGCGGGGGGGCTCCCGGTTCCGGTCCCCCTCCATCACCGAAGAAAGCGGCGGCGGCGGCGGCGTCCCGCGGGCCCGGCGGCTCCTTGGCGAAGCTGGCGGCGGCGCTGAGCATGGGGGCGGCGGGCCGGGGGGCTCCGGTGCCCGGCTCCAGCGCGCCCATGGACGGGCGGGGGGCGCCGGCCCCGCTCAGCCGCTCATGGGGGTCCCCGCCGGCGGCGGCCCCGGGACGCGGCGCCGGTCAGCGCTGCCCGCCCGGCCGGGCTCCCGCCGCCCCCTCCATGCCCGGTGCTACCGGGGGGGCCCCGAGAGGCTGCGGCCCCGGGACAGCCAAGAGGGAGCGGGGGCAAAAAAACAACCCGGCAAAAACACCCTAAAGCAGCCGGAAAAACCCCAAAAGTGCCGTGGGGGGTTCCGGTGCCGGTGCCGGTGCCGGTGCCGGTGCCGGTGCCGGTGCCGGTGCCTCACGCGCTCCACCTGCCCGGCCCCGTGGCCCCGCGCCTCTTATCCAAAGAAGCGGCTCCGCTGCCGAGCTCCGCCCTGCAGCCCCTCCCCAGCCCCGAGCGGGGCGGGCCGGGGGCGGGCCGGGGGCGCCGCGGGGACCGCGACACGCGGGGAGCCAGGCGCGGGACGGGGGACACGCGGAGGGGACGTGGGGGACAGGCACAGGGACAGTGTGGGGACAGAGGGACAAGGGGGGCCACGCTCCTGTCGGTGTTTTGGGCTCTGGGGGGACGCAGGGAAGGGACAGCTCGGGTCCTGCCCTGCTCTGGGGTCACTGCAGTCACTGGGGGGTGACACGCCTGGGGGGTGGCGCTGAGGGCTCGGCCCCTTCTGGTCCCCCCTCCCCTTCTCTCTTTGGGGGTGGTCTGAGATCCCCGGCAGGCTCAGCCCAGCCACCCCGTGCCATCCCCGTGCCACCCCCGTGCCACCCCCGTGCCACCCCGTGCCACCCCTGTGCCACCCCGTGCCCTGTCCCCTGCCCACCCCCAGGCCAGGCCATCCCGGCACCTGTCCTTGACCCCGCGGGGAAGTCCCGGTGTCCCCCGGAGCCCCCCGAGGCCCGCGGTGGCCGCTGCCCCTGGCCGGTGGCCAGCCCGGCTCCCGTCAATAGTTTCCATTCCCAGCGGGGCGGTGACACCCCCAGCGCACGCAGGGACGGGTGGCACTGCCACTGTCACCCCTCCTGGCAGCTCGGGGACCCCTCCGGAGCTGGGGTGGGGAGGGAGGGACGGGGGAACCCGGGGGGGCGGCACCGAACCCACACCGGGACCCCCGGGGGTCAGGGTCAGGGTGGTGACCCTGGGGACAGGGGGGTGGGGACAGGAATGGGGACAGGGTAGGGACAGGGATAGGGAGGGGGACAGAAATGGGGATGAGGACACAGATGGGGACAAGGGACAGGAATGGGGACAGGAATGGGGACAGGGATAGGGATGGGGATGGGACAGGAATGGGGAGGGGGACAAGGGGCGGGATTGGAGATGGGAACAGGCATGAGGATGACAGAGCTGGAGATGGGGGCACAGAGAAGGATGTGGCCCGCGATGGGGACAGGTCGGTCACAGGGACAGGGACGAGGATGTGGCCCGGGATGGGGACAGGTCGGTCACAGGGACAGGGATGAGGATGTGGCCCGGGATGGGGACAGGTCAGTCACAGGGACAGGGACGAGGATGTGGCCCGGGATGGGGACAGGTCGGTCACAGGGACAGGGATGAGGATGTGGCCCGGGATGGGGACAGGTCAGTCACAGGGACAGGGACGAGGATGTGGCCCGGGATGGGGACAGGTCGGTCACAGGGACAGGGACGAGGATGTGGCCCGGGATGGGGACAGGTCAGTCACAGGGACAGGGACGAGGATGTGGCACGGGGACAGCGCTGCGTCTCCCCGGAGGGGCCCGGCAGGAGGAAATGGCGAGCCCAGGATGGGCAGGGTGGCCGAGGGGGTGGACGGACGGCAGGACGGGTCCCCCCGGTCCCCACGGGGGTGGGGCCGGGCAGGAGCAGAGGTGTCCCGGGGGTGTCCCGGGGGTGTCCCGGGGGTGTCCCGGGGGTGTCCCGGGGGTTGTGTTCTGGCCCAGCAGACACAGCTGAGCCGCCGTTCAGGCCGGCTTTGCCCCCTGCCATTGTTCAGAGGGGTCCCGGCCTCCAATCTCTGTGCAAAGCCCCCCTGCTGACCCCCACCGCCCCCTCCCCACACGTGTCTGGTTCCCTGAGGCTGGCAGTGGGGATGGCATCCCTCCGATCAGCTGTCCCCACCCTCCGGGAACACCCCCAGAGCACCAGGGCGCTGCCACACCCTCCCCACCCACCGAGCAGGGACCCCCACGCCGAGCTCCCGAGTGAGAAAATGAAGGAAACCAAGGAAATTTCCAGAATTGTTTTCTTCTAGGAGGGAAAATAAAGGCCGGAGGGGGGTTAAGGATGGGGGGAGAGACTCATTAACGGGGGGGAGCGAGGGCCGAGGCACAAGTGCTCCTGACGTCACCAGGCGCTAATTCATTCCCGTTTTACCATCGCCGCCGAGGATAAATTCACAGGGACACCCCCCCGCTGAGGGAGCAGCCGGCCTGGCCACCCAGAGGGTGTCGGGCTCGCCAGAGTCCCCTCCGCGGCCACAGCTGGGGACCTGCCACCGCCACCCCGCGTCCCCCTCGCCCCGGGGCTCCCGGTCCTGGCCGTGCCAACAGCGGGGTCCGGAGGGGCGGGACAAGGAGTGCGGCCCTGTCCTCAGGATGTCACGCCCTTGAGTCTCCCCCTGCCACCGTAAAGTGACACCAGGGACACTGGAAGACTCCTGGGGAGATGGTTGTCACAAGTGTCCCCATGCAGGGAGGACTCGTGTAGGGACAGCAGGGACAGCAGGGACAGCAGGGACAGGAGCCGTGTCCTGAGCGTCACCTTGAGCAGCCACCAGCTGTCCCACTGGCCGGCCACAGGGATGCTCTGGGACATCCAGGCCCCCTCTGGGACACAGCGTCCCTTGGGATGGGACCCTCTGAGCCGAGCTGGGCCCTCCACAGAGAGGAACCCACCGGGATTGGGCTCAGGAGCTCCGGCACCTCCTCGGGCTTAAATCCCCTCCTGTGCCAGCCCCGTGCCTCAGTTTCCCCTCTGTGGGTGGCTGATGTCACGCGCACGTCACACATCCCGGCGTGGCCCCTGGTGGCCAAGGCCAGCACCGTGTGGCCGCCGTGCCCGGTCCCTCCCGGCCACCTTCGTGGCTTTGGCACTCGCCGCACGCCCTCGCAGAGGGGTCGGGAGGAAGTGGCTCGGCTGCAGGACACCTTTGTCACCAAGGGGGACACATTTGTCACCAAGGGCCACCTCCCTTCCAAAGCGGCGGAGCCAAGCCCGGCATCCCAAACAACCTTGAGCCAACCCCGGCATCGCCTCGTTCCTCAGTTCCCCCATCCCTGGGGTCTCCAGCGCCGGCACGGGGTGGGGGTTGGACCCCTCGTGGGGGGATTATCCCGGATTTCCCCTGTCCCCTGTCACCTCTGGGCGATGTCCCCACCCTGCGTGTCCCCACTCCCGGGCATCATCCCGCTGCTGCCGGGACCAAAACCCCTCAGAGGGACTGGGCAGGGGGTCGCACCCGGCCGGGGGTGCAATTCTGAAGTCCCCAAAGTGTCCCCAGAGTGTCCCCAGAGTGTCCCCAGAGTGTCCCCCCCTCCGTCCAGCCCAGCCCCCCGGCAGGTTCTGCCTCTGCCGTGGAATTTGGCTTCTGGGGAACGAGGGGAAACTTGCGGGTAATTTTCTTAGTCGGTGGCATCGTTCCTGTTTTCATTATTAAAATGAGCACGAGGGCACCGGCCACCCGCGGGGGCTAAATTTGGTCTCGGGGAGAACCAAAAGTGCTGCCCCCACCCCAGAGGAATTTGCATCTCGCCGCTGCTGGAAGGCAGCGCGGTGACGGGCGCTCCGTGGAGGCAGGAATCGCAAACCGCAGGGCCCCCGGCCCGGCCCGGCCACCTGCCACCCACCCCGGGACCCCCGGCCCGGGGCCGCATCCGCCGCCCACCGGCAGCGGGGGACGGAGCCGCACCCCCGCTTCCCCCGGGCAGAGCCGCGCTGGGAGCCCCCCCTGAGCCCCCTCCTGTCCCTCAGCCAGGCCGCCCCCAGCGCTGTGTCCCCCCGCAGGACCCGGCCAGGCCCCCCAGGCCCTCTGGGTCACAGCGGGGAAACCGAGTCACGGCTGGTGCCGAGCGGGCAGAGCCAGTGCTGGGGGGCTTGGGGGGCTTGGGGGGCTCAGCTCCCCCCTGGAGGGTCCCAGCCGCTGGGGAGCCCCACGGAGGGCGGGGGGCGAGGGAGGGAGGGGAGCGGGGGGTCGTGGCGAGCCCGGTTCCCCTTGAGGACCCTCGGACCCCAACTCCTGGGCAGCGCTGGGAGGATGCTCAGCCCCGCCGGAGCCGGGGGAAGGGGCACCCGAGGGTGACAGGGGTGGGTGTCCCCACCAGGGCCAGGCCCGGGCCAGCCGGGGGTGACAATTCGGTGACAGCTCCGCGTGGGGGGGGTGGGTCAGCGGCCCGGGCAGGGCGAGCAGACGGCTCCTTAATCTCGGGGAAGGAAGCGGCTCTGGTTACGGAGCTGCCCTCGGTGTAAAAGGAGAGCGACAGGAAGAAAAGTCATTAACATCGTTCCAGCCGCTGCCATCCAAAACCCTCCTGGTGCTGAGCCCCGCGCCGCCAGCACCGCTGTCCCCGTGTCCCCGTGCCCCCCGTGCCCCCCGTGCCCCCCGTGCCCCCCGTGCCCCCCGTGCCCGCTGTCACTGCACCCCCGGGGAGCGCTGTGCTGGGTGGCACCGGGGGTCCCGCCAGGAGATGTCCCCAGAACCCCTCCCTGGGGTGGTCCCGCTGCCGGGACTCCGCGGTGAGGGGTCCCTGGTCCCTCCTGTCCCCTCTCCCCCGGACACCAACCCGCGCTGGGCTCCGGTCCCTCCTCCTCTTCCTCGCCCTGGCCATGGCAGCCCGCGTGGGAGGCGGCAGCGAGCGCGGGCAGCTTCCCACGGTGTCCCGGCTCCGTGACACCGCGCCCGGCTCCGTGACACCGCCCCGGGGGGCCCCCCGCGCGTGGGGCGGGAGCACCGGGGGGATCCGTGCCGCGTGGGTGTGCAGGAGCGCCGGGGGGTGTCCGTGGGTGTGCAAAGGTGTGTGACGGGCTGGGGGGCTGGGTGGGTGTGCAAGGGGGGCTGAGGGGGCTCGGGTGTGCCAGGGGGTCCCCGAGTGTGCGCGGGGGCCGGGTGGGTGTGGGGGTGTGCCGGCACCGGCGCGGGTGTGCAAGGGCGGCACGGCGGGTGTGCAAGGGCGGCACGGCGGGTGTGCAAGGGAGCAGCTGTGCCCGTGTGCGCGCATCAGGCCGCCACCGTGCGCGGCTCGGGGGGTCCGCGGCCCCCCTGCCAGCACCCGCCGGGCCGGGGGGAGTCCGGGGGGAGTCCGGGGGGAGTCCGTTTCACCCCCCGCCGCCGTCCGCGGCCCCTCGCCCCGCTCCTGTACGAGGCGATTTTCTTCAGCCGGAGCCGCATCCTCGGCGAGGAGCGCGGCTCCCTGGGGAGCGCCGGGGGGCTGCAGCCCCTGTCCGGCCGGCTTAGCTTGACGGGGGCGCGGGGGGCTCCGGGCTGGCGCCCCCGGCCCTTCCTCTTCGTCAGCGGGAGGCGAAGGCCGGGGAGTGATGTGCGCTGCCCGGGCGGGGGACGGCGGGCGAGACACGGGCTACAGCTTCTGACAAGACGCGGGCCCCGCGGGCAGCGCGTGTGCGGGATCGCTGCCCCCGCCCTCCCCAGAGCCCCCCCCCGGCCCGGGATCCGGCCAGGGGAGGGGTCTCGCGGGCTAGGGGACGTGGGTGACGTGGGGACATGGGGGGCTGGACCCCTCTGGGATGGGGATGAGGATGGTTCTGCTCGGCGGAAGGGGTGGAGATGTGGATGCTGCCCCACTGCGAGCAATCCTGACCCACTGGGACCAGTCCGGACCCACTGGGACCAGTCCTGTCCCACTGGGACCAGTCCTGTCCCACAGGGGACGGTCCCACCTGTCAGGTCCCATCCTGTCCCACAGCATCCCATCAGATCTGGAAGGTCCTGCCCTGCAGGGTCCCACGTTCCCCCACAGTCTGATCCTGCCCCATGGACTCTATTCCTGCTTTCCATACCCCCATCCCACCCTAGAGAGTCCAATCCTGCCCCAGAGGTTCCCCTCCTGCTGCAGGGTCCTGTCCTGCCGTCCTGACTCCCTGGGGAGTGGGGTCCCATCCCGCTCTGTGGGGTCTCATCCTGCTCTTCGGGGGCTGATATTCCCACGGGATCCCCTCCTGCCCCACGGGATCCAATCCTGCCCCACGGGATCCAATCCTGCCCCACGGGATCCAATCCTGCCCCACAGGATCCAATCCTGCCCCACGGGATCTAATCCTGCCCCACGGGATCCAATCCTGCCCCACGGGATCCAATCCTGCCCCACGGGATCCCACCCTGTCCTGCCCATCCCCACCCCGCTCCCTGGGGTCCCGCCCTGCTCGGACCACCCCCTGGGGTCCATTCCTGCCCCTCCAGTCCCAACCCCGTCCCGCGCAGTCCCGGAGCCCCCGACGCGGCTCCGGAGGCTCCGGTGCTGCCCCGGGGGGCGGCGCGGGCCGGGGGAGGCAGCTGGAGGCAGGGACGGACACTCGGAGCGTGCCAAGCGGCAGAGCCGGCAGATAAAAATACCCGAGGGGGCCCTGCCGACGGAAGTGGAGGTGTCGGCACCGGCTGCTCGGGCCCGGGGGGGCCGGACTCGGGTGTCCCTGCCCCCGCCGGCGACCCTCGCACCCAGCACCGGGACCCCACCGAGGTGGGCGGCGGCAGCAGCGGCAGCCGCGTCCCGGTGCCTCCCCCCCAAAAAACCACCGGGCAGGAGGAGAAATCCTCGTTCCCCTCACCCCGGGGGGGTGGTCACCCCCAGCCCGGCGTGCGCCCCCCGCCACCGCGGCGGCCGCGGCGAGGTGGCCTTGGGGAAATGCGAAGTGACAAATGACGCCCCGCGCGCGTTAATTGATGTGACGCGGGGCTGACACCGCGGTCGCACCCGGGGCCGGCGCGCGCGAACAGGGAGGAAAGGAGGGGAAAATAAAAAAGAAACAAACAAATTCCAATCAAATGTTAAAAATAGGTCACGGGGAAGGAGCCGGAGCCGGTTTCATTTCAGCCGCGGGTTAAAAGGAGCCGCCCGCGGGTCCGGCGGCACCGCGAGAGCCCGGGCGGCGGCGGGGGGGCGGAAAGGAGGGAGGGGGCGGTGGAGGTGAGGGGAAGGGGACACGCCACCCACGCCATGAGCCTCTGCCGGGGCCGTGGGACCCCAGCCCCAAACCCCACCTGGCTGGCACCAGGCTCCTGCGGCCAGGCGGGGCCACACTGTCCCCAAACCGCGGCTGTCGCAGCCCTGCGGGGCTCTAGGACAGCCCCGGTTCTCCCGCGGGGATCGGGGCCGGATCCACCCGGGAGCGCCGGGCTGGGACCCGGCAGGGTGGCCCGGTGCTGGGGTGGCCCCGCGGTGGCCGCAGCGGCGGTCCCGGCGGGTCACCGGGAGTTCAGGCGGCCGCTGCCCGCGGCCCCCGGCGGGTGCCGGATTTTGGGCCAGCGGCCAGAGCGGGGCCAGCCGCGGGTCGTGTCCCTCCCGGCCCCGCGTGTCCCCGTGGCCGCCGTGACCCGCAGCGAGGGCTGAGGAGCAGCCCCCTGGGGACACGCTGGCCACGGGGCCACCGCAGTGCCCGGCCACCACCGCTGCTGTCCCCCAGAGCCACGCGGGGACCAGGGGACGCATTCACTGTCCCTCCCCAGAGCGTCCCACCCTGGCGACAGCAGGGGCGGGGGGTTCCGGGACACGGAGGGATTTGGGGAGGGGGTGTTCCTTTCCAGCAGACCCCCCCCCCCGCTTTGGATGCTCGATCGGGGTGACCCCGAGTTTAACCCCACTTACGGCGCCGGCTGACGCTGTCCCCAGCGCAGATGGGTTGTGACAGCCGAGAAGTCCCCCCGGCGGGCGCTGGCGAGGCGCTGGCCGTGGCGGGGGGGGGTCCGCGAGCCCCGTGTCACGGCGCGTTGGCTCCGTCACCTCCCCGCAGAGCGGCGGCGGCTCCCGGGCGGCCCGCGGCTCCCCAGGGGCCCGGTGGCACTTGTCTCTCCGCGGCAGCCGTGATGGCGCTGGGCACATGGCAGCCGGGGCCGCGTCTGTGTGCGGCTGTGTCCCCCCCGCGCTGTCATCTGAGGCCGCCGTGGCTGGGGACGGGGAGGGGGTCGCAGCAAAGAGCCCCTCCCGTCACGGGCATCAGGGACACGGCGGTGCTCGGCCGGGAGGGTTCACGGCGTGGGGAGGGCAGGAGGTCCCCGGGCACTGCGAGTGCCACCGTGGCTGTCCCCCGAGCCCAGGTGTGGAAACCTCGAGGAAGAGCATCTGTCAGAGGCCAGGAGCTGCTGGCACCGGTGTGGGACAGGGCCAGCAGCCAGCAGGGACAGCAGGGCAGGGACAGGAGGGGCAGGAGAGCCGGGGGGACACAAGGAGCAGCCCCCTGGTGTGAGTACCCCAGGGCGAGGCAGGGGCAGGACTGAGGCACCTGGGAGTGACGTGGGCACCCTGGAGGGATGCTGGCACCTGGAACACAGCTGGATAAGGCACCCAGGGGTGATGCTGGCACCAGGCCCCGGCTGGATGAGGTACCTGGGGTCACCTCGGTGTGATGAGGGCACCCTTGGGTGCTTTGGGCACTTTGGGGGGATCCGGGAAGGGGCTGAGCTGCGAGGCAGAGGGGCGGCAGCTCCGGGCCCTCCGCAGCAAACCCGGGCTAAGATCCGAGCCCCGGAGCCGGGGGAGCTGTCCCCAGGGGGTGTTGGGCACGGCCGCGGTGCCCGCGGGGTCCCGCCCCCCTCAGGGCAGCCCCTCCGTTTCTTATAAACGCCTCTGGCGCGGCTCTGCCGTGACACGGCAGCTCTGGGCTTGCGGTTGAACCCCGGGGCTCCGGCTTTGACTCACACCGGATCCCCCGCACCCCCGGGGCGCCCACGGCAGGAAAAAAACCCTCACCGGGGCGGCCAGCCGGGCACTTCCTCGCAGAGCCGTTTCCTATAAACCCCGGCGGAGGGGACGCGGGGATGGCAGCGCGACCCCCGAGCCGGGCCGGGGGTCCCGGGAGCCCCCCTGCGCCCCCGGGATTGTGCTCGCAGGGGATCCCTCCGGGAGGAGCGGCCGGGATGAGATTCCAGCGCCACCTCAGAGGACGTCAGAGCATCCCTGAGCGACACCTGCGGCCAGGGGGACCAGGACAGTCCCGTCCCTCCGGAGCGCCCGCCGTGCCCGTGTCCCTCCCCCTGCAGGGAAAAGCGGGGCCCGAGCAGCGAGAATTGCTTTGTTTTTCCCCTAAATGATAAAAACACTGAGAAAAGGGAAAAAAAACCCAAACCCAACCCAACTGAAAGCTGGAAAAAGAAACCTTAGAGGTGCCCAAAATAAGAGGGGGTTTTGCTGGGAAAAACAATAAAATGAAGTTGTTGCCTGGGAAACAGTGAGGTGTGACCCGCTGGCATGGGGACATGGGTGACAGAGGGGACAGAGGGGACACTGGGGACACGGGGGACACGGGGGACACTGGGGACACGGAGCCAGGTGTGTCCCACCAGGGGTAGGGGACACAGCCGGGGTGGGAGGGTGCTGCACACCCCTGGGTGGCCCTGGGGACAGTGCCCGTGGTGCTGCTGTGACACCCCCGGCGTTTAGAGGGGACAATTCCCCCAGGGATGCTCCCGCTGCCCTCGGGACAGGCGGGGGGTGACAAACCCCAGCCCCTGTCCCTGCAAGAAGCCCCCGCAGCCCTCGCGGCTGAGGCAGGCCTGGCCTGTCCCTTGTCACCGCAGCTGGCACAGCCAGGCCGCACGGGGGACCTGGTGGCTCCAGCCGGACTCGGGACGCCACCGAGAGCCACCAAACGCCACCTTGTCCCCTGTCCCGCACCCTGGGGACAGCGGGGCCACATCCCCCGCAGCCCGGCTGTGGCAGCGCAGCTGAGGGGGCTGCAGGGTGACTTTGGGGACACTGTGGGGGTGGCATGGCCGTGGCCGGGTGGCAAGGACACCCCGTGGGACAGTCCGGCCACCAAAGGCGCAGCCCAGCGCTGCGGTTGGCAGCTCCCTCCGGCGGGGCGCAGCTCGGGGGGGTCACAGGAAGCGGGGCCCCCAACGCCCTCCCCGGACACCCCCACTTCCCTCCGCAGGGGGCAGTGGCACCCGGCGGGTGGGAAAGGGAAACTGAGGCACGGGGGCAGCCGTGGGAGCCGCTCCTCCCTGTCACACTGGGGGGGGCTCCGAGTCTCCCCACGGGGCCGGGTGGTCCCCACGGGTGACAGAGGGGGTGCTGCGCCCCCGCCCTGCTGGCGGGAGGTGACAAAATGGCCAGCATGGCCCCGAGCCACGGCCACCGAGCCCTGGGGACACCGCGAGCACCCCGGGACCCCCGGGAGCAGGGACAGCCCCGGGACCCCCGGGAGCAGGCACAGCCCCGGGACCCCCTGGAGCAGGGACAGCCCCGGGACCCCCGGGAGCACGGACAGCCCCGGGACCCCCGGGAGCAGGGACAGCCCCGGGACCCCCTGGAGCAGGGACAGCCCCGGGACCACCGGGAGCAGGGACAGCCCCGGGACCCCCGGGAGCAGGGACAGCCCCGAGACCCCCGGGAGCAGGGACAGCCCCGGGACCCCCGGGAGCAGGGACAGCCCAGGGACCCCCGGGAGCAGGGACAGTCCCGGGACCCCCTGGAGCAGGGACAGCCCCCGGGGGCGGCTTTGGGGCGCTGGGACCCCCCAGACTCACGCGAGCATCGCGGGGACGCTGCTGCACCAGGTGACACCTCCTGAAGGGACGGCGGTTTTGGGGGGCCCGGGGGGGTCCCCGCGGTGCCGGGGGGAGGCCGGCAGGTCCTGAGTCAGCGGCAGCCGCCCCCGGGGGGAAGCGGTGCCGGGAGGGTGCCGGGATGAGTAACGGCAGCCGCCGTTTGGCATTTATCACGTGATTTCAAAAAAAGAGAGAACAAACCGGGGGAGAAGGTGGGGGCCGGGGCCCCCCCCAGCGCAGACCGGCCCCGCCGCGCCCCCACCCCAGCGCTCCCAGTCCCGGCTGGGGACAGCCCGGTCACACCCCGGGCGCGGCTCAGGCGTCGTCCCCACGCGGGCGCCTTTGGGGACCCGTCCTGCAGCCTCGCGTCCCCACGGGGGACTCACCGCGCCCCCCCGGCTCTGCCCGGCCCCCCTGGGTGCCCACCGGGGGGGCGGGGGGTGGGCAGGGGCTGCTCTTCCTGCCCCGTGCCCGGGCAGACGCGGAGATGGGGCGGCGATAAGGCTGCGGCGCGGCGCCTTATCTCCTTCACACCATCGGCCCGCGGCGCTGGGAGCCGCCTTCGCACCCCGCTCGGTGCCGGGCCGGGCTCGGGGGGCCGGGCCGGGACCCCCCGCAGCCCCCCGGGGCTCCGAGCTCTGCCCGGGCTGCCCCCGCCCGGGGGTCCCGCAGCGCTGGCCCGGCCCCCCCAGCCCGCAGGAGGGGGCGTGGGACCCACAAAAACACAGCAGGGAGGGAGGGACCGAGCTCCCCCTGCCCAGACCCCCCCAGGAAAACGGGGAGAATCCCCCCGAGCAGCCAGCCATCGCCCCCCGGCCATCCACCCATCGCCCCCCGGCCCTGGCCGTGTCCCTCCTGTCCCTACGAGCTCTGGCTCTGTCCCGTTTTGTGTCCCTCACTGCGAACACCAAACGGGCCGGGAGCTGCGGGACACCCCCAACCTGTCACCCCCTGCCCCCCCGGCCACAGAACCCGGCTCTGGCTCTGTCGAGCCCCGACCCCATCCCCGGGGGGGGACACCTCCAGCCCGACCCCCCTCTCCTCCCCCAGGGACCCCAGGAGAGGAGAGGCCGCGCCCCTCCGAGGCGTTTCGGGAAGGTTTTATTGGAGTCGGTGGTCGCAGCGAGGGCGGGTCCCTCGTTCCGGGGGTCCCGGCGTGGGGCGGGGGTCCGCGCCCGGCCGAGCCCCGGCGCTGGGGGGGGGTGTGCGCTGTGACACGGGGGGGACATGCAGCGCGGAGCCGCTCGGGGAGGGGGGACAGCGCTGCGCCCCCCCCTCTCCCGGCGGCTTTGAGGTAGATCGAACGTGGGGGGACGGGGGTGACGGGGGGGGGGGCTCAGGGTGAGCAGCCGCCTGCAGCCCCGGGCTGAAGCAGGGCTGGGGGTCTGGGGGGGCTGCTGGGGGGCTGCGCTGTGCCCACGCCGCGCGGGGGGTCAGGGGGAGCCCCAGGGAGCCCCAGTGCAATGTTGGGGGGGTGGGGGGGCCATGCTGCTCCTCCGGGTTCGTTTCTCAGCAGCATCGTTTGGGGGGGGGGGGATTTGGGGGGTAGGGGGTGCTTTTAATGTAAAAGAGAGGAAAGATGCTTGAACCGGCGGGACGAGGCAGAAGGGGCCGAGAACGAGCAGCTGCCCCCCGCCCACACCCCCGACCCCACCTGTGACCCCTCGGGCCGGGGAAGGGGCGGCCCCTTCCCCTCACCTGCTTCCTGGGGGCCGGATCCGGGACTCGGCCCCTCGGATCCTCCCTGAGATCGAGCAGCGACACTCGAGGGGACAGAGGACACCCAGGGGCACAGACGGGTCCCCTCCGGCCACCGCCCGGCCCGGCGCGATCCTGGAACCCCGGGGGGAGCACCCGAGCCTGGCACGGGGGGTGAACCCGCTCCGAGCGGGCCGGGTGCTCCGGGGGGCTCTGGGGTGATCCTGGAACCCCGGGGGGAGCACCCGAGCCTGGCACGGGGGGTGAACCCGCTCCGAGCGGGCCGGGGGCTCCGGGGGGCTCCGGGTGGGGCGGGGGGCTCAGTCTTTCCGTAGCTACTGAAGACTTGGAGGTATTTCGGGAGCCGGGCGCTCCCGGCGTGTTTCCATGCAGCATCCAAAGGTGGGGACGGGGGCGAGGCTCAGATCTTGCTGTTCTCCAGGTGCGAGTCGATGTGTTTGACCAGGGCATCGTCCGGGTACCCGATGGGGAAGGCCAGCTGGCACAGCGGGCAGCTCCGCACCTCCGAGTCCACCGTCTCCAGCAGCAGCTGCGGGGGGCACAGGGCCACGCTGAGACCCCCGCGCTGGCCACATCCCCTCTGTCACCCCCCCAGAACCCCCCCACTGCCCCCAGCCAGCCGGGAGGCCGGGTGACAAACGGGGAAACTGAGGCACGCCGCCTCGATGCGGGGTGCCAGCACGCTGGGGGGGTTCCCTCGATGCTCCCCGCGGCCAAACCCACCCGCAAACCCCGCGGGGAGATTGGGAGGGTCCTTCTTACGTTGATGGAAGGCCAGGACTGGGCGTGCTCGGCCCGGGCGTAGGCGGCCGCCGTCCGGTGCGCGGCGTCGGCGTCGGGCGCGGGGAAGCCGGCGCAGAAGGAGGCGCAGCGGATGGCCCCGGCCTCGGGGCTGGGCGGGCTGGGCAGCGCCCACTCCTCCTCGTCCGACGACTGCTTCTCGAAGCGGACGTGCTCCTCGAAGGGCTCGTGGGCGCTCAGCGGGGCCCCCGCGCCCCCCAGGTAGACCTCGCCGTAGGGCCGGTGCTTGGGCAGCGTGGAGGCCTCGGGCTGCAGCCAGAGCGAGCGGCTCTGCTGGTACAGGGCCACGTTGGTCACCTCCGAGTAGCTGCGGCGGCCCTGGAAGCCGGCCTTGATGTGGCGGCTCGAGGGCTTGGCGTAGGCCAGCTCCATCCTCTCGCCGGGCAGGCGGTGCGGGGACGCCGAGCTGGGCGAGGGGCAGGGCGGCGGCGGCGGGGCGGGCGAGCGGCGCTGCTGGGCCGGCGACTGGCTGGGCGGCGGCACCGGGGAGCGGCGCTGCTGGGCCGGGGACTGGCACGGGCCGGGGGCCGGCGAGCGGCGCTGCTGGGCCGGAGATTGGCTGGGGGGTCCGGGCGAGCGGCGTTGGAGGGCGGGAGATTGGCACTGGGAGCGTCCCGGAGGAACGGGCGAGGGGCACTGCGGGGCGGGCGAGCGGCGCTGCTGGGCCGGGGAGTGGCACTGGGACAGCGGCGAGTGGCGCTGGCCTGGCACGGGACAAGGGGGACACGCGGGAAACGCTCGGCGTTAGCTCGGCGGCTTGGAAGGTGTGGAAATGTGGAAATGTGGAAAATGAGGAAAATGTGCCTCGGCATCCAGGGGCATCCCGGAGGGAGCAGGGGGGGATGCAGCTGTGGGGACCCCCAGAGGGACGGGAGATTCTGGGGGGGGTGCAGCCAGATGCTTTGGGATAGGATGGTCCCAGGTATGGATATTTTGGAATGGGGTGGTCCCAGGGATGGATAGTTTGGGATGGGGTGGTCCCAGGGATGGATATTTTAGGATGGATGCTCCCAGGTATGGATATTTTGGCATGGATGCTCCCAGGTATGAATATTTTGGGATGGATGCTCCCAGGTACACCCAGCTAGGGACGCCCTCGCTGTGGGACACTCCCAGGGCCGGGCACCCCCGGGGACCGATACCCTCCGGAGCTCACCCCCCTCCGCAGGACGAGCCCACCCACCCCTTTTGGCGGTGTTTGTGCCCCCCATCCCTGCCTGGCAGCCCGCGGGCCCCCCTCACCCCCGTTGAGGCTCTTCTCCTGCAGCAGGGCCCGCAGGATCTGGCTCTGCAGCGAGCTGAGGTTGCGCAGGCGGCACAGCTCCTCGGTCAGCTCCGTGTAGGCCAGCGCCAGGTTCACCCTGCGGGGCAAGGCGAGTCACAGGAGAAACCCCTCCGCAGGGATCGAATCCCCTTGAGTCCCTCGGAGGGGTTAAACCCTTCAGCGGGGTTAAATCCTCCGGCAGGGGCGGAATCCTTCCGCAGGGCTTGACCTCCCCCCGGGAATTTTGGCCGGTTTCGTTTGGGTTTGGTTTTTTAATAAATACAACTGAAAAAGGGTTTGTGCTGCTGCCTGGATGGTGCTTCCAGCTTTCCTCCAGGAAAACCCTGAGGAAATCACGGCCCAGGGTGAGAAAAAGGCACCTCAGGGTGCCCGAAGTTCCCTCTCTCCCCCCCGGCCACACCACCCGATCCAGAGAACAATTCCCACAGGGGACACGGCGGCTCTGCGGGTGACACAGCCCCACGGACGCCCAGAACCAACTCAAAACCAACCCAAATTCGGTTTTTAACTCCAAAAGTTGTGGCGGCCGGTCGCGCCCCGGCAGCAGCCAGGACGGGGCGGGGGCGGCTCCCCCCGCTCCCGGCGCTCGGAAGCGCTGCCAAAATCATCAATTCTGCCCCGAGCTGGTGTCGCTTTCCCAGCCGGGATTCCGAGGGGAGGAAGAGCCGCGGGGCCCGAGCTCGGCGCGTCCCGGCGCGGCCCCGCTGAGCCGTTGTGACACCGCGGGGACCCGGAGCCGCCGCTCGTCACCGCGGCTGAGAGCGCCGGGCCCCCGGGCACTGCGGCCGAGAGCGAGGTGGGAAAGAGGAGGAGAAGGGGAAAGTGAGGGAAAGGATGAGGGAAAGGAGGGGAAAGAGTGAGGGGGAAAGGAGGGAAAGAATAGGGGGAGAGAAAAAAAGGAAATAGAGAGGTGAAGAAGAAAAGGAAAAGGGGGGAAAGGAAAAGGAGGAGAAGAAGGAAAAGGACAAAAAGGAAAAGGAGGAAAAGGAGGAAAAGAAAACAAAAATCTCAGGGGACACACACAGGATGTCACTTGGTGTCCCCCAGGCCCCTTTTTGCTGGAGGAGCCGGGGGTGGGGACGTGCCCGGCGCTGACACCCATGGGTGCAAGAGTCATTAAAACCCACGCAATGCCCCCAAAAACGCGGGGCAGGGAAGTGGAGGGGTGGCCTGACACCCTCAAATCCCCACCCTGCCATTTCCACGGCTTTCCTCGAGACTTGGCTCCTGGCTTTTCCCGAGAGGGAGCCCAAGAGGGAATAACCGCGAGCTCAGAAAGCCAAAACAAAGGCTGAAACTCAGAAAATAAACCCAAAAAAAGGAGGAAGGTCTGGACGCGGGGGGGACCCCCGCCCCAAGCACAGCACGGCAGAAGCACCAGAAAATCACCCGGAGATGGAAAACGCCGATAAGGCGATTTTCACACCCAAAAAGCAGTGGCGGAGAGAAGCAGGTGACAAAAAAGAGCTGAATCGGCAAGAAAAGAGCGCGCAGGGAAAAGCTGTGCCCGGGGAGGGGGTGAGGAGCCAGCCCTGCCTCAGTTTCCCCATCCCAGCATGGTGAATTTGGGCTTAAAAAATAAAGATTTGGGGGATCGGGGAGCTTTAATGGAGATGTTTGGGAGTTTTAATTTCTTGGATGTTGTGGGAAGGGGTGAGAGGGGTGGGGGGCGATCTGGGGGCGAGCTCGAGTGACGGAATTTAGTGGGAATCGAGGGAATTGATGGAAATCGAGGGAATTAAGGAGGGGAAGGGAGAGGTGGGAGCCCCCCCGGCAAGGATGCGGCCCCCCCCGGATCCCCTCGCTCTGATCGGGCCAGGACGACAGAAACGGCGACAGCATGCGACACCTGGGAGCGGGAGGGGCGGGAGCGGCCCCAGAACAGCACCCGGCACCTTCCCGGGCCCGCGCGTCGCCTCTCATCCGTCCGCGGCTCGGCCCCGCTGTCACCGCCCGCCGTGGGGACACGGGGACAGGCCGGGTTAGAGCGGGGACACCGCGCCCGCCTCCGTGCCACCCGGACGGTTTGGGGGGGTCTGGGGACACCGTCACCACCTCGGTGCCACCGGGAGACCTTGGGGGGGGGGTTTGGGGGTCTGGGGACACCGTCACCACCTCGGTGCCAGTCGGTGCCGCTCTCTCGGCAGCCGCGAGCCGTCAGTGCCCTCTGGAGGCAGCGCCGAGCCCGCACCGGGCACCGGGAGAGCGCACGGACACCGGGCACCGGGCACAGGGACAGCAATCGTCACCGGGCACCGGGACAGCAATAGGCACCGGGCACCGGGCACCGGGACAGCAATAGGCACCGGGCACCGGGCACCCCCCGCCGCAGCCCCGCT